>NW_024062600.1:0-416740 GCF_006381635.1 Hibiscus syriacus | reverse complement strand
ACATCTTCAACCCATTTGGTGAAGTAGTCTATAGCCATTAAGATGAAACGATGACAATTTGAGGCCTTCGGTGAAATTGCCCCAATGACATCGATGCCCCACAGTGAAAATGGCCAAGGCGCGTTCATTACATGGAGTGGTGCAGGAGGAACATGTATTTGGTTATCATGAATCTGGCATTTATGACATCTTCGAGAAAATCTGATACAATCTCCTTCTATAGTGGACCAATAGTACCCAAACCTCATGATTTTTCTAACCATTGTGAATCCATTAGCATGTGTTCCACAAACCCCTTCATGGACTTTCTCAAGTATTTTCTTGGCCTCAATTCTATTCACACATCTCAAAAGCACCTGATCTTTGCCTTTTTTGTACAAAATATCTCTATCAAAGACGTACCCCATTGCTAATCTTCTCAAGGTCCGTTTGTCATTTTCAGTTGCTTCAGCTGGGTAAGCCCGATACTTCACATATTGGAGAATATCTTAATACCATGGGAGACCATCATCCTCTTCTTCATCAATGTTGCAACAATGAGTTGGCATTTTTCTTATACTCATCCGAATAGGCATCATTCGAGATTGATCATAAACATAGCTGCCAGCGTAGCCAAGGCATGCCATTTGATTTTCTTCACGGGGAAGATAAGTAAAAGAAATTTCTTCAAACTCTTTGATCAAATCCATCACCAAGTTCTTGTATTCTATCAATTTGGAATCTCGAGTCATCCACTCCCCGCGAAGTTGATAAATAACCAAAGCAGAATCGCCGAATACTTCCAGGTTTTTAACTTTGCGCTCAATTGCAGCTTGAATACCCAAGATACATGCTTCATATTCTTCCATATTGTTAGTGCATTCAAAGGCGAGCCTACTAGTAAAAGGATAATGATCTCCCTCAGGTGAAACTAGTATTGCCCCAATTCCATGTCCCACAACATTCGAAGCACCATCGAAGTTCATTTTCTATGCTTCATTTTTTGGAGTATCTTCTTCAGTAACAAATATACTCATTAAGTCCTCATTCGGAAAATCAAATTTTACTGGCTTATAGTCTTCTAATGCTCTGCTTGCTAGGAATCTGCAATAGCACTTCCTTTAACTGATTTCTTATTCATATAGACTATGTCAAATTCAGACAACATCATTTGCCATCTCGCCATCCTTCCAGTTAGAGCCGTTGATTCCATCAGGTACTTTAACGGATCCATTCTTGATATCAACCAGGTAGTATGATACAACAAATATTGTCTCAGCCTCTTAGTAGTCCATACTAAAGCACAACACAACTTTTCGATAGAGGAGTATCGAGTCTCACAGTCAATGAATTTCTTACTGAGATAGTAAATAGCTCGTTCTCTTCTTCCAGTTTCATCATGCTGAGCCAACACACATCCCATTGACTTCTCCAAGACAACCAAATATAAAATAAACGGTTTGTTTGGGATGGGTGGCATCAGGACAGGAGCATTAAATAAGTAACTCTTAATTCTATCAAAGCATTCTTGGCAACTATCATCCCATTCTCTTGGGTTTTGCTTTCTCAGTAATCGGAATATTGGATCACATTTCTCGGTCAACTGAGAGATGAATCTGGCAATATAATTTAACCTCCCCAGAAAACCTCGTACTTCTTTTTACGTTCTAGGGGGAGGTAATTCCAAAATTGCTTTGACTTTATCAGGATCTATTTCTATCCCATTCTCACTGACTACAAATCCCAATAACTTCCCTGAAGTAGCTCCAAATGTGCATTTGGCTGGGTTAAGCTTGAGCTGGTATTTTCTTAATCTTAAAAATAGATTCCTTAAGACTTTTACATGCTCTTATTCGGTTTGTGATTTGGAAATCATATCATCCACGTCGACTTCTATCTCCTTGTGCATCATATCGTGGAACAAAGTAACCATGGCTCTTTGATATGTTGCCCCGGCATTCTTAAGTCCAAAGGGCATCACTTTGTAACAAAATGTACCCCACATCGTCACAAACGTTATCTTTTCCATGTCTTCTGGGTCCATCTTGATTTGATTGTAGCCTGAGAAACCATCCATGAAAGAGAAAAGAGCATGACCAGCCGTATTGTCAATCAAAGTTTCGATATGTAGGAGTGGAAAATTATCTTTGGGGCTCGCTCGATTGAGATCCCGATAGTCAACACACATTCGTACTTTGCCATCCTTCTTTGGGACTGGCACTATGTTTGCTACCCATTCAGGGTACTTGGCTACCTGTAAGAACCATGCATCAAATTGCTTCTTTACCTCTTCCTTTATTTTTAATAGCATATCTGGTTTCATCCTTTGAAGTTTTTACTGAACAGGCTTGCATTCTGGTTTTATTGGCAGCTTATGCACCACAATGTCAGTCTCCAACCCCGGCATATCTTGATAAGACCAAGCAAACACAGCTCTATATTCCCGAAGAAGGCTTATAAGATCATCTCTTATTTCTGGTGAGAGTGAAGTGCCAATTTTAACCTCCTTTATATCCTCTTCTATTCCCAAATTTATTGATTCAATTTTCTCTTTATGGGGCAATATTTGTCTATATTCTTGCTCCATCATTCTAACAAGCTCAGAGTTTAACTCACATTCCTCATCATCTTTATAACCCTCAGATTCTTCGAGACACATGTTATTTTCAAAATTAATTTGTGGTTCAGAAGTATCATTACTCGAACAGTTGATATCTGAAGACCTGTGAATCAAAAGGAGTATATTTGGCTGTGGACAAGAATTTTATCTAATATTTACCAAGAGCATAATTATCAATAAAGAATAAAGAATACTAAAGAAATGAATGAAATACTTGCTAAGATTAGAATGAAAAGAGAACACCATTTCATTAAAGCAATGACAAATAAGAACTCGTCTTTTACAAAAGCCCTATTATATTTGGGTCAAAAGGAGACAGATTTGTTATTATGCATTACTTTGAAGAGTGCTTATAGAACAAAGGGAGTTCTTCAACAGTGTAATTGTTCAAAACATAGCCAGGAGGACACGGACGTATTGATGCCAATGAACATTCTCCAGTAGAATCATCCGTGATAGCGTTGATGCTCAGGCTTCCCAATAAATCTTCAACAAATTCTATATCTTCACTATCCCATGACTGTTTCAGCGTGTCAATCACAAATCCTCCAGACACAAAAGATTTAAAGAGTGGTGGAATGACCAGGGGTCCCCAAACAAGGTCTTCTCCCTTTACTCTTGTCTTCCTCCTTTTCTTAAGCTTTTGTGCATCTCTGACTTTATCATGGTACGTTGGTCTGTATCCGAGACCAAAATAATTTCTTTTAGGAACTGGAGCCAACCCCTCAGTGATGCCTTACAGTTTCTTTCCCAGCCCTTTCCCTACTTTTGCTCCTCTAGCTAATATCTCCTTTAATTGCATCTTTGTATTCTTTGAAAGATGAGGAGTGGGAATTCTTTTGCCTTCAGAGATAAAAGTAGCATTAACAAATTCCAAGGACTGGAATGAGGACTCTAGTGCATTTTCATCTACCCCTACATATGGTGCATCCGTAGTGATAGAGGCAATGATGTCTTCTTCTGCTTTGATGCTCACCAGAGTCCCATCAACAATGAATCGAAGCTTTTGATGAAGGGAAGAAGGAACTGCCCCAGCCATGTGAATCCAGGGTCTCCCTAGCAAGCAACTGTAACTCGGATGAATATCCATGACAACAAAATCTACTTCAAATATTGTAGGGCCAATTCTGAGAGGGATAATCATCTTCCCCATTATTTTGCGTTCTGTCCCATCAAATGCCCTTACAGTATTGCCACAAACCCTCATTTGTGATACATCCATAAGAAGTCTATTTAGAGTGGCGAATGGCATAACATTCAAGGCCGATCCATTGTCAATTAACACCCCTGAAATGATGACTCCTTTGTAATGAGCCGTAATGTGTAATGCCTTGCCCCTGCCTTTTCCTTCTTCAGGTATTTCATCATCATAAAAATAAATGAAATTATCTGCATTAATATGGTTTACCATCCTGTCCACACGTTCCACTGGTATATCATTCCCGATAAAAGTTTCATTCAACACTTTGATCAGAGTATTTCGATGTACTTCCGAATGCAACAGTAGAGATACATTGAAATCCGTGCTGGGGTCTTATGAAGTTGTTCCACAATGTTATACTCGCTGTGTTTCAGAAACTTTAAAAATTCCTGAGCCTCCTCAATCTTAACAGGTTCATTCAATTTATCATCAGGATCTTCAATAACCACAGCTCTTGCTTTATCATCCTTTCCAGGAGCATAGCATCTTCCGCTCCTGGTGAAAAATCCAACTTCAGCAACCTCCTTGCTCTCAGGATTATTAATTTGGCATGTATAGTCCCAGGGAACACTCTTGTTACTCTTGTAGGCAAAAGGCGTCGGGGTACCCTAGATGTTATACTTCCACTGCTGGTCGCATAATTTGATTTTGATATGACCAGGACAGGCTTTTTTAACTTCTTTTCAGCTTCCCTTGAATTTTCATCAGAAGCGCAGATATATCTTTCATTCTCAATCATTCCTTCTTCATAGAACTGCAACTCCTGTTTGTTCATTAATTCTTGGACTATCTGCCTGAATTCTTGACAGTCCTGAATTTGATGAACATTTTCACCATGGTATTCACAAAAGTTCTTCGTCTTTTCCGTTGAACATTCATTTCTAGGGATTAACAACCCTCTCTCCTTTATTTGAGCATATACCCACTTCAATGGTGTTCTTACTTCTTCAATTCTCCTTTTAATTCTCTGATTTTTCTCAATAGCGTTCACTCCCTGATTCTGATGATTTGGAAGTGGGTTTACAGCAACACAAGGTGCTTCAGAATCATTAAAGGACACCACATTTCTCTTGATTAGATATTCAACCACTCTTTTAAAAGTGAGACACTTTTCAATGTTATGTCCTCTGAGATTTGCATGATATTCACATGTCTCATTTTCATTGAACCATTTTGGATAAGGTGGTTTAATTGGATCAATGAATTTTGGTGACACTACGTGAGCTTGGACTAATCTATGGAAGAGCTCACTGTAAGTCATTGGTATGGGAGTGAATGCCATTCTTTCATTTTTATGCTCGCGCTTAGTCTCTCATTGGGATGAAGAATTTCCCATATTCGGCTTATTCACAGAGAAATTTACATTATTCACCTTCTTCATATAGGGTTTCTTTGCAGGAGTTTGGCTACCGACAATCTTCCCCTTCTTTAATGCTCTCTCAATCATCTCGCCGCACATCACGATATCAGAGAAGCTCTTAGTTGCCACTCCAGCGCTGAGCGTATTGTCAGAATGTCTCATTATGCTTCATTTCTATATTTTGGAGAGTAACACGATCCGACATCATGTCGGTAACGTATTGGCCAAATCTTTCCAAGACCCTATTTTAACTCGAGTTAATTGGTTATACCATCTGGCAGCTGACCCCGTCAAGTTAGCCTGGAAACAGTGAATTAATAGCCCATCATCCTTCACAAATCCTGTTATTCTTCGACAAAACATGGTCAAGTGAGCAACATGACAAGTTTTTCCATCATACTTTTCAAATTCCGGCATTTTGAACTTTGGTGGTAATGTTAGGTCTGGCACAAGACTCAATTCCTCTGCATTCATTCCGTCTTGAGAACCCTGATTTCCCATCTCTTTAAAAAAACCTTTACACCAGTCTTTTAAATGCTCTGGTACTTCCATTTTAGATTTATCCGTTTCCTCAGGATCTACATCAATATACTCATGAGGACTGTTTTGAGGGCTAGTTGTAGCCATTTGAACCTTTACTGCTGAAGACCCTGCAGGATGCTCAACTAGCTTTTCAGGTGAGATAACTAGTCTCGGGGTAGACTCCTGCCTAGAAACTTCAACAGGGGCAGTGCTTGGTTCATTAACTGTTTTAGTACGTAACCCAGACATCTTGATTATCATCTCACTCATCATATTAGCCTGGCTTTGCAGGATTTGATCCATAATTGACTTTTGTGATTGCTCCATCTTTGCCTGCCATTATTATTGTATTCTTAGTAAAACTTCTTGCATTTCTTTCTTTAATTGATCAAGCTTGGCATCCATGGCTTTACTTCGCGTGTGATAAGGATTGGAGTTTTTACTTGCCAGAATCGTCTGTCACATAACCCTTTGGAAATTAATTTCATTGTTCTTTTAAATTCGAATGCATATTATGGGTAATGAGTTATAAATGATACATTTTATTGGTGATGCATTATAAATGATGAATTTACTTATGCATAATGAATGATGCAAGTGTGAAATGAAAATAAAAGGCGTTGACCCAAGCAGTAACCATTCGAAAATACTTTCATTGGATAAAAAGTTTCACTCATTACAAAGGAGTTCTTTTACATATAAGGCCTAGCCCTCAGACTCAGCTCTACAATTTCATTCATAATAGCAATGATCTCCCTTGTATACTCAGAAACCAGATTTGTGCGCAGTTGGATGATCTCTGCTCTATTGGCTAATTCATTCATGTACTGAGCAACTCCACCCATATGAGCTATAGCTTCACCCATCATGCGCTCATGCTCTTTTACCAAGGATCGGTAATACTCATATGTATTTTTCCATCCCTTATTGATGCGTTTGATTTCTTTTTCTAGATTGGTAATATGAATTCGACATTTCTGGAGTTCACCTTTCAATTCTTTGATTTCTTTCTGGAAGGATTTATTTTCTTCGAGAGCAACTCTTAGGTCCATTGAAGCGGGAGGAACTGCACTTGCAGAAGGGATTGCTCAAGGTTCGATACATGACTTTTGAGCTCATCATTCGTAGCTTGAGATTGGTTTATCTCTTGTTCGAATCTCATATGCAATTCTCCCATTTCTCTCGTGAGCTCATCTACTTGCTGACTTTTTGTAGAGAATCTCTGCATCCACGATCCAATCTCTACCTGCTTTCTATCGAGGATTCGATTCCATCCCTATCTTTCAGACCACATCTCTTTTTCTTTCGCTCTCTTTCTTCTTCGAGCTCTGTAATTCTTCGATATTTGTCCTCAAAGTCCTTAATTATACTGTTCATCTCAGTTTTTTCCCCTGGACTTGATTCTTTTCTTCTTCTAAATCTTTCAAGCTGGCTTCTTTCTCTTCCTGGAGTTTTTGAGCTCTACGAGCCTCAGCTTTATACTGCTTGATCAATTCCTTTTTATCAGCCTCTAGCTCACCTACTTTTGTTTTTCCAGCTTCTATCTTCTTGACCTGACACTTATTCTCGATTTCCAGACTTTTAATTCGTCGCTTTGCAGCTACTAATTCTCTAGCCCACTGCTGTGGCGCCTTACTTGACCCAAGTCTCTTTCTCGCTTGCTGCACCCTTTGATAATCCTTTTTTAGGTCTTCTAAATCAGCTTCCACATCCTCTTTCCGTTCCCTCATCATTATAAACTATCTGGCATGAAATTCAACCTCGATAGTTAACATGAAGTTTTCTCTCTCCATCTCTTCTATTTTCTTGGAATCTTTAGCCTTTTCGATCTCAAACTCCATTCTTTGGATTTCTAAATTCAAAGGGATATTTCTGATTTGTTTTTCCATCGACCTCGATCCCTCTCCAGATGTTAAAGGAATTTTATCATTTACCCTCTTGATTCTCCATGCTTCATAATCGGGCGTCAAGATAACATCCGCTCCAACTACTTTAGTCCTGAAAGTCAACCTCCAAGAATCAGCCACATCTTTGATTTTCTTTCTATAATTGACTTCTTTATAATCAAATTCAGCACCAGTCAACCCATGAGTCACGAGAACAAATTGTCGGGCACCGTACTGTCTCAATACCAACAAATGAGCGTATCCCACTCCTCCCCACAGTCCCAATAATATAATCCAGTCCAAATCTCCACACTTGAACAAGATTTGTGTATGCATCAGCCACAGAGTTCGCCATGCTATGTTTTGACTCTGTAGATTCCTGAAGAATTCAATCCATTGATCTTTCTGAGATACTTCAGGCCACTCCTTCGTAAGGTATTCAGCAACAGGAGAATAATCTTTCAAGAAACGATTATAGTTGACTTTTTCCTCCTTCTAGAAATGACTTCTGATCCATACAGTAAGTAATTGAGCACAACCCATAAAACGACCTCCACCCAGCCTTCTACATATATTCAAAGATCAGAAAGTTTTAGCAAGAATTGCATGGACTGGATTTACTTCTCTTTCTAACTTCTCAACCAAATCAACTACTGCCAGCTTAATTAGCCCCAAACACTTTGGAAAAACTATCAAACCATATATACCCAAAGCAAATACATCTCTCCGTACGTTTTCATCTACGTGTGCTTCAGCTATCTTTTGTAAGTGGGACCACGGCACTCCCTCACTTTCTCCCTTTCGTTGCAAGCGATCATTTACCCATTTGTCGCTCGTGCCCGAGATCTTTGCAAGCTTTGACTTAAACAAAGGTCCTTTTATTGATTGAGAGTAAATTTTGTCCACTTTAAGACTTGGCAAATTCAACAGAAAGTGATATTCCTCAAGGGTTGGAGTCATGTCCTCTCGATTGAAGGTGAAACAACTATAGGCCGGATTCCAAAACTGTATCATGCTTCGTATGAGAACCGGATCTACCTTCACATATATTAGATGAAATATATCCCCATAAGTATGTTGAAAAGCTTGTCTTTCACTAGGATTCCAACTTTCCCAAATTGTTTTCAATCCCTGAAGCTCATTATGTTTTAAAGAAGCTGGTGTATAATCAGACAAATCTGACACGTAGTTCCCTGAGAGACTATCCCCTTGCTCTTTTTGCTTGGCTTCAGACCAATTCCTTACGTCTGCTGGATTCACTTCTTTGTTTAGGAAACTCCTTTCTATCATGAAGGTCTTTCCACTTTATCGATTCTCATAGATCAATCGCCTTTTCTAATGATATGTCCATGCAATATGGATAGAAAATAAAACAAAACAAACAAAACACTTAGTCAATACAATTGTATAAATTTAACATAAAAAGATATGTATAACAGGAAATAAATCTACTCCATTTATGTATTATCTGCCCGAATAATATTCATCAAAAACAATGTCCTACCCAAACATGCTCTCTACCCTCCTAAATTTATTTAATCAGACCCTAACTACACATAAGTTCCATTTCACATGCTTTAAAAAATAAATCTATTCTACATAAAAAAATAAAAAAGGAGTAAAAGGTTAGAGTAGGTTTCTCCATCGTGTACACCTATTTTGGGTACCTACTGACGGATAGAGGTTCGGTAAGACTCTACCTAGTGTGATCATTCTATGGTTCACTATATGCATGGTTTCGGCTCTAACAGGAAAAGGGACTCGAATCGTCCTTGATGTCGGTACCCCCTTGGGCTGCCAAACCCTCGATCCTCACCCATTACAGGTTTCGAACAGAACGAGTTCAATTCGAGGGGATTCACTGTCTTATACCCATACGAGGAATAAATTCCTACGAAGGTATAAGGTATGTATCCCATGGGTTATTTGCTAAAACTCATACGAAGAATAAATTCTTGCGAGAGTAAAGCAATCACCCTAACTAATTTGGATCGAAGCTCGTGTCTAGAGCTCATGTTATGCCAATGAAAGTGATGTGTGTGAGGAGAAACAAACAAACCTTTGACTCAAAAACATGGAAAGAATAAAACTCAACGAGAACTAAGAAATATCTGAAAAAAACGAAAACAATTAAAATGTTAGTATATAAAAATAAAGAGATAAAATAATAAATAAAAATTCAATACATAGATCATAGTTTAACTAAAGATTCGAACTTATAATTTCCACCATAACGACCATATTTAAACGACTGACAGCCTGACTCTCTGGTCCCCAGCGGAGTCGCCAAGCTGTCATAACCATTTTTTAGGTATATAAATTATATATTGTTTTAAAAACGATTATGATTTTTATTTTTGAAAAATTGTGATTTTGGATTAATTGAAAAATATTGAAAAATGAGTCGCCATCGACCTTTCGATTAGGTAGGTCGAATACCCAAAAACGTCTTTTTAAAACAATTTTAAGAAAAAATATTTTTTAGACAACAGTGGTCTGCATTATTAGAAAAACTTTTAAGGGTTCGAAAGTCGATTACGTATGTGAAAAATATAAACATTCACAACGCCCGAAAATCGGTACTTAGTCGCTTATATACCGTCGTAATAGTAAAACTTAAAGTTTGAATCAAAAGTAAAATTATGATCTATTTATTGAATATTAGTTAAAATAAAAGAAATCCTTCACTTGATAAGAAATCCCGAGATTTGCAATCCTCCATCGGGAAAGCTATCTCACCTATTTCTCATCCGTAAAGAATATTCTATCTTTTGAATTACCACCAAATAATATCGAAATGGGTATAAAATAAAATATACTTTATTCATCTAAAACATATATATAATTAATATTAACATAAAAACGTTAACACATTAAACATTATAAAAAAATAATAAAAATATATAAAAAAATGAAATAAAATTTTAAGGTACATAATAAGTAAAGTGAATATCTAATGCATAACTAAGTCTAACCGCAATATCACAAACTAATTGAAATTTATTAAACAATAGTATGACTATTAATCAATATATACACATTTATATATATATATATATTCTAATATTAACTCATACTAGACAAATATTTAAAGAAAATAAAATAAATAAATAAATAATAATAAAAAACACACAAGTAATAAAATATTACACATATATTTAACAAAGGATCTACACAACCTAAACAAAAATAACAGTGACCAAGCAAGCAAATAACCCAAACAAGTCTTAAACAGTGGCTACAAATTACACTAGGAAAAACTTAGGTATCAAATGCGTAAATTACCACTTTCTCTATACTATGAACAAAGGACTAAAATAAAAAAAAGAAAACATACAATGTAAATTCAGTATTTAAACCAAACAGTAAAACAGTGATCAAAATGTAAACTTTATAAACACAGAGTACAATGTTAAAATTTACAAAATATTACTGCAAGGTGACCAATATATAAACAATACAAATATGTGGTATAAAATACAAAAGTAAATAAAATACAATAAATGGCCATATTATAAACATACATAACACAGGAGCCCCGGTTACATAGTTTACCCATATTGAAATTACAACTCGACCCTCAACCTAAACGGTGCCATTTTGGACTCGGTTTATAAGGCCAAACCTAAGGCCCTTACTCGGTGAACCTCTCATTTCCCATTTGTCTCCCTCTCTCAAAATCCAAAGAACCACAGAAGCTCTCAACCCTCACCTAGGCATGTAAATGAACTGAACGTTCAGCGAACTGTTCATGAACCGTGCGGCGGGAAGTTCGTTTATGTGCGTTTATTTATTAAATGAACGAACATGAACAAGATTTTGTGTTCGTTTAATTAAATGAACGAACATGAACATAGGTCTCGTTCGTTCATTTACGTTCGTGAACGTTCAGTTATGTTCGTTCGGTTATGTTCGTTTATGTTCGTTCGGTTATGTTCGTTTATGTTCATTCATTTATGTTTAACCCAATCTTCTTAAATCAATTTTGGTGACCAATTTGTAAGTATCTTAAAAATATTAATTAATCTGATATTTTGATAACCAACTCCATAGTTAACCCAATTTTATTTGGAAAACCCAACAATATTAACATGGTTTAGTTCTTTTTGAACGATCCATAAGTTGCATACCCAACACCATCAACATCCATTGCGCCAGAACCCTATGTGACTGTGCCACCAGCTGGTTATCCGATAAGCAAAGAGGAGTCCCAGAAACCAATTGCTTTCGAAACCAAGTCCAAAGGTGATGGATTCCGGAAGGGATGTTAAGTATTAAGCATTGTTTCTTCTACTCAAATAATCTTCTTTTCTTTCACTTATAATGGAGTATTCGAATTTACAAGTAAATAGTGATCAACCAACAACTCAAGTCAGCTTACTTTTAACTCAAGAACCCAATAATAGTAAGGCCTTATTCCATAGGTTGAGAAGTTCTTTAATGCGTTTCATCAAACAAATTTTGTGCGCCATCCGGATATGGAAGTTTAGCTAACCTACTTCTCTCATCTCCCAATTTTCAACTTCTTCATAGCATGAAGCTAAGGACATGTTTGTTTGATCCCCAAGGATTAAGGTCGACAATCTCATGAAACACAATTTGTGTTCATCTCGACTGTTGTTGAAGGAGATAGGAAGAAAGAAAGTGGAGGAACGTTATGCAATCCCACATCAGTAGTAAACAAGCAGTTCGGGGTTGGTAACTTATATAAAAGAAGATGGGGGAGAATAGGTTTAAGCATCTTTGCGCTTGGGGTAATGTCGAGCTTGAATCGAGCTCAGAATCGAGCTCGAGTCTCGAGTTTTAATCGAGCTCTTAATTTTTTTTTGAGTTCGAGCCTTTTCAAGTTCGAGACGAGTTTCAATATTATATTTCGAGTTTGAGTCGAGCTTGATAATTTTAAGCTCGCGAGTTTTCGAGTCGAGTCGAGCTTACTTTGAAAGTTTTCGAGTTCGAGTCGAGCTCAGCAATACTCGAGCTCGACTCGGCTCGTTTACACCCTAGGTAGGGTCTCCAACGTTTATGTTCGTGTTCATTTATATTCGTGTTCGTTTATGTTCGTGCGCATTTATGTTCGTTTATTTATTAAATGAACGAACATGAACAAATTATATTCCTTAATAAACGAACATGAACAAAAAAAAATTTGTTCGTTTATGTTCGTGTTCGTTTATGTTCATTTATTTATTAAATGAACGAACATGAACATACCTCCGTTCGTGTGCGTTCGGTTCGTTTACAGGCCTACCCTCACCCCTCTGCCCGTCCTCAGCCGAGGATTAAGACCCCAAAACTCCCCAGCCACCGTAGATCGATGGCCACGGGGAACAACATCATCATCCTCTCACCTTCTAAACAACCCCACCCCAGGCGAGTCGTGACCCAAAACCCCACTGTGCTTCAAACCCTAACGACCCTAGAAGAGAAAAAAAAAATTACCTTTGGGATGGTTCTTCCCAGTTCCGATGAGATGAGTAAGGGCTAGGTTTAGCAGGTATTTTCTTTTCTCTCTTTTCCTTCTTTTCTATTTTATTTCCTTCTTTTTTTTAAAACCTGAATCCCCTCTCTGAATCCAAATCTCCTCTTTTTATCTGATTGCATGCCTCTGTTTGATGCTGTTGCCGAGGAAATAGGATAATGATATCTTATTTCCATTGATAGATTAGATAGGATTTTACTTAGATTTTTTTTTCTGATTTTTATCTGTGCTTTATGCAATTTGATAGATGGCCATCACTGTTTGGCGCAGGACTGTCTACGGCGGCATCAGAGGTTGTCGGGGTGTGGCTCGGCTGGGTAGCTGTAACATCGGTGCGCGACAGTTAGAAGGTTGAAAGGTTGGTGGCTGGAGCTAGAAGGCCAAACAGCTGAGCTGATGATATTTTAGGGTTTTAAACCCTAGGCTCTGTGCGATCTGGACCGTTGGATGGGTCTAGATCCAACGGTCAGAAGTGAGGCGGCTGGAGCAGAGAAGAAGAAACCCTAGAGTTAGGGTTTTGTTGGGTTTGGTTTGTAACCGGGAATGGGTTGAGTGATCCGACTTCAGGGCTGGGCTGCTGGTTTTGTTCTTTGGGTTCCAGAATAGGACCTGCAAAAAATATAATTTATAATAATAATAATAATAATAATAATAATAATAATAATAAAATAAAAATAGATAGAAAAAAATCGGACAAAAATGGGTGTTTACAATGTGCACGTGCATTTTGATTCTAAATGCACTCTTCCCACATTTCACCACCCTTGCATTGAAACTATTCATTTCCACTAATGGACCACTTGCTTGGTAAAATTTGCAATCCCACTAATTTAATAACAAACCCAACTTTTGAACCTTAATGAGCCCTTGAACTAATTTGATGTAGAAGCGCGAATAACCTTCAAACTACCCTCGAATATTTGAAGCACGAACAACCTTCAAATTATCCCTCAAATATTTTTTAGTCTGGTTTGATTGGTCGAGTAAAATTAGAGTATGACAACTATTTCTCTTTGCTCGTTGTTGCGTAACAAGAATGTAGTAAAGATAAATAATGACTTAATTTTTCTTATTCAATTGCAACCCCATATAGCTCTAACTTCCTTCCATCTTTAGTTATTTTGCTCATTCACTTTCAAACGAATGACTTGCCCCTCTGTATCTGAGAACTCTTTCACTTGGTTTGTCCCAATCTAACATATGTTGGTCTTTTCAGACGATTCATCTACTCCTCTGTATCTAAAAGGTCTTTTCATTTGGTTTGCCCCAATTTTATATATGTTGGTTCCTAAAACGACACAATTATCATTGGTTAGTGCATTTAAGTATTTATTTTATTATTTACTATTTTAGAAACAGTATTGGATTATGTGAGACCAAAAAATGATCTTTTTATCTTAAGGGAGATGAAATATGATTTTCAAATAAAGTGATTTTAAAGAAAACTCTAAACAAATTGCCTTGAGTGAGGAAGAAATTTGTTTTGAGAGAAACATTTTCAAGTGAGATAAAATTTGTTTTAAAGAAAACAATCTTAAGTGAGATAGAATTTATTTTAAGGAAAATAATCTCAAGTGAGAAATAGGAGTGGCAATGGGGCGGAGATGGTTTTGCATTAACCATTCCGTCCTTAACACTTGTGGGTACGATTTTGGAGAATCCCCATTATATGTTTTGGGGATTTTTTTGTCCCCATACCCATCCCTTTCGAATTCCTACGAGTTTCAGTTAATCCATATCCCCAAAAATTAAACAAACATTTTCTAAATCCATACAACACCTAAAACTTGTAAGATATATCATATTGTCTAAAATTGATCTCTATCTATAATATGAAAGTTTCAAACGTCAATATTCATCTAACACCCAATGTATATATACAATCTTAACCATTGCGGTATTAAAATATATAATTAGGGTTTTTTTTATCATATATTTTTTATTAATATATATTAATGGTATATGGGTAAATGATTATAAATAAATTTTTTAAAATTTTGTAAAATATCGAGAATCCCTATGGATATTTTTTGGGGATCTCTACGGTTATTCACACGGGCACGGTTCGGTTATCCTCACGGTTCGGACATAGCAATCCTTGTCCCTATCCCCATTAGAGCTTTAGGGATAAAACTTCCCCCATCCTCATCCATGTGGATAAAGATTTCGATTATTCCCCATCCCCGTCGGTTTGGATCCCCACGATTTTCAATTTTCCCCACTAGAATACCACCTCTAGTGAGATACAATCTGTTTTAAGAAAAAATCTCAAGTGCGATAAAATCTTGAGTGAAATGATTTTGAAGTGTGAGTTTCAGGGAAACTAACTCGAGCGAGATGATGTTGATCCAATTTCTTATGTGATGGAATCGAGTAAAAAAAGGGTGATGTTGATCCAAATCCCTATATCATGGATGAGTGAAGTGATTATACTGACAAACTCCTTATGTGATGGATGAGCCAAGGTTGAACAAGTTCTTCTCATTAGGAATTTCTTCTCCCTCATTGGATGAGTTCTTCTCATTACGAACCCTTCCATTGAAAATGTTTATCTATCTTCTCTTTGAAGAATTTTAAACCTCCAAAAAAAGTAGCATATGTCATTGATATGTATTTAAAGTACTCGAAGGTAGTGACCCAAAGGTCCTTAATTCTTTGTTGAGATCCACTTATTTTAATGGTGAAACGGTGGACTAAATCTTTGTTGAAATCCTCTTCTTTTGCACGAAGTTGAGAAATGAGATATTTCTTTACTTTTTGAATTTATCTCAAACATTCAAAACTTGAAGAAGAAAATGAATGTTTATTCTTCTATTTTGCAAATGCCTAAATATGCATGCATGATGTCATTTTAGTATTGCGAGCTCCACTATCTTATAAATATTTACTTTATTCTCTTTGTTGAGTTTTCATTTTGCTCCACCAGTATTGCATCTATCATTCGGGTTCAACTTTTTTTATTTCTAAAACAACATTCTTAAGAGTCTTATTAATGGCTCGAATGACTTATTCGTTCTTGGAAATAGATTAGTGGGTAAGGAACTTTGGAAATCGCTTTCTTACTTTTCAAAAACTTAATTTTTAGAAAAGATTAAATGAGAAATTTTGAAAATCATTTTCTCATTATTTTTCAAAAGTATCATATGAAAACATCATGCCCTGAGATTTTATAGATGGACTAAAAGACTTATCATCTTGCTCGAAAGACTTACAGATGACCTAGAGGATTTACTCATCATGCTCAAAAGACTTACTGATGGCCCAGAGGACTTACTCGTTTTAGTAAAATATTGGGTAAGAAACTTTAGAAATCGTTTTCTTAATTTTTAAAAATTTAAATTTTAAAAATCAAATGAGAAACTTTGAAAATTGTTTTCTTATTTTTTTTAAATTTCATTTTCTGAAAATCATAAGAAAACATCATGTCCGGAGGTCTTATAGATGGCCCAAAAGACTTATTGTCTTGCTTGGAAGACTTACAGATGACATGGAAGAGTTAATCATCATGCTCGAATGGCTTACTAATGCCTCGGTGGACTCACTCAAGAAAGAAATATTTGAAACTCAATTTTGAATTCTTTTTTTTTAAAATTCATTTGAAAAGATCATATCAGTCGGGTGACATGCCTCACTTCAAAGTAATGTTTCTTCTATGGATTAGACTCCTCTATATTTAAGGCTCAATCACTCTACACCTGATTTCCTCAATTTGAGGTTTGATTTCTGATTTTCTCTTCTTTCCTTGAAATATATGTAAGAATTATGCATCTATGTATGAAAATATGAATGCAATTAAATGTATCTACATGCATTGCATGACTTTATCATGCGTAGAAATGTTGATCATAAATCTTCTTCTAACTTCAAAGTGAACTTGTTCTTTCTTCACTTGATCACTCTAGAATAGAGCCTACCCCAATACTGATATGGCAACTTATCAGTTTAGGCTTGCATCTTCTGGAGAACAATTTGATCATCTTATGCAATCATGTTTTTTCTATCTCTTGTCTTGCTTCTTAATAAAAATCTTAGAAGATTTTTTTTTTCTATTGAATCCTTGTTGCAATCATGTATATTATCTTGATGCTCTTTTTATTCTTGATCCAGTTGCTCAATCAGTGTTGTTTCTTATGACCCTTATACCAACTGAAGTATGAATTGTTTGTCTCTCAAAGTAAGCTCTTCTTGTCTTCATCTTTTTCCCCCACTACAACAAAATTTCTTATTAGTGGCATCTAGGTTATTGTCACTAAAACTTCAATTTATGTCACTAGATGTATTTTGTGATGTAAAAGTTAATGTCACGACGATCGTCACCCTAGGTGTGTCACTAAATGTCAAAAGTGACGATGTATATGTTATCGTCGTGTATTGTTAAATATTTAGTGATACTAATGGATAATGTCACAGTTTAATTTGCATTCAGTGACAATTACTTTTATCACCAAATGATATACATTTTCGTCATTAATAAATCATATCGTCACCAATAACACAATAATTTCATTGTATACGTGACGAAAAGAAAATTGTCACATTGTTAGTAACGTAGTATATCGTCACCTAATAGTAGCATGGATGACATTTATATATAACGTTACTATATAATTAATATTCAATGACAACTTATTATGTCACTAAATTATGTAAAATTTCGTTATTAATGATTTATATCGTCACGGATAATACATTAAAATCAACCTAAAAGAGATATTGTCACATTTTTAGTGACAATATAAATGTTACCTAATAATATTATGAATGACGGTTATGCATAACGTCACTTTATAATTTATATTCTATGATTGTTGGTTATGTCACTAAATTAAATAAGATTTCGTTATTGATAATTTATATTGTCACAAATAATGCATTAAAATCAACTTATATGTGATGAAAGAGATATTGTACCAAAACACAAATAATTTATATTCTATGACATTTTTAATGACAATATATATTAAAATATAATTATTTATACAAATCTAAATAAAAAATAAAATAGTTCACTTATTGAAAAATAATAAGATTTAAACAAATATTTCACTAAATAAATAATAATTTCATTTCTATAAATATAAAAATGTTTAAATGTTTACAGAAAATAAAAATAATATGATAATAATATGACTTGTAGAATATTTCGTTGTAACAATCTCAATCCAAACCTTGAGTCGTTTGTGGTTCTGTTGATATTGAGTTTGTGGTATCATTTGAAGATACAAATTAAAATAATCAACATTAGTTACTACAATTAATATTATATAATAATTTTTATTTGATTAACTATATTGTTTACCTGAAAATTGAAGTGATGGCACTTGAATTTTCAATTGTTGTAGCTGGATCAATTTCTCCATGTGTTTGATTTGGAGCATCAGTAACTTGTTGAGGTTCAGATTCTTGGGTTCGATTTAGTTTACTGGAAACTTTTTGAGTTTCATTTTCTTGTGTTTCAATCCTTTTACGAGATACTTTTCCTAGTGTCATCGTAAAACATATAGAAAACTATTATAAATACTTTCACCAACTTTTCCAATCGATTGCTCTTAGATATTAGAGGGAACTGCAAAGGCACATTAAACCACAACCAAAATCATCAATTATTATAGCACAACTCCTCTCCACTGGCAGAGCATTTTACAACTTAATTCATAAACTCGACAGTTCGGTTACACTGAGAGAATGATTCATTTCCAATACAACTACATTAATAATTATGTTAAATTACAGAATTTTACAAACTTACACTGAAATGATGCTAATAACAATATTTTCAATCAGTTTAAATGGAAAAGTAAATAAATTAACATAAACAAAAAGAATAATATAAATTCAGAATTCACAAACACATGCACCTAAAGGAAGCATAAAAACATAGTAGAGTTTGTGCATACCTTGTGAAGGTAAAATTTTACATCAAAAACATTTATTTATTAAATGAAGAATTATCAATGTGAAAAGGAAACAAGACATGCACGGGTTTTTGAATGAGCTTTCCAATTAGATTTCACAATATCGAATAATAAAAGCAGCAGCGTTTAGCAAAACTTAAAAGAAAAAACTAACAATTATTTTGTAAAAACAGCAGTGTTTAACAAAAAATCAGAAATCAAATAATAAAACTAACCCTAAACCATATGAATTCAACAATATCGAAAAAACATATTTAATAGCGAAGAAAATAAATTTAAAAGAAAACAAACAATTACCTGCAAATTAAAGTTGGAGAAACCTTTGTACTACTGCAATCTGAATCAATACAAAAAATAATTATAAAAATAATAAAACTATAAAGCAAAATTATCTCAATATAGAATATAGTGTAGACACCCGTTTTGTCCGGGATTTTTATATTTTTATTATTTTTTATAATTATTAATTATTAAATATTAATTTAATTTATTATTTTGTTATTTTGTAATCTATTACAAATACTTAATTTAGGTCCAAAACCCAAACTATGTTACAAGATCTATTATTCTCTGACCTAAACCAGCTGGAGGCTCATCTCAAGCCCAATGGTCATAAGCAGCTACATGCAAAGAAAAGAAAAATTGAGGTCGGTTTTTAGCAGTTAAACAACCAGAAAGTGGGGGGTTAACAAGCGTGAAAGGAGGGAGAGTAAAAAACATCATCGACCCGTTTTCTTTTTGGGAGGCAGAAAAAGGGGAGAACAGACACAGAGAGGAATCAACCATCAGAGACTAAGAGCCATCACGAGAGAAACAATAGAGCATACTGAAAATCTTCTCCCGAACATTCAAAACAAAGGCAAATTGTAAGGGGTTCTTTCCCATTTTTTGAAACAACGAAAAATCCTTCATTTGTTTTTACACAACAAAGCACAGAGGGGAGGAGAAAAAAACAGCATTTTCTTGAGTTTTGAGATTTCTCAAACAAAAAAAAAAAACCTCAATCCTTTTCCTTCATCAACAACACAGCAGCTAACACAAAAGAGAGAGCCGTTCTTGCTCGTTGCAACAAAAACAACGCAGCAAAAAAAACACTAGAAACCCATTCGTTTTTTGTCCAAGAACCAAGAGCAGCAGTAATACACAACTTAAAAAGAGTGTTTCACTTTTGAATGAGCAAGCGTAATACCCAAACAGTTGAGAGAAAATCGATTAAAAAGAGAGACTTTACCTTCCCTGTCGGAAAAAGAACGTTGTCACCATCTCCCGGGTCAAAACACCACTGAGTTGAAGGTATTCTCTTCCCTTTTTTTTGGGGTTTAGGAGATGTGGTCTCGTCGGGGTTACGTTAGATTTGAGGTTTTGGAAGTCGGAGGAAAGTGGTTTAGGGGAGATTTGGTCCCTCATCGGAGCCACTAGGTGGCAGTG
Source organism: Hibiscus syriacus (assembly GCF_006381635.1). Lineage (NCBI taxonomy): Eukaryota > Viridiplantae > Streptophyta > Magnoliopsida > Malvales > Malvaceae > Hibiscus > Hibiscus syriacus. The sequence continues at coordinate 396,350 of NW_024062600.1, read as the reverse complement.
GCCATGGTGGCCTCCCTGCCAAGAAGGGAGACATTTTTTTTGAAGAGTGATATATTGTTGTATTGCTTGAAATTGCAGGGTCGAAATGCAAATTGAGAGCAGTAACATTGACTTGTCCAACGACTTTTTTAGCTCAAGGAAAAGAAGAATAAAATCCCAGTTATCTAGAACAAATCACTTGGACAGCCAAAGTCTTGGGTGTATTAGGAGGACATGCACCATTTACGTTACCAAATTTTGCTGCCTCCACTAGGATTTTGCAGGTGAATTTCCCCAAGCAGTACTTCTCAACAACTTGGTTCGATGCCGGAGCGGTGCAGTTTCCTTGAACCAACGCGCCACAGCCTCCAAAAGGATCTCCAAAGCTAGCAAATTCGACTGCCGCAATCTTCTTTTGGTCCGGACATGTCAATTTAGCCTTTGGTTTCAAGTCATCCATGAGGGGTCGGACAATTCCAGCTTTGTTCTCGAACAACCTCGGAGATGGCGGGTGGAATTCGCTCACAACACTGCAGATTGTGTCCCTGTTAGCCGTGGATGTGGAGAATTAAAAGAAAGAAAATGGGGAAGTGGATTGTGTAGAGAGTGAACGGCGGCATAGGGTTATTAAAAATGAAGTGTAGGTTTATATTAAATCTAATTAAATTTTATTAAAATACTTCACATGTTGCCGTTTAGGGATAGAATCAGCCCGGTTTTCTTTATTTGGGTTAATCATTGTAAGGGTCCTGTCCATGTTTAAAGTAACAAATTTTGGTCCTCATTTCAAGGCTTTTTCCTTTTTAAATTTGTGAATCTAGCCCCTTAGTTTTTATGGAATTTTATTTTAGTCTTTAGTGCCTTTTTGTTATGTTTTCCTTTCTTGTACATTTAAAATCTTTTTATAATAATGTTCATTTTAGTCATATAGGATAATGGTTATACTTCCATTTTAGTGTTTGTTCTTTTATGACATTTGTATTCTGATCCTTGCCTCTGTCGTGGTTATGATTATGTTCCTAAAGTTAATTCTTTTCGGGGTTATACTTCGATTTTAGTGCTTGTTCAATTAAAAATGTGTTTGGAGGAACAATAATAATCTTAAAAAAAATTCAAAACACATACATGTTTTATAATATTAGTTTTTTTTATATATAAAAGAGTAATATTTTATATTTTAAAATTATTGATATTATATGTATCTAAATATACTAAAATTTTATGGGTATTTCTATGATCAAGTATACATATCTATTTTTTTTCTAAACACTTTGATGTAACAACATGGAAATCATAGAAGTATAATAATATAAAAAATCATCTGGTCATTTATTTTTTACAATTTATTATTTTATGTTTTACTCTAAAAAATCTTTGAATGTGAGATAATCTAATAAAGAATAATGTTAGTAAAATAAAAAAACACAAAAGAAACTCTATAAATTGCATTCTTTAATAAGTTTGTTAGATTATCTTATTTTTTAACATTAAGTGACATGTTTTTATGACGTCTTTTAAAATCGTCATATAAAAATAAGAGATAAAAAAAGTGACAAATAATTTATTTCGTCGTGCTAAAACAATATTTTGTGACAATAATAAAATGTCACTTTTAATGTCTTATAAAATATGACAAATTAAATTGTCACGAATAAAACTTATTAGTGACAAATATGCAACGCCACTTATTCAAATTGAATCGTCATTATAATAAATCGTCACAAATACATGTTTTTCATTGGAGATGATTTTACAACGTCATTATGTTATCTAAATGTCATTAAAAGATTTTCCACCAAAAAATTTGGTGGGAAGATTTTGGCGCCAAACATATAGTGACAAAAATCAATGATCATTTTTAAAATTGTCATAAAAGATATACCATTAATCAATAAATATGACGGAAAAAAAAACGTCACATTATAGTATGTTTTGTGACAATATACGTAACGTCATATAGAAATTGTCATAAATTGAAAATTTTGTTGTAGTGCCCTAACACTCCAAGTGGTGAAGCTCACTTTCAATGTTTTCTTAATCTGAATCTTGTTATCTCAACACCCTAGTCTTCATCTTTATTTGTTGCCCCTCAAAAATAAAATAGTATGACCTACATCTAGCACCACTGATCAACTCGATGTTATCCTCATTGGAAGAGTAGCTTTCATTTCAATCTCTAAAGGAAGAATTGTCTTCTCTTCAATCGAAGAAATTTTCCTACCTCATCCTTCGTTGAGAAAACTACATCCGTCTCTCAGCGAGCAATCATCTCATCTCTCATTGGAAGATTAACGCGCAATTCAATTTCCACTTAAGAGCTATTATGCCTCCCTATCTCCTGCCTCAACCTCTACCGAGAAAAGTACTATATTTACTTCTACTCGTACAATCGAGTCGTCTTCCATTGAAAGACTAACATACAGCTCGGACTCCACTTGAAGACAATTATGCCTCTTTATCCCCTTAAAAAGGGTCCACTTCAGCCCCTATATAAAAAACATGTAAGCTATTTTTTCTAAAACATAAGAAAACTATAGGTTTAAATGACATACCATTAGTGGAAGGCAGAAAACGGAACGAGGAGAAAAAAATAGAAGACAAACTCCACAAAATTAAAGCTGAAAATCATGTATAAACTAGACTCATTTTCTTCAATCGCATTCAACCCATCCTCATCTAATTCTTTAAGCATCAATTATTTTTGAAAACTTTGATATCTTGTCAAGGGTTTATTATCCGGGATCGAACCTGGAACAAATGTGACAAATATAAATACTCACCACTGTACTACAACAAAATTGTTTAAAATTCCTATATAAAATCTAAATTAATGTGAGATGTAATTTGAAACTAATTGAAATAAAATTTTTTAAGGAAGTGAGACATTACTTTTATTATTTAATTAAACGAAGAATGAACAAAATTTGTCACAACATTAATCTCTTTTGTGAGATTTGAGGCTGTGCATTTCGAAGTTGGGTGCGGTACTTGCAACGTAATGAGGCTGAAAGAAAATAAAAGGCTTAGCATATTTGTCGAGAAACCATAGATTTTTTGGAATGTTAGTCCATAACTACACCAGAAACCTATCATTTCTACCCTTAAATCTCCCTTTTCTAGATAAAAACCCACCCAGAACCAAAGCCACCACCAATGTTTGCTTGAATGAAAATCATTCTATATAAGGTGGTCGCCAGTGTATTTTAGCCATGCATATGATTACATGAACGGGTAAATCTGGGTATAAAAAGGTAAAACGATGGAGGTTCCGTGTATGAAGGAAATGTTATTACTTTGGTCGAGAACACAAAGTACCCGTCTTGCTCTCGTGGGTGGGAACCACACCGCCGCCCGATTTTGCACCCGTTAACTTTTCCTCTCCTCAGTCTCCCTCTCTCTTTCTCGTCTACTCTTCTTTCTTCTTTTCCCTTTCATCTTCTAATCTCAACAATTTTTTTCTTTTCTGTTCTGCTTCTCGTACTACAACTGATTGGATTCTTGTTGTTCTCTAGGCCCTTTTCTGTTTGTGTTTTTAAAATCAAGAGTTTCCATCAATGGAAACCAAATTCCATAACAACAAGCGTAAAGCTTGGAAAAATGACATTAATTTGCATTCTTCTGGTACACGTTTGATGGTCAAGGTTCTTCACTCAAGGGTTTTTAAGCTCATTGGTCGGTTCTTGATGGTTTTTGCATTGACCATTGTTTTACTTAACTTTACCATCATCAACGAAACTGTTCTGAAGCCTGAAATTGTCTCTGATGATGATGATGTTGCCGCCACTGATCCTGCTAACACTAGTAGAAAAAACCCCTTTAAGGACGCGCATTGCGCGTCATCTATGGGTGCAGATGACACACATTTGCCTGTCGTTGAAGCCACTGACATGAGTTTAAGATGACGCGCAACTGTGCGTCATAAATTTATGACGCGCATTTATAACACACATTTATGACGCGCATTTATGACGCTCATTGCGCGTCATTGAAGCCCCCGTCATAAATGAAGACAACACACATTTGTGTGTGATAAATTTATGACACGAATTTATGACTTACATTGCGTGTCATTGAAGCATACGTTATTAGAAAAGATGACACACATTCGTGTGTCGTGATTATATGTCGTAAATTATATATATATATATTGTAGATTGACAAATAATCAAACTAAATCACATTTAATGCCTCATAATACTAAATATATATATCATATTATATATAAGCAATCCATTTGCGTACAATATATTAACATTAAGTTATCAAAAATATTGTAATCATATGTCGATACAAAATATCACGGCATAATAAAGTTTTCCACATAAGATACATCAAATAAGATAACGATGTTTAGAGATGCATCGTTATTGGTGATTCTGAAGAGACAACATAAGGATCTGCAATATAACATAGTCCATGAAGGCTCTTACTTGGCCTTTGAGATGTCATAGAATGAAGCAGGTGTCTTCCTGGATTTGATACAAAGTTCCTGGAAACATGAGACGTTTTCTTTATAATTACTTATGCAACCTCGAATATAGAGTTCAAAACATTCTCTTTCAAGGACATAAACTTGTTTATACCTCGATTGCAGAAGCCAAACGTAGAACTGTAGCTTCACCCCATGGACGACCTATTAGTTGTAAACCTATGGGAAGTCCTTGTTTGTCAACCTGGAATAAGCATAAGAAGAAAGAAAATGAGCCACAAGTTCTGACGGTTTTATTACAACAGTTTTGGGTATTCTTTACGGTAGAACATGATCAACTCCACCCTTTTAGCCGGTTTATGTTTCCAGGTCCAGAGAGAACATAAAGTTTAATTAGTTTGGAAAAACAAACCCAAGCTATAGAGTTACCAGGGGTAGTTTGAACTTGACTCAACTATGCAGCAAGCCATAATCGAATCTAACAAAATGTACGATTGAATTTGGGACCTCAAGTAAGAAGAAATGTCTCACACAAATGTCACCTTCACAACCACTCCAGCAAAATAAAATGAGAATATACTTTCCAATCGCTCTAGGAGTATATCTCACACAAATGTCACCTTCACAACCGCTCCAACAAAAGAAAATGAGCATATATTTGAAACTAAAATGATGCATCATTTCCAACCATTTGAGAAACCCTAGTAAGGGAGCTCTATATTCACATTTTTGTTATTAGCAATTTATTACTCAATTGATGAATTCAAATTTTAACTACAAGCTAAACTCTAGTAAGCATGTCCTACAAACATATCTACAATGAAAATAGACAAATCTACTCTATCTTTATTGAAAAATAAACCAAAAATGTTAAAATAAAGACTTCAAAACCTACATCATGCCATTATCTTGAAAGAAAACATGCAAGAACAAATGGTACATGAAGATTATGAATTTAGTAATTGAAAGAAAAAAGAAGGCAAAAGATGATGTACCTCTTCATCATCCTCAAAATCTTCTTCATCAGCATCCTGCATCAGGTTATGAAAAAAATTAAAGGAAGCATAAGATGATCATAAATGGTATAAAACAAAACTGGGGGAAGAATCCAAAGGAAATGAAGTTACATTATTGAAATATGTGAGGGGATTGGGCCATAAATCCTCCTTGATAATCTCTGCTACCTGTAGTGTTTATCAAGTGAAAGCTTAGGCCAGGCGCCAACTCTTTAACAAAATGAGAAAAAAAGAAGGAAAACCTACATTCACACAGCACATGCATAAAGAGTTTACCTCATCATGAATTTCATCCATGTCATCTTCTTGCTGAGCACCAGAAAACCAGGTAAAGAAGCTGCATTCATGTGTAATAAATTTAGTATAATATAGAGATGGTGATTAAGTGAAAGAGGCAAAATCAAATACAAGACAATGTCATAAATGACCTAAGCTTTGCAATACAACAAATTCCTACCATGTTAGAAGTTATAATGCAACTTAATAAACTAAAAGAAACATATAAATGCATACTATTTATAATCACAATACACAATAATACATAATGCATGTGTAATCTTAATTTGTCTGCACTAAAAAAGGAAAACTCTATCCGCCAAGGTTTAGCTCTGCATAACAAAAGGAAGATGACTCATGAAATAACTAAGATTCTTATAAGATGCTAAGCTGAAGTTCAATAAAATTATTGAGAAAAAAAATGAAGTGACTACATTACACAACAGAGAAATTAATCTTAGGTTTTATGTGACTAAAGTCCTCAGGCTGGGGAGAAATTTGATTGACAAATATGATAGAAAACCTTTCTTCAACAAACTGTCGCTTGCTTCCTTTCTTCTCATGGTCAACTCCATTTGGCAAGCCCTTGACATTTAGAAAACTAATTTAACATGATAACCAAAGAAAACAAATAACATGAGTAGACATGACAAGAGAAGAAACCCTCACCATGCCTTCTTTCCACTTGATTTTGGTAGCAGTAATCTTGGTTCCTTCATCAAGGAAGGTAAAGGTCTTCGTAAGGTTTGCATCTTCAAAGTATGGATTGGGATCGAAGTTCTGAAAAATATAACAAAAGCCAGTCAATAAATTGTGATAACTGATTAGACCATGATTAAATGTAAAATGCAACTTCAATTTCCTACAGAATAAGATAAGAAAAGGAAAATAAATAAACTTACAAATGTAATGGAGTAGCCAAATTTCAAATGTTTAAAATCTTCCACTTCAAGTGAGCTAATATACTTAAATATCTATCAAGCAACAAAAGGTTGAAAATAAGAAGAATGAATAAATAAGAAAGAAATTACCTAGAATTACATATCAAGAAAATCCATAACACTGCTTATAAATGAATGAATAAATAAATGGAACTAAAAATAAATTTTGCAAAGTAATATAAGTGCTGAACCAGTTTCAGTTTGGGAAAGAAGTGATATTAAACCTTCTGATCCTCGTCATTCAAAAGTTCACCAAGAGCAGAATGACTCAAGAACTGTACATAAAAGAACAAATCAACTGAAATCCTTCTTCTCAACATGGAGACAGATTTAAGGGGAAAATCCCTAAATTGATAGGAAATAATAGAAGAGCTTACAGATGTTAACCAGAAATCAAGAATCGACTTAATCTTCTCATTCGGCTTATCATATATTAGCTTGCGTATTTCATTATACTTCTACTCCACTTCCAAAACTTTCTCACTCGCCTCCTCATTAATCTACAAAATACCAAAAAAGGAACACCAATAGAAACACCAGATATAACCATTTACCACTTACAAATAAGCTCAAAGCAAATATATGCAAATTAAATCACCTCAGCAATTAGACATGATATTCTAAAGTAACCCCGCTAAACAACGTGTTTAATAACTCTTTAGGTTACAATGAAACAGATAACAAAACAGTGAAAAAAGCTGTAATAGAATAAACCTTGAGGAGGGAATTCAGGTTTAAACATGGGTTTTTCTGGAATCTCAGTTTTCTGCAACATCTACAAAAACTAAACATGAAAATCACCATTAAAATTTTGTTAGATAATAGACTCGTATTTTAAACTGAGGAACAAATATATAAGCAAAACAAAGAGGAAACTTACAAAACAAACAAGAAGAAGAAGAGGGTCGATTAGTCTGTTTAAAATTGTAAATACAACTAAACAGAAAACCAAAAAAAAAAATTGTACTGATATTATAGAACAAGAGAGTGGGATCATTGTGAGGACGAGGCGGAGGGAGAGACGGTGGCGCGGTGGAAGAGACGGAGATCGTCGAGTTCATCAGAGGCGGAAATGGGCGGCAGAGGCTAGGGATTCAAACTCGGGCCTAACAAGAAGAAGAGAATCGGGATGAAAAACAGGAGAGAAAAGGAGAGAATGAAAGGAGTGGAAAAACATTAGGCGGGGGAAGAAGCAGGAAAGGATGAAAATAATGGGGGAAATTAGAATACGACTCCTAAAGATGACACACAATTAAAAAGTATACTCCGTGTTTTGCAAATTTTATGGATTATGACTATTAAATATGACACATTATTGTAAGTCATAAATCGTTCAGATTTAAAAAAACATGACATTTATTTTATGACACACATGTTTTGCAAGTCATAAATTAGCGTGTGTCATCGTTCGTGTGTCATTAATGGTATATTTTCTTGTAGTGTAATCTAGTGTTCCTGCCAATTTTGTTTAATGATTTGAACAATGAAGGTATTCTTAAACCGGGGGAAAAAGGACTATTGTTGAGCGATGAATATGATGGAGAAATAATTCAGGGTTTTTTGTTGTTGACAAAAATTGATATGGAATTCAGCGTTGTAAATGATTCTGAAGAAAAAAAATTGTACCCCTGACGAGTTCATTGTTTTCATCTTCACCAAAAGCTTTCAATCATCATCAGAGTTCATCGACCGTAGCCTCAAAGTGGGTGGCATTGTTGTTGTTCAAGAGCTGGTGAATGGTTTACACATTCATTCAACAATCCGTCTAATTTTAAGATATTTTATTACTGGAAATTCCAGTCGATGAATGTTTTTGTAATGAAAGAGCACAAAAACGTTCGGCCAACCTCAGCCACCAAAAGGCGCCTCTTCGGGTATAATACATCGGAGGCCAAGAAAGCGACATTAAAGAAACTAGAAGATGTTCTTCTCGAACCACCGAGAGCATCCTCGGGTATATCGAAAACCTACCGCAAACGAATATTTACCGGATTTATTGGGGGACACTCTCGAAAGCTACCCTCGCGGGAGAAAGATAGCGGCAGCAGCAGCATCACCAACTAGTTTTACAAGCTCTACCCAACACGAAACCTGGAATTCGAGATGTACAAGATTGAGACACTGAGCAAAGAGGCTTCGAAGAAAAAGGCGGTGCCAGAGACGACGGGGATGTCGGATTGGCTGATGAAGAACGTGAAGGAGGAAGAGTATGTGGTGATGAAGGCGGAGGCGGAGGTGGTTGAAGATATGGTGAAGAGCAAGGCAATTAGATTGGTGGATGAACTGTTTTTGGAATGCAACCCTAAAGGAATTGGTGGAAGAAAGAATATGAGCAAAAGGGCATACTGGGAATGCTTGGCTTTGTATGGCAAGTTAAGGGATGAAGCTGTTGTTGTACATCAAATTGGGTTGATTTTTATTTAATAACCACAAAACAACATGGTTTCAGAGAGACGTTTATTTATTGATTGATTTATAATTTTTTATTATAAAATTAAAAGTTATGGAAACAAAAAATTAATTAATACCCTTTTTATTCTTGGAAATCCAACTTTGTTACTTTGAAATTAATTTTTTTTTTAAAATTATATCGGTTTGGAATTTTTTGGCTGAAATTTAAATTATCCATATTATTACGGTAACTAAATAAAAATTTACTAGAGTTATTGATTAAAGTTTAGGGTAAAATAAACCATTTCTACTTAGTTTTACTCTCTATTATTTTTATTCATTGTACTTTTATTTTTTTTAATTTACTCACTGAACTTTTGAATCGCCCCTTCTTTGATCACTTTGAATTATTTTATTATTATTTTTTGTATGATGTGACTATTTTTTATTTATTATTTAATATAGGAATAATGTAAAATATAAAATAAAAATAGAAGGTGGCCAAACGCCATCGACGGTCGTAGATGGGGTTATTCGATCTAAACCTCATGGGACGGTTCACCTTGAACCCTAAGTCTAAATTTGGTGGTTGTTTCACCACAAATTGTCTCAAAACCCACAAATAACGATTGAAGCATTTCAGCTTCCTCAATTTCGATCTCTAATTCTTAGACTTCAAAGCAAGTTCTGAAAAAATGAAGGTCGGATTCGGACTCAAGGTGTCGAGACAAAGCGACTCATGAAATTTGAGACCGAATTAGCACCATCTATGGTGGTCGACAACAACTGACGGTAGCGTTCAACTACCATATGTTTTTATTTTATATTTTAAATTATTTTATATTCAATAATAATAAAAATATCACGTCATACGAAAATATTATAAAATAATTTAGAGTGATAAAAACAAGAACAATTCGATAGTTCAGTGAATAAATTGGAAAAATTGAAAATACAATGAATAAAATAAGAGAGAGTAAAATTCAAGAAAGAATAGTATAATTTACCCTAAAAATTATTTATAATTTTTTAATATATATATATATATTACGTTTTTACTTGTTTCTTCAAAATTAAGTACAAACACAAAAAAAACCAAAAATATTAAGGTATGATTAAAGAAGAGTTTTGATGAGATGCATTTAATTTTGTCACTCTTTATATGGCTTCCTTGGGTGCTGGAAAAAAAGTTCCTCATATAGGGCTCTCACCAAATTTTTTCTTGAACTAGGGTGTTTTCTACAGTCTCAAGGGAAAGATGCATGGATTACCATGCGATTTTTTTTCATGCCATGCATCTTCCACTTTGTAGAGCAAAAAAAAAAAAAAAGGTTGGTGGAGTGAAGGCATGCAACAATCTTGGAGTCTTCTCGAACTTAATATTCCAAATACCCTAGTCTGGGAAATAATTACTTGAGTGGACTATTTAGAGAATTTTTTTTTTCAAACACAATATTACAACCATTTCCCCTCTTTATATAATAATATATATTAAGTTGGGTAGTGTAAACTATATTATCTATAGAATTATCGTATATTTTGTGGAGTATAACTATAGTCTTATTATATATGATTAATTATTGTCGTAACTACACACATTCATGACTAGTCTTGTGGATAGTAAAAATTTGATCATAATTAGAAAAAGTGAAAACTATTATTTGGTTCACATAGAGCGTCAAGAGATTGTAATACCATTATATGTGAAAATATAATCAGTTTATAATCGAATATTATGAGGATTAGATAAATACTTTGCATCTATAAAATCAATCAAATATGTTTTGAATAAATTAATGAAAAATAACCCCAATATCTTCCGAACGAAATTGAGCTAAATGTTGCTAATAAATTGAAAGAAATTAAAATATCAAATTGTGTATAACTAACAAGTTACAACAATACACCAATAGCATTTAAGCATAATACTTACAAATCAAGAAAAACTTTATCTTTTTTCACAAGATCGGAAGAGATCTAACACCATTTGAGGTGCTCAACAAATGTGCAATATACATATAAAATTGTCTAACCACCTTCATTTTTTATATTATTTGGTGCACAAATAAACCATTCTTAAGATTCTCAAAATGCAATCTAAGATAAAATTTTATCTTTTCAAGGCTTTACGTTCTTTCTTTAAGTATTGTATTGTCAAAAAGATCTTTTCAGGAGTCCCAATAATATTTAAATCACCATTCCACACAATAATTGTGACAAATCTTAATCCAAACTTCTTAATAAAAATACATGAGAAAATATAAACATTTTTATATCCTTCCTTCAATACTCACTAAAAAGGATGTACTAATTAGGGACTAAACTAAGAAAGATTTAAACTTAACGGCATTAAAGTGCTATGACTAAAATGCAACAAATCAATACAAATTCAAATTAAATATATGCTACATTATAGTGAAAAAATTAAAATAAGGGAAAACAATAGGTTTAAATCGAAATAAATTTAAAAAGTAAAGCATCAAAATAAAATAAAAATAGTAACCTAAATGTAAATTCACGCTAATATTTTGGGGACTAAAGCATAATTTTCCAACTTTAAAGAACCTAAAATTCACTAACAACTACAAAACGTACAATTACAAAATCAGAACATAACAACTAAACTCGAAAAGAACATTACTAATGACTAAAATGCAATTTCACGCTTAAAGTATGATGGCATGGACATAATTAACCCAAAAAAATTACTATATGAATTTATCTATTTGTCAATTTTAGGTTAAACTTATTTCTAAACCCAAACCACTCTCTTAACCCTTTGTCGCCCACGATCATCGGCCAATGTTTCACGGCGTCCACCCCTAGCGTAGACATTCGCCAACGACAACCAAAGAGACCAAACAACTCCTAAAATCATAATATTCTCTTTAAACCACGAATCTGGGGCTCAAAAACCCATACTATCCTCATTTCTCCTTGCTCCGACCGCCGCCTCCATGAGAAACGACGACCCTCGCATCGTCGTCGGACTTCAGCGACAATTCGTTCCTCCTCCAACCGCCACTTGAGACGGTCGAACACAACCAAACAGTCTCCAAACATAACCGACACACTCTTGTTCCTAGATAACCTCTTGATCGAGACTCATGGGGAGCTATCACCGTCGTAAGTCAGCTTCTTCACTCTTCGGCCACCACCCGCGGTGGCCGAGAGTTTCAACCCTTCGAGTCCCTGACGACCCTTCCCTATCCTAATTCAAAAATGAAACTTAGACTAACCCCTAAATGGTTAAGAGTTTTAACCTTTCGACTCCCTGACGACCGACGATCGAAGAGACTCGGATGAAGGTTTCCTATGGCTAAGGTTAATGAAATACTCTCTCCCCTTTCATTATTATTGACTTTTATTTTGACGAAAAATCCTTTAGTGGAAACGAAAAAAAAACTTAGAAATCTCTTTATTATTTCTTTGTATCTTCAAAAAAAGAAGATTGGGGAAGAACTTGAAATGCTCTGTTTCTATTACTTGTCTCAAAAAATGGGGCTGAGAGAGGCGATTTGACCTAAATATCACCTATAAACCTAATATGTCCTAAATAACACTGTTTGACCAATATTTCCCTAACTAACACCCTTTCGTCTGAGGTGGTAATAAGGCGCGCTCCCAGTAACGCGCTTTAGCGGGATTTTGACTGATTGGGATGACACGCGGGTAAGGCACATTTTCGAAAATGCCCCTTACATGGATTTCTGCTTAATGGGATGCCACGCGGGTAAGGCGCGTTTCAGGGCGCACTTTCACGGGGTTCGGTGACTCTTGGGTAAGGCGCGTCTCAGGGAACGCACATTCCATTAAAAGTTATTTAATTCCCACCCGTTTTCCCCACCGAATACCCTCCTCCCTCTATATAAACCCCTTCAACCCCCCTCATTCTTCACACCAAAACATTCTTTCTTTCGAATATAACTCAAATTCATCCCTTATTTGAGTTTAAAATTTCTTATTAGTTGGTAAGATTTTTTTTTTAAATTAGAATATTTTTTAAATAGTTGTTATATATTTTTATAAATATTTTTAAAAAATAATATTATATTTTTTATTAAAATAATATTTATATAATTATTATTTATTTAAATATATTAATTAATTATTATTTGTGTTAATTATATTTGTTTGCCTATAGTTATAATGGAAAGCGAAATGCTGATGCGATTAGATGCAAATCATATCTCAAGACATTTTAGTGATATAATAATATTTTTTTTAAATTTATGTTAATGTTTATTATTTTTTTAATTTAAATTTATCATGAATTTATATTAATTTTAAATTTTTGGAATGTTTATTAATAAGGAAATGATCGTACTTTGGAGACATTTATTCGAAACACGAAGATACCGACACCAATACGTATTTTGTCGTATCTGTCTTCCGCCGGGTTCGAGTATATTGCGAAAGTTGTTGGCGGTTGCAAACTCGAACCCACCCTAATTTCTGCATTAGTTGAGAGGTGGAGACTAGGGACACACACATTTCATCTTCCATGTGGAGAGTGTACAATTACATTGGAGGATTTCCCAATGTATTTGGGGCTTCTCGTTGATGGAAATATTATGTGTGGTGTGGTTGATGGTGATTAGCATTCAATATGCATAGAGTATCTTGGAGTTGCTCCTCCAGATTTCAATGGAGGTAGAATATCTTTATCATGGCTAAAAGTCAATTTTGAAGTTTTGAATGAAAATGCTTCTGAGGATGAAGCAAAGGTATGTGCTCAGGCTTATATACTATGAATCATTGGAGGAATATTGATGCCCGAAAAATCTCGCAACCAGGTGCATTGTATGTGGTTGCGTCATCTTATTGATTTTGATAAAGCATAAAGATAAAGTTGGGGCACCACAGTTTTGGCATTTCTCTTTAGAGAAATGTGTCGTGTAACGAATTATAATAAAACTGCTATCGGTGAATGCCTCCTTCTTCTTCAATTATGGGCGTGGTTCCGCATGCCTTTCTTATTCCCGATCGTTAATGAGCCACATGTATTTGCCTTATTATTGAGGTAATTTCGGAACTAAATTTTTATTTAAATATTTTTAATTAAATAGGGTGATATTTTGTTTATATTATATTTCATAGGTGGTAGATGAAAAGAAAGAATCATAGAGATATACCTAGTGAACTAGAGGAAATTCGTTTAATTATTGATAAAAAAGCTGGGTCTGAGGTACGCATTTAAATATGAATAATTTAATTTAAAATGCTTGATATAATTAGAATACTATATTTATTAGAATTATATATTTATGTTTCAGTTTCAGTGGATACCTTATGTGAGCGATGAAGTAAAGGCTTGCATCCCACCCCACCTGAGTGGGTCATTAGATGTTTGTATGTCAGTTGTACCTCTTATATGTTATGCTATTGTTGAGTGCCGTCCGGTTGATCGTGTGCTCCGTCAGTTTTGTTGTACGCAATATATTCCTGGAGCACCTATGAATTTAGACAACATGCATAACATAGACAGGCGAGGAAAGAAAGAGGTCAACTGGGTGGTGAAACAAAGAGATTGGATTGCGATTTGGGAGAACTGGCATGAATGCTTACTCCTCAACAGTTTTACGCTGAAACCGGTCATATGGTTACGGATAACTATTTGGAGTGGCTTAATGAAAACGGAAAGTCGTTTCTACTTTCGGCGGAAGCACGAGGGGTGAGCATTCACTGAGATAGACGTCCACCATCACAATATCATCATCCCCCAACTCATGGACGGAGAGAAGCTGCTACCGGTTCGGCATCAGTCGCACCACCAGAACCATCACAACATCCATTATATCCACTAATGATGATGCCACAGGGGTACATGCCCATCCCACCAATTCAGATACCATCTCCGCAAGGGTATATGCCAAGCCCACCAGTTCATATGTCATCTCCGCAGGGTTTCATTCCTAGCCCACAGGGTTACATACCCAGCCTGCAGGGTTTTATGACACCCCACAGAGGTGCATATAAAGCTATGCTTAATGATCCAATATATGGTTCATATTAATCTTATTTGGATGGTGGTGCTTCTCCACAAACACCTCCAACTCCATCTGGATCACAGACATCGATGCCAATATTTTCACACTTTTCTCAATTCTCTATGAGTGGTGGGATTGTTAGTAACACTCCTCCAGGGTCGTTATTTTATATAGACCCTTCATTATCATCCATACCAAATGAACAAAATGTCGATAATGATGATGATAGTGAAGATGAGGAAAATGAAGAACAAGTTATACGAAGAAATCCTCAGCGAAATAGACAATCATCGCCATGTGGAACTCATTCGAGAAGACGACATCGTTGATCCAGTTGTATTTAAATAATATTTAAATAGTTGTATTTCAAAATTTTATGTAATTTTGCAATGTTATTTAAATGTTTAATGCTTGTTACAACAATATTTTTAAAATTTAAATTTAAATTCAACATTAAATGTTTGTTAAATGTTTTTAAAATGCAAATCCAAATTCAACTTAATATTCCAATTAAAATTTAAAATTGTATTCGAAATTCAAAGTCAACTTCGTATTCCAATTATAGTTCACCAAGAAAGTGACATTGCAATTGAAACTTAAATTACATTGTCTTGTAAAAATTCAAATAATTAGACCGTATAAAATTCAACTATTTTGACCATTGCAAAACTGATGGTATCGGTACCTCTCAAGGGGTATCGATACTACTATGTAAATAGGTATCGATATCTGTCATGGTATCACTACCCATTTTGTATTCTGTTATTTCTCGGAGTCAAAATCAAATGAGGGGTATCGGTACCTTTTGGCTAGGTATCGATACCACTATATAAAGGGGTATCAATACCCTCTAGGGTATCCATGCCTCTTTTGCATTTGATGTTTGAGGGGTATCGATACTTGTTAAAGAGGTATCGATACTTCCCTATTAAAAACTCAATTTTGACTCGATTATGGTTCGAAATACTTTGTAAAAATTATTTCAAAAATATTTTAAGAGGGAAACACAATTCTTCATTTAAGTAAGAAGTAAAATTGATATTTGAAAACTTGGAGTAATATTTGTAATATTTGAATAATTAAATCAAATATAATATTTGTAAAATTAATACTTTATTTGTTATATCGAAACATCAAAATATTTTCAACACATATACATTTCAAACCACGTGTTATAATCCCATTAACATAGGCCTACAATGGAAAATAATTCCTAAAAACATTTCGATGCTCATTCGATACAATTTCCATGTCACAACATAAATGTTAACTTTATCACTTCAACCCAACCATTCTAACTCCTTTTTATCCAATTTATCCCAACTTCCCATAACACTTTAATTTAAGTTAGGAACTTAAATTTATCCTTTTTATGATTTTATCCTTAACTTGCTCAACTTCCAAAAAAGACCCAATTTCATATTCTAACATCAAATTCAACACTCTAACATAAATTTCCAACATAGTGCCATTCCGGGGGACATGACACAAAATAGGGAGTTTATAACCTATTCTCTGATAAAAAAAGGGAAGGCATGCCCCCTGAAATGCGCTTTAACCACATTGTTGCGTCCCCTCAAACATGATAGGTACTCATATGAATAGTGTCACTCTAGGGGACATGACACAAAATAAGGCAATTATAACCTATTCTCTGATAAAAAAAAGGGAAGGTGCCCCCTGAAACGTGCTTTAACCACATTATTGCGTCCCCTCAAACATGATAGGTACTGATATGAATAGTGCCATTCCGGGGGACATGACACAAAATAGGGTAATTATAACCTATTCTCTGACAAAAAAAGGAAAGGAACCCCCTGAAACACGCTTAAAGCACATTATTGCGTCCCCTCAAACATGATAGGTACTGACAAGAATAGTTCCCCACCAGGGGACATCACACAAAATAGGGCAATTATAACCTATTCTCTAACAAAAAAAGGGAAGGCACGCCCCCTGAAATGCGCTTTAACCACATTATTACATCCCCTAAAAACATGATAGGTACTGACATGAATAGTTCCCTGTCGGGGGACATCACACAAAATATGGCAATTATAACCTATTCTCTGACAAAAAGGGAAGGCGCCCCCTGAAATGCGCTTTAACGACATTGCTACGTCCCCTTAAACATGATAGGTACTGACATTAATAATGCCCCGCCAGGGGACATCACACAAAATAGGGCAATTATAACCTATTCTGACAAAACAAGGAAAGCGACCCCTGAAACGCACTTTAACCGCATTGATGTGTCCCTTAAAAAATGATAGGTACTAACATGAATAGTGCCCTCACGGGGGACATCACACAAAATAGGGAAATTATAACCTATTCTCTGAAAAAAGGGAAGGAGCACCCCCTGAAATACGCTCCCCCTGAAATGCGCTTTAACAACATTGCTGCGTCCCCTCAAACATGATAGGTACTGACATAAATAGTGCCTCACCGGGGGGACATCACGAAAAATAGGGCAATTATAACCTATTCTGAAAAAAAGGGAAGGCACCCCCTGAAATGCGCTTTAACCACATTGCTGCATCCCCCCAAACATGATAGGTACTGACATGAATAGTGCCCTGCCGGGGGACATCACACATAATAGGGAAATTATAACCTATTCTCTGACAAAAAAAGAGAAGGCGCGCCCCCTGAATTGCTCTTTCATGTGAATAGTAACCCGTTTATAGACTTTATTAAATGCAACGTATTCTAAACTTTCAAAAAAACACATCTCCTCCTAACCTTTCAAAATCTCATACTCTAAAATTCTCAAAACTCTCAAACCTATATTCTCTGAAAATGAGTCGTCTTTCTGTTGTTGTTTACTATGATGGAGAAATTTAGGAATCTGAAGAGGGGGTTATTTTTGAATCAGATCATTATATCCCCTTAACCTTGAAGAGAAACATCACTCTTGAGGAGTTAATCACAAAAATTTCGTTAAAAATTCATGTAGCAGGTAGGAGAAGACTATCTTTACTTCAGTATAGATTTCCTATTGAACTTTTTCCAGCACATATACATCATTTCAGCTTTCTAATGATGATGATGTTACTATGACAGTTGATGCTCATATGGGAAGTTCACAATCTCTTATTGAAATGTATACCACTTTTATTGAGGTTCGTGCTTCTCGTGGTCTCTCATATTCCTCTCACTCTGGCATTGTGTATCAACCTGATCAAGTTGACATCCCGACGTAACTGATATGTAATGATTTCACATCATTAATGGCAAATCCAACGCTAGATGCCATGCCATCAAGTTCAATAGGAAGGCATTCATCAGCAACTGCTTGTGATCTCAACCCACGTGGCTTCACCAATAATCCATATGGAAACACCTCTTTTACTTCAAGGGGTAGACATTATCTGCCACTATTTTCGACTTGCACATGGAAATGACATCGAGATAGCAGTCTGTTCACAACCCATATGATACAATGGCTTCAAGTTCAAGGGGAGGACACGCAAGTGGAAACTTCTTTGATCTCAACATTGGATCATTTGAGGAACCCTCATCTGTACCAAAAGAACCTCTTTGTGAGCCAGGTGCTGAAACAGGATTATTCGTTGAACCTGACTCACCACAATTTAACGTACACTCTGATGATGATGTTCCCATAAATACAACACCAGGAGAACTTCCTGCACATATGTATGAGGCTGATTATGATGCAATGTACGAGCCTGAATTTCCGGATCTGCCTAATATTTACAACTATGGACTTCAGTCATCAGTCAATGACAGTGATTTACATATTGGAATGGAGTTCTCATCGAAAGAGGAAGCAATGATGGCAATAAATAATTACAATATTCGTAACTCAATGCACTCTCGAGTTGATCGATCAACCACGGAGAAATATGTTTGCTACTGTGTCTAACCTGACAACAGATGTAAGTGGATGGTTCGTGTATCAAAGAGAAAGGGGAAGAACAACTTATGGGAACTAACCAGATACAACGATCCTATACGGTTGTGCAAGAGGTATAAACTAGGACCATCCCAACTTGGACTTCATGGCGAATGAGATTCCTCTTATAACAAGCTGCCCAGTTGGTTTCAAGTTATGCAAAGACTTAATCCCGGGACAATCGTTGCGTTCAAAACTCAACATCATTACATGAATGATCGAGGGGTTCTCGATCGCTGCTAATTCTATCGTGTCTTTTGGACTTACCCTCAGCGTATTAATGCAATAAAGTACTTTAAACCAGTTGTCCAAATTGATGGTGCTTTATTGTATGGGAAATACAAGCAAGTTTTATTATTTGCTGTGGTCCAAGATGGTAATCATAATATTTTTCCTGTTGCGTTTGCCCTCATTCAAGGATAAGAGATTGAGTCTTGGGTTTTTTTTCTTAAAATATTATGTTTACATGTTGTCACAAGGGAACGTGTATGCATCATTTTAGACCGAGGAGCCGGGATAAAAGAAGCAATGGTCTCTTTGGGTCCAATGTAGAAACCTCCACATATTTAACATCGTTATTGTGTCCGCCATATTGTTGCAAACTATTATGGAAAATACAAGAAGAATGATGAACGTCAGTTAGTCGTGCGCACAGGTATGTTACTTTTTTTCCATTTTTTCAATCATTTTCGTATTACTTATTTATACTTTATATTAATTATTACATATTCCTTATGAATTAGGTTACGAACTCTTACCTTAAAGGTTTGAGTCTATGCTACAAGAATTGTTTGGCAAAAATAAGAAGGGGTGCGAGTACATTATGGACATCAACAAACAAATGTAGACAAATGCTTATGATGGGGGGTATCGCTATGGTCATATGATAACCAACTTGGCTAAAACAATCAATTCAACCTTAAAGGGGGCGCATCATTTACCAATCACAGCGTTGGTCAAAATGACTTATTTTTGTTTGGGTCAACTATTTGCAAAGCTCGGTGGACAAGTACTTACTTGGATGCAGAACGACCATATTTATCACCCAAGACTAGTAGCTGATTTACATAAAAAAATGGCTGCATCAAATGGGATGTTGGTTACAAATTTTTATCGAACCCGTGAATTATTTCATGTAACCGAAATTCCACGTCCTCTTCAAGGGATTGAAGCTAACTCTTTCAGAGTTAATCTGAAAGAGAGGTGGTGTGATTGTGGTTTCTTTCAAGAACTCAAATATCCATGCTCTCATGTCATAGAATCTTGCTCACATTCGCATTTGGACTACAAAAATTATGTTGATCCCGTATACCAACTTTCTTAAGTATTCAAGGTATATGAATTTGAGTTTCTGCCCATAGGTAACGAAAGAGACCCAGATGAGATTCAAACTTGGCTTACAATTGTACCATCTCCGTTGCTATTGAGTGACTCAGGTCATCCAAAATCCACTCGAATACATTTTGATATGGATATTCGGGAGAGGTCAACAAAACAAAAAAGATGTGGGCATTGCAAAAACATCGAGCACAATAGAAAAAAATGTTCAGCTCTATTATCATCACTTAACCATTAACCCTTATGTAATTGCATTTTCTATTTGAATGAATTTCTTTGTTTCTAATATTTAAATGTAATTGTATTTTTTATAATTTCTCAATGTATGTGTATTTTCTACCTAAATTTTTCACTTACCTCTTACTTCTAGTAATTAATATTTTCAATTTAATCGAACCTTACCCTAAAGCACTTTAACCTACACAACCTTAATGAACCTTTGACCTATAAAATACTTCACCACTTTCACCTTAACGAAACATATAACACTTTAACTTAAATTCACTCCACCTTAAATACAAAATTAAAAAATACCTTCAACAATTCTTAAATCATAACCGGAACAATTTACATAATAAATTACTAAATTATAATAACCTTAAATCTTTACTATAATTAAAAAATAAAGCAAAGGTACATCCCCTGAAATGCTC
The DNA here is from genome assembly GCF_006381635.1 of Hibiscus syriacus. Lineage (NCBI taxonomy): Eukaryota > Viridiplantae > Streptophyta > Magnoliopsida > Malvales > Malvaceae > Hibiscus > Hibiscus syriacus. The sequence continues at coordinate 375,418 of NW_024062600.1, read as the reverse complement.
TTTCCACCGTGGTGCCACATCAGCTGGAAAGAGCGACCCCAAAAATACGCCTTATGCCCACATAAGAAAATCCCGTAAAGCACGTTATCGGGAGCGCGCTTTATTTCCACCTCATACGAAAGGTTGTTAGTTAGAGAAATATTGGTCAAACGGTGTTATTTAGGGCATATTAGGTTTATAGGGTAATATTTAGGTCAAATCGATCCCATTTACAATAGTTTGTGGAGTTTTTATAACCCTGTTTACAAAATTACAAAATAATGAAAAATACAAAAAAAATCTTGTATTACTTACATGTGATATCTAGAGGGAATAATCCTGCCAAAACGATTATGACAAGGGGATATATCACTCCATGGCTGTTGATGCACATGAGGAAGGAGGGGACCACGAAGGTTGTGGAGACCTACTGGATCGGGACCACCGTTTGGGAGTTGACGATGTTGGTCACAAATTAGGGTTTATCATCCCTAAGTTAGTTTATGGACTAGGGTTATTTGTAAATGGGTTAAGGGTTGTAATTGGGCTTAATAGATGTTAGGTCATTTACTTCGTGTTTGGTATTTTATGTTAATGAGTTTAATTTGGGTATGGGTTAATTTGTAAATAGACTTTAGACTTTAATGGGTATTTGAATTTGGGTATGGACGTATCTGCTTCAATTTTAATTGCATGGTTTCGAGACTGATATGTGGATGTGCATTTTGATTCTAAATGCACTTTTTGACTTCCCACATTTCACCACCCTTGCATTGAAACTATTCATTTCCTCTAATGGACCACTTGCTTCGTAAAATTTGTAATCCCACTAATTTAATAACGAACCCAAATTTTGAACCTTAATGAGCCCTTGAACTAATTTGATGTCGAAGCGCGAATAACCTTCAAACTACCCTCGAATATTTGAAGCACAAACAACCTTCAAATTATCCCTCAAATATTTTTAGTCCGGTTTGATTGGTCGAGTAAAATTAGAGTATGACAACTATTCCTCTTTGCTCGTTGTTGCGTAACAAAAATGTAGTAAAGATAAATAATGACCTAATTTTTTCTTATTCAATTGCAACCCCATATAGCTCTAACTTCCTTCCATCTTTAGTTATTTTGCTCCTTCACTTTCAAACGAATGACTTGCCCCTCTGTATCTAAGAACTCTTTCACTTGGTTTGTCCCAATCTCACATATGCTGGTCTTTTCAGACGATTCATCTTCTCCTATGTATCTAAAAGGTCTTTTCATTTGGTTTGCCCTAATTTTTATATATGTTGGTTCCTAAAAAGACACAATTATCATTGGTTAGTACATTTAAGTATTTATTTTATTATTTATTATTTTAGGAACAATGTTGGATCATGTGAGACCAAAGAATGATCTTTTTATCTTAAGGGAGATGGAATATGATTTTCAAATGAAATGATTTTAAGGAAAACTCTAAACAATTTCCTTGAGTGAGGAAGAAATTTGTTTTGAAAGAAACATTTTCAAGTGAGATAAAATTTGTTTTAAAGAAAACAATCTCAAGTTAGATACAATATATTTTAAGGGAAATAATCTCAAGTGAGATATAGGGGTGGCAACGGGGCGGAGACGGTTTTACATTACCCATTCCATCCCTAACACTTGTGGGTACGATTTTGGAGAATCCCACTATATGTTTCGGGGATTTTTTTAGTCCCCATACTCATCCCTTATGAATCCATACGGGTTTTGGTTAATCCATATCCCCATAAATTAAACAAACATTTTTTAAATCCATACAACACCTAAAACTTGTAACATATATCATATTGTTTCAAATTGATCTCTATCAATATTCATCTAACACTCAATGTATATGCACAATATTAACTATTACGGTATTAGAATATATATAGTTAGGGTTTTTTATCATATATATTTTTATTAAAATATATATTAAGGGTATATGGGTAAATGATTATAAACATATTTTTATTTTTTTTAAATATCGAGAACCCCTATGGATATTTTTTGGGGATTTCCATAGTTGTTCACACGAGTACGGTTCGGTTATCCTCACGGTTTGGATATAACAATCTTCATCCCCATCCCCATTTAAGCTTCGGGGATAAAACTTCCCCATCCTCATCCATTTGGGTTAAGATTTATATTTATTTTCCATCCCCATCGGTTCGGATCCCCACAGTTTTCGGTTTTCCCCACCCGAATACCACCTCTAGTGATATATAATATGTTTTGAGAAACAAGTCTCAAGTGAGATAAAATCTTGAGTAAAATGATTTTTAAGCGTGAGTTTCAGGGAAACTATCTCGAGCGAGATGATGTTGATCAAATTTCTTATGTGATAAAATCGAGTAAAAAAAGGTGATGTTGATCCAAATCCCTATATCATGGATTAGTGAAGTGATTATACTTACAATCTCCTTATGTGATGGATGAGCTAAGGTTGAACAAGTTCTTCTCATTAGGAATTTCTTCTCCCCTCATTGGATGAGTTCTTCTCATTACGAACCCTTCCATTGAAAATGTCTATCTACCTTCTCTTTGAAGAATTTTAAACCTGTAAAAAAATTATCATATGTCATTGATATGTATTTAAAGTACCCCGAAGGTAGTGACCCAAAGGTCCTTAATTCTTTGCTGAGATCTACTTATTTTAATGGTTAAGTGGTGGACTAAATCATTGTTGAATTCCTCTTCTTTTGCACGAAGTTAAGAAATGAGATATTTCTATACTTTTTGAATTTATCTCAAACATTCAAAAACTTGATGAAAAAATGAATGTTTATGCTTATATTTTGCAAATACGTAAATATGCATGCATGATGTCATTTTAGTATTGCGAGCTCCACTATCTTATAAATCTTCGCTTTTGTTGAGTCTTCATTTTGCTCCACCAGTATTGCATCTATCATTCGGTTTCAACTTTTTTAATTTCAAAAAATAACATTCTCAAGAGTCTTATTGATGGCTCGAAGGACTTATTTGTTCTTGGAGATAGATTACTGTGAAATGAACTTTGGAAATCGCTTTCTTACTTTTCAAAAACTTAATTATCAGAAACGATTAAATGAGAAATTTTGAAAATCATTTTCTCATTATTTTTCAAAAGTATCATATGAAAACATCATGTCGTGAGATCTTATAGATGGCCTAGAAGGCTTATCATCTTGCTCGAAAGACTTACAGATTGCCCGGAGGATTTTGTTATCATGCTCAAAAGACTTACTGATGGCCCAAAGGACTTAATCATTTTAGTAAATATAATATTGGGTAAGAAACTTTGGAAATCGTTTTCTTACTTTTTAAAAATTTTAATTTTTTAAAAATCAAATGAGAAACTTTGAAAATTGTTTTCTTATTTTTTAAAAATTTCATTCTTTGAAAATCATATGAAAACATCATGCCCAGAGGTCTTATAGATGGCCCGAAAGACTTATCATCTTGCTTGGAAGACTTACAGATAACATAGAGGAGTTAATCATCATGCTCGAATGACTTGCTAATGCCTTGGTGGACTTACTCAAGCAAGAAATATTTGAAAATCAATTTTGAATTCTTTTTTTTCAAAAATTCATTTGAAAATATCATATCAGTCGGGTGACATGCCTCACTTCAAAGTAATGATTATTCTGTGGATTAGGCTCCTCTATATTTAAGGCTCAATCACTCTATATCTGATTTCCTTAATTTGAGGTTTGAATTATAATTTTCTATTCTTTTCTTGAAAGATCTGTAAGAATTATGCATCTATGTATGAAAATATGAATACAATTACATGTATCTACATGCATTGCATGACTTTATCGTGTGTAGAAATGTTGATCATCAATCTTTTTCTAAATTCAAAGTGGAGAACTTGTTCTTTCTTCACTTGGTCACTCTAGAATAGAGCCTACCCCAATACTGATATGGCAACTTGTCAGTTCAGGCTTGCATCTTCTGAAGAACAATTTGATCATCTTATGCAATCATGTTATTTTTATCTCTTGTCATGCTTCTTAATAAAAATCTTAGAAGAAGTGTTTTTTCTCTTGAATCCTTGTTACGATTAGTTATATGATCTTGATGCCCTTTTATTCTTGATTCAGTTGCTCAGTCAGTGTTGTTTCTTATAACCCTTCTACCAACTGAAGTACGAATTGTTTGCCTCTCAAAGTAAGCTCTTCTTGTCTTCATATTTTCCCCCTAACACTCCAAGTGGTGAAGCTCACTTTCTGTAACCCCCCAGACCGATGCGGGTAGCCCGATCCGATCTAGGAAGTCACATTAGGGCCACCGGAGCGACCCACTGTAAAAAAAGCAGAAAATTTAAAACCTTTTTCAGAACATGTAAACTTATAAAATCAGTTTTCACTATTTAAAAATAAAACAGATTTCCAAACTCGTATTAAATCAAAATACAATTACATGCCCCAAATCACATGTACCATACTCTGCAACAACGCCGGACGAATTCCTTTACTGATGTCGATAACTGCACTAGTATAATTCTTTTAACCTGAAAAGGTGAGTAATAGAGTGAGCTTTGGAAAGCTCAGTAATACAGAACTACCAGATGATGCTGATGAACGTGCAGATACAGATAAACATACATATCCTTATTATTTCCGAACATTTACATATTTTTATACTGAGCAGAGATCCTACTGATATTTCAGATGGTAACAGACAATGAGCTTTCAGTTCAGAGAAATATTTCGGATGATTGAGTTAAGGAGATCAGAATAGGTTTTCTAGTGTGTTCCCAAAAACCATGTAACTTTTCAGATCTTTTTAAAACATATATATATATATACCCCCATCCGTTATGAAAAAAATGTGTAGGTTCCTCAGAACCATACAACCCCGTCACGTCCAGTAAGACCCTGAGCACACAGCCGAGGAACCGGTAAGTAAGGCCCTGAGTACATAGCCGAGGAACCTCCAAGTAATCTTCCTCCAATAATACCCCCCAATAAAACGTGTTCCGTCCGTAAACGAATATATCAAAAATCAAAACATAATTCAAGTCAAGTATCATATCAGAATCCAGGTCATGTATCAGATCAGAATCCATGTCAATATCAGATCAGAATCCAGGTCAGGTATCATAATAGAATTCAAATTTGAAATCAGATAAAATATTCATGTAATTAGGGAACACACCAGAGTTTACAGGTATTATTTAGAGGTACTATATCAGGCAGAGAAACACATTTCTTCAATATGTCGATAGAATGTTGGAATTTAGAATCACTATTGGAAGAGTTCATTAACTGACAGAATCATCAGTTATTCAGAATGTGAATTATCAGAATATTATCTTATTTGGACAGTTTTCAGAAGTTGTACGTAATCAGAAGGGTATTCAGAATCCTTTACATCCATGTCAATTGATCGGATAATCGAACAACTTGAGAACGCAGATTCAGAACCTTAACAATCTATGTCGACTGGTCAATTCATTTTCCTTCTAGGGTATTTACTCTTTAATACAATAATTTCTTGTCCATAGACCATTTTCGGAATCATCGCTGAATAAATCTTCCAATGTCTTTATTTTATTTCTACGCTTTCACAATATCATGAAATGCTGACGTACTTGATTAATTTGTTCATAACCCATTGTAATTGTACACTACGTAAACTCATCAGAGTTTCCAGACTTATCAAAATCACTTATTAAATCCTCAGTCATTGAGGTTACCTAGTTCATTTAGCAGTCATGTCCATTCCAGTTACTTCAGGATTTTCCAGAGTAATTCAAACGTTCCTGAATTTCAGATACATGTTGTACTTCCATTCTATTCAATTTGGTCTTCGTGGTTGATTTATCGAACAAACGTCCAATACTTATGCTTACTTGGATTCCTTAATTAATCCAAGATATTTACTTAATTTAGGCCATAAGGGTATTTTAGTAATTTTAATGTTCAATTTTATTCCATTCATTTCAGAACTCGAGGATATTCAATCATTCCTGAGCTTGGTGATATTCTTGAGTCATTTACATTACAGGGGTATTATGGTCATTTTACAGATCTACGGTATTTCAATATTTTCCTTCCATCCGGTCTTATTATTTAATTCAATCTTATCATTTACTTTAGTCCTTACGAACAATTCTGACAGCAGAATACCCCCGATAAATTATTCTTCAAGTATTTACTCATTATTCAGATATTTTCGAGTCAAATGTCTTCTCAGATTTTACAAACGGAATATCATGAATTTTCTGTAAAAAGACAGGATCTTAACAATTAAATTCTTACTTAATCGAGTTAAGTACAAATCCTCAAAGTACTTTCTCATTCAAGGTCAATTCAGACTATTTTATCTCTCAAGGGCATTTTCGTAATTTCTTAACCAGATAATTTCAATATTGGCTCTTAACGAAAATAATTATAATTTAAAGATCCTATGGTTAATTGCTTTCTCCAACATTCTCTAATCTTGAAAAGATTCCTTAACAGACTTCTAGCATCTTGCTCAAATCCTCTTGGGTTAAAACCTGTTATTCAAAATATCCAAGTAAAACTAACATTTCTTATGCACCTCAATATTTTTTTATCAGATCAATATTTTTGTAAAAACCTCTTATCCAACTTCCATATTCCAATCTTGTCTTTTTATAACACAATGGTGTTTTCGTAATTTTACCCTACCGGAGTATTCTCATAATTTCTCATCCAAATACCTTTAACATTTAACCTTTGATGAAATAAATTATAAGTTACAGATCCAGGTTGATTTCTTTATCACTAAGCACATAACTTGTAATTTAATTCTAACAATCCCTTAATTTCTTATAAAAGTCATCTGAACCATAATCAATTACTGAACCTTTTTACCGTATTCAGATCGAGTGTAGAACTTCATTAATTACACATATGAGACCAAACATTTCCATTCATGCATTTACCAATACCAACATGTTCTATAAAGCATAAAAAGATAGTAAAGTATTACCTCGATTTTCGTGCAATACTGATCGACCATAAAAATTCCATTCGAACGCCTTTGATCTTCAATTCAACTTCCAATAATTCCTCATATACATATCAACATAAATTATATAAAAAACGGAGCTTATTTGCGATAAACGGATCGAATCGGGTGATAAATCAGTGAAAGACGGCTTACCGGGTTCGAATTTGGCGAAACGGACTTCGGATTCGGATTCAAGACGTCGAAAGCATAAAATATGACTTCAGAAATTTGGAATTTTCGGTCAAAATCAAAGTCAACGGGTTTGACTGGTAATTTCGAGGCCTTCGGGTTCGAATTTCAAAAAACGGATAGCGGAATCGGATTTGGAATGTCGAAAAATGTCAAGATTGGTATACTCGATCGAAGTCAAAGGTCGTTTAATGCCCGGTCAAAGCCAGTCAAATTTTGGTCAACTATGGTCAACGCCGGTCAACGGTCAACGGTCAACGGGTCAACGGGTCGGGTCAACGGGTCGGTCGGGTCAACGGGTCGGGTCGGGTCAACGGGTCGGGTCGGGTTGTGACCGGTCAAACCTGTCACTTTTTCCTTCCCCACGCGTAGTGACGGCACGGAACAGTTCTAAAATCCCGAAAAAATTCCTAAAAATTATTTTGAGCGATTTCGAGATACTTACAAAGCTCGGTTCACAATTTTGAACGGCAAAGAGCTCGATTTCAACAAATCGAAAACTTTGACCGCTTCACCTCCTCATGCGCCGCCGTCGACGGAGACCAAGGATGACACCGGCGAACTCGGAACGATGCAACGAACACGATGGTGCGGGAGGTGTCGTAAATGGATGACCCGATTGTCGTGAATCGATGAAAAACCAACCAAAACAGAGTTATTACCGACGATACTTCCGACTGAAATTCACGACGAACGGCGATGATTCACGACGAAAGGTTTGAGGGGTTTTGTTCCTCGGCTGACAACGAACACGATGGTGGTTTCGGCTCGTCGTTTGGAGGTCGAACGGCGAGTATATCGCAGTTGGAAGTTGGGTTGTTGGAGAGGGAAAACTAGAAAATTTTATGTTTCTGCGCACGGGGGAGAGTTTATAATTCTCTCCTATAGGAAATTGGCTAAACCAAGAGTTTAGTCACTGAACTTCATGCACTTCATAAAACGGTATGCCAACTTTAAAAATTTACAATTTAATCCCCTGTTTCTTTTAAAATACCAAATTAAATCCACCACTTTATAATTTCTTAATTTTAGCCCCTAAATTGGGGTGTTACAATTCTCCCCTCCTTAAAAGAATTTCGTACTCGAAATTCATTAATGTCACATAATTGCAGAAATGAAACGTCCATCAGTTCTTTCATATCTTTCATGTAGCTTTTATAGAAACACAGATCCTTCACTAATCCTTAACCAGTTGAGTATACATTCTTATCAGAACTTTTCCTCATTTCAATAAAAGAATCTGAACGAAAATTTTCTCGAGTAATCAATCTCTTCAGAATTCTCCCTCAGTCCAAGTAAATAATCAAAACAACTTTATCCTTGTGAAATCAATTCAGCCTTGGTTACGTGAATAGGCTCGTAGAGCAGCAATATATCTCAATTTTATTTCTGGAGTCGAGTCAGAATTTCTCAGATAAATAACTCTCACATTGCTAAGGTACTTTACTGCGTTAAGACAGATGTTACTGATATTCCTTTTTGTACAAGTATAGCCTTAACGGATAGAAACTTCGGTTTATTCGTTACAGATAGGGACTCAGCCCTGGAGTTTCGGCTCAGAGAGGTATGATCACAGTCTAGGGGCATGTACTGATCAGACATATTTTGACATTCGACCGGCCGGTCTATCTTGAAAATTTTTGACTCAAACCATGGCTCTGATACCACTAAATGTAACCCCCAGACCGATGCGGGTGGCCCGATCCGATCCGGGAAGTCATATTAGGGCCACCAGAGCGACCAACTATAAAAATAGCAGAAAATTTAAAACTTTTTTTCATAACATGTAAACTTATAAAATCAGTTTTCACTATTTAAAAATAAAACATATTTTCAAACTCGTATATAAATCAAAATACAATTACATGCCCCCTAATCACATGTATCATACTCTACAACAACGCCGGACGAATTCCTTTACTGATGTCGATAACTGCACTGGTATAATTCTTTTAACCTGAAAAGGTGAGTAATAGAGTGAGCTTTAGAAAGCTCAGTAATACAGAACTACCAGATGATGCTGATGAACGTGCAGATACAGATAAACATACATATCCTTATTATTTCCGAACATTTACAGATTTTTATACTGAGCAGAGATCCTACTGATATTTCAGATGGTAACGGACAATGAGCTTTCAGTTCAGAGAAATATTTCGGATGATTGAGTTAAGGAGATCAGAATAGGTTTTCTAGTGTGTTCCCAAAAACCATGTAACTTTTTAGATCTTTTTAAAACATATATATATATATATATACCCCCATCCGTCACGAACAAAATGTGTAGGTTCCCCAGAACCATACAACCCCGTCACGTCCAGTAAGGCCCTGAGCACACAGCCGAGGAACCGGTAAGTAAGGCCCTGAACACACAGCCGAGGAACCTCTAAGCAATCTTCCTCCAACAATACCCCCCAATAAAACGTGTTTCGTCCGTAAACGGATATATCAAAAATCAAAACATAATTCAAGTCAAGTATCAGATCAGAATCCAGGTCATGTATCAGATCAGAATCCATGTCAATATCAGATCAGAATCCAGGTCAATATCAGATCAGAATCCAGGTCAGGTATCATAACATAATTCAAATTTGAAATCAGATAAAATATTCATGTAATTAGGGAACACACAAGAGTTTACAGGTATTATTTAGAGGTACTGTATCAGGCAGAGAAACACATTTCTTCAATATGTCGATAGAATGTTGGAATTTAGAATCACTATTGGAAGAGTTCATTAACTGACAGAATCATCAGTTATTCAGAATGTGAATTATCAGAATATTATCTTATTCGGACAGTTTTCAGAAGTTGTACGTAATCAGAAGGGTATTCAGAATCCTTTACATCCATGTCAATTGATCGGATAATCGAACAACTTGAGAACGCATATTCAGAACCTTAACAATCTATGTCGACTGGTCAATTCATTTTCCTTCTAGGGTATTTACTCTTTAATACCACAATTTCTAGTCCATAGACCATTTTCGGAATCATCGCTGAATAAATCTTCCAATGTCTTTATTTTATTTCTACGCTTTCACAATATCATGAAATGCTGACGTACTTGATTAATTTGTTCATAACCCATTGTAATTGTACACTACGTAAACTCATCAGAGTTTCCGGACTTATCCAAATCACTTATTAAATCCTCAGTCATTGAGGTTACCTAGTTCATTTAGCATTCATGTCCATTCCAGTTACTTTAGGATTTTTCAGAGTAATTCAAACGTTCCTGAATTTCAGATACATGTTGTACTTCTATTCTATTCAATTTGGTCTTCGTGGTTGATTTGTCGAACAAACGTCCAATACTTATGCTTACTTGGATTCCTTAATTAATCCAAGACATTTACTTAATTTAGGCCATAAGGGTATTTTGGTAATTTTGATGTTCAATTTTATTCCATTTATTTCAGAACTCGAGCATATTCAATCATTCCTAAGCTTGGTGATATTCTTTAGTCATTTACATTACAGGGGTATTATGGTCATTTTATAGATCTACGGTATTTCAATCTTTTCCTTCCATCCGGTCTTATTATTTAATTCAATCTTATCATTTACTTTAGTCCTTACGAACAATTCTGACAGCAGAATACCCTCGATAAATTATTCTTCAAGTATTTACTCATTATTCAGATATTTTCGAGTCAAATGTCTTCTCAGATTTTACAAACGGAATATCATGAATTTTCTGTACAAAGACAGGATCTTACAATTAAATTCTTACTTAATCGAGTTAAGTACAAATCCTCAAAGTACTTTCTCATTCAAGGTCAATTCAGACTATTTTATCTCTCAAGGGCATTTTTGTAATTTCTTAACCAGATAATTTCGATATTGGCTCTTAACGAAAATAATTATAATTTAAAGATACTATGGTTAATTGCTTTCTCCAATTCTCTAATCATGAAAAGATTCCTTAACAGACTTCTAGTATCTTGCTCAAATCCTCTTGGGTTAAAACCTGTTATTCAAAATATCCAAGTAAAACTAACATTTCTTATGCACCTCAATATTTTTTTATCAGATCAATATGTTTGTAAAAACCTCTTATCCAACTTCCATATTCCAATCTTGTCTTTTTATAACACAAGGGTGTTTTCGTAATTTTACCCTACCGGAGTATTCTCATAATTTCTCATCCAAATACCTTTAACATTTAACCTTTGATGAAATAAATTGTAAGTTACAGATCCAGGTTGATTTCTTTATCACTAAGCACATAACTTGTAATTTAATTCTAACAATCCCTTGATTTCTTATAAAAGTCATCTGAACCATAATCAATTACTGAACCTTTTTACCGTATTCAGATCGAGTGTAGAACTTCATTAATTACACATATGAGACCAAACATTTCCATTCATGCATTTACCAATACCAACATGTTCTATAAAGCATAAAGAGGTAGTAAACTATTACCTCGATTTTCGTGCAATACTGATCGACCATTAAAATTCCATTCGAACGCCTTTGATCTTCAATTCAACTTCTAATAATTCCTCAGATACATATCAACATAAATTATATCAGAAACGGAGCTTAATTACGATAAACGGATCGAATCGAGTGATAAATCAGTGAAAGATGGCTTACCGGGTTCGAATTTGGCGAAATGGACTTCAGATTCGGATTCAACACGTCGAAAGCACAAAATATGACTTTTCGAAAATTTGGAATTTTCGGTCAAAATCAAAGTCAACGGGTTTGACCGGCAATTTCGAGGCCTTCGGGTTCGAATTTCAAAAAACGGACAGCGGAATCGGATTTGGAACGTCGAAAAATGTCAAGATAGGTATACTCGGTCGAAGTCAAAGGTCGTTTAATGCCCGGTCAAAGCCGGTCAAATTTTGGTCAACGGTGGTCAACGCCGGTCAACGGTCAACGGGTCGGGTCAATGGGTCAGGTCGGGTCAACGGGTCGGGTCGGGTTGTGATCGGTCAAAACAGTTCCAAAACCGGTCAAACCAGTCACTTTTTCCTTCCCCACACGCAGTGACGGCGCGTGGGGGCGTGTGAACAGTGCTAAAATCCCGGAAAAATTTCTAAAAATTATTTTGAACGATTTCGAGATACTTACAAAGCTCGGTTCACAATTTTGAATGGCAGGGAGCTCGATTTCAACAAATCGGAAACTTTGACCGCTTCACCTCCTCACGCGCCGCCGTCAACGGAGACCAAGGATGACACCGGCGAACTCGGAACGATGCAACGAACACGATGGTGCGGGAGGTGTCGTAAACGGATGACCCGATCGTCGTGAATCGATGAAAAACCAACTAAAACCGAGTTATTACCGACGATACTTCCGACTAAAATTCACGACGAACGGCGATGATTCACGACGAAAAGTTTGAGGGGTTTTGTTCCTCGATTGACAACGAACACGATGGTGGTTTCGGCTTGTCGTTTGGAGGTCGGACGGCGAGTAGATCGGAGTTGGAAGTTGGGTTGTTGAGAGGGAAAACTGGAAAATTTTATGTTTCTGCGCACGGGGGACAGTTTATAATTCTCTCCTATAGGAAATTGGCTAAACCAAGAGTTTAGTCACTGAACTTCCTGCACTTCATAAAACGGTATGCCAACTTTAAAAATTTACAATTTAATCCCCTGTTTCTTTTAAAATACCAAATTAAATCCACCACTTTATAATTTCTTAATTTTAGCCCCTAAATTAGGGTATTACACTTTCAATGTTTTCTTAATCTGAATCTTGTTTTCTCAACACCCTAGTCTTCATCTTTACTTGTTGCCCCTAAAAAATAAAACAGTATGATTTACATCTAGCACCACTGATCTTGATGTTATCCTCATTAGAAGAGTAGTTTTTATTTCAATCTCTAAAGGAAGAATTATCTTCTCTTCAATCGAAGAAATTTTCCTACCTCATCATTCGTTGAGAAAACTATATCCGTCTATCAGCGAGGAATCATCTCATCTTTCATTGGAAGATTAACGTGCAATTCAAATTCCACTTAAGAGCTATTATGCCTCCCTATCTCCTGCCTCAACCTCTACCGAGAAAAGTACTATATTTGCTTCTACTCGTATAATCGAGTCTTTTTCCATTGATAGATTAACATACAACTCGGACTCCACTTGAAGACAATCATGCCTCTTTATCCCCTTAAAAGGGCCACTTCAGCCTCTATATAAAAAACATGTAAGCTATTTTTGCCAAAACATAAGAAAACTATAAGTTTAAATGACATACCATTTGTGGAAGGAAGAAAACGGAACGAGGAGAAAAAATGGAAGACAAACTCCACAAAATTAAAGTTGAAAATCATGTATAAACTAGCCTCATTTCCTTCAATCGTATTCAACCCATTCTCATCTAATTCTTTAAGCATGAATTATTTTTGAAAACTTTAATATCTTGTCAAATTATGGGTTTATTATCCCATCCTCATCTATTTCTTTAAGCATGAATTATTTTTGAAAACTTTAATATCTTGTCAAATTATGGATTTATTATCGGGGATCGAACCTGGAACAAATGTGACAAATATAAATACTCACCACTGTACTATAACAAAATTGTTTAAAATTCCTAAATAAAATTTAGATTAATGTGAGATGTAATTTGAAACTAATTGAAATTAAAAATTTTAAGGAAGTGAGACATTACTTTTATTATTTAATTGAACGAAGAATGAACAAAATTTGACACAACAATAATTTCTTTTGTGAGATTCGAGGCTGTGCATTGCGTAATTGGGTGCGGTACTTATAACGTAAAGAGGTTGTAAGAAAATAAAAGACTTATATTTGTCGAGAAACCATGGATTTTTTGGAATGTTAGTCCATAACTACAGCAGAAACCTATAATTTCTACCCTTAAATCACCCTTTTCTAGATAAAAACTCACCCAGAACCAAAGCCACCACCAATGTTTGCTTGAATGAAAATCAATCAATATCTGGTGGTTGTCAGTGTATTTTAGCCATACATATGATTGCATGAATGTGTAAATTTGGGAATAAAAAGGTATAACGATGGAGGTTCCGCGTATGAAGGAAATGCAATTACTTTGGTCAAGAACGCAAAGTACCCGTCTTGCTCTCGTGGGTGGGAATCACACCGCCGCCCGATTTTGCACCCGCTAACTTTGCCTCTCCTTGGTCTCCCTCTCTCTTTCTCGCCTACTCTTTTTTCTTCTTTTCCCTTTCATCTTCTAATCTCAACATTTTTTTTCTTTTCTGTTCTGTTTCTCGTACTACAACTGATTGGATTCTTGTTGTTCTCTAAGCTCTTTTCTGTTTGTGTTTTTTAAAATCAACAGTTTCCATCAATGGAAACCAAATGCCATAACCACAAGCGTAAAGCTTGGCAAAATGACATTAATTTGTATTCTTCTAGTACACGTTTGATGGTCAAGGTTCTTCGCTCAAGGGTTTTTAAGCTCCTTGGTCGGTTCTTGATAGTTTTCGCTTTGACCATTATGTTACTTAACTTTACCATCAACTACGAAACTGTTCTGAAGCCTGAAATTATCTCTGATGATGATGATGATGTTGCCGCCGCTGATCCTGTTAATCTGGAGTTCCTGCCAATTTTGTTCAATGATTTGAACAATGAAGGTGTTCTTAAAACGGGGAAAAAAGGACTATTGTTGAGCGATGAATATGATGAAGAAACCATTCAGGGTTCTTTGTTATCGACAAAAATCGATATGGAATTCAGTGTTGTAAATGATTCTCAAGAAAAAAGTTGTATCCCTGACGAGTCCATTGATTTCATCTTCACCAAAAGCTTTCAATCGTCATTAGAGTTCATTGACCGTAGCCTCAAAGTGGGTGACATTGTTTTTGTTCAAGACCTGGGTGAATGGTTTACGCATTCATTCAACAATCCGTCTGATTTTAAGATTGTTTATTACAGGAAATTCTAGTCAATGAATGTTTTTGTAATGAAAAAGCACAAAAACGTTCGATCAACCTCAACCACAAAAAGGTGCCTCTTCGGGTATAATACATCGGAGGCAAAGAAAGCGGCATTGAAGAAACTAGAATATGTTCTTCTCGAACCACTGAGAGCATCCTTGGGTACATCGAAAACCTACCGCAAACGAACCAAATATTTGCCAGATTTATTTGGGGACACTCTCGAAAGCTACCCTCGTCGGGTTTTCATAGATGTAGGCTCGCCGGAGAAAGACGGCGGTAGCAGCAGCTGGTTTTACAAGCTCTACCCGACACGGAACATGGAATTCGAGATGTATAAGATTGAGACACTGACCAAAGAGGCTTTGAAGAAAAAGGCAGTGCCAGAGATGACGGGGATGTCGGTTTGGTTGATGAAGAACGTGAAGGAGGAAGAGTATGTAGTGATGAAGGTGGAGGCGGAGGTGGTTGAAGATATGGTGAAGAGCAAGGCAATTAGATTGGTGGATGCACTGTTTTTTGGAATGCAACCCTAAAGGAATTGGTGGAAGAAAGAACATAAGCAAAAGGGCATACCGGGAATGCTTGGCTTTGTATGGCAAGTTAAGGGATGAAGCTGTTGCTGTACATCAATGGTGGGGTTGATTTTTATTTAATAACCACAAAGCAACATGGTTTCAGAGAGACGTTTATTTATTGATTGATTTATAATTTTTTATTATACAATTAAAAGTTATGGAAACAAGAGAATTAATTAACACCCTTTTTATTCTTGGAAGTCCAACTTTGTTACTTTGAAATTAATTTATCTTATTTTTAAAATTATACCGATTTGGAAATTTTTGGCTGAAATTTAAATTATCCATATTAGTATGGTAAACTAAATAAAACTTTACTAGATTTATTGATTAAGGTTTAGGGTAAAATACACCATTTCTACTTAGTTTTACTCTCTATACTATTTTTATTCATTGTACTTTTAATTTTTTTAATTTACTCACTGAACTTTTGAATCGATCCTGCTTTGACCACTCTGAATTATTTTATTATTATTTTTATATGATGTGGCTATTTTTATTTATTATTAAATATAAAAATAATGTAAAATATAAAATAAAAATAGAAGGTGGCCAAACGCCATTGACCGTCGTAGATGATGGTCGTTCGATCTAAATTTCATGGGACGGTTCGCCTCGACCCCTAAGTCGGAATTTAGTGGTTGTTTCATCGAAAAATGTCTCAAAACCCGCAAATCACGACTGAAACATTTCAACATCCTCAATTTCGATCTCTAATTTGTAGACTTCAGAGAAAGTTATGAAAAATAAAGGTCGGATTCGGACTCAAGATGTCGAGACGAAGCGACTCATGAAATTTGGGACTGAATTGGCACCATCTATGGCGGTCGACGACAACCGACGGTGGCGTTCAACTACCTTATGTTTTTATTTTATATTTTAAATTATTTTATATTTTAAATTATTTTATATTGAATAATAATCAAAATATCAAGTTGTTGAGTTAATCGATTGACGGAATCGGCCAAGAGGGGGGTGAATTGGCAATTAAAATTTTTGTGGAAGCTTTTGCAGAAAATTAAAAAGTAATTGCACAACGATTTACAGTGGTTCGACTTTCTCAAATAAAGTCTACGTCCACTACCTTAGCTATCCACACTAAGGATTTTCCAACAAATTCACTAATTTGTTCTTTCTTTTGAGGCCAAAGAGATAACCTTACAATTCCCTCAAGAGTATACCCCAACTCTTGAGAACACTCTTTTTTCCCAAAGAGAAGATTACAAATTTGCAAACTTACAAGAAAACCTCACAAGGTAAGATGTTTGCACAATTCTAGAACAAGAAAAGAACACTCAAAGAAAATTACAAATGAGCACAATAAGTGTTCTTTGAAAGCAAAATGAATATTGAATGAAAATTGGCTTGAATTGCACAAACTTTGTGTTTGATGCTTTCTCTCTTGTTTCTCTATGATTTCTTGCTGATCAAGGGCTTCAGAACTTGTTTAAATACACATTGAATCACTTCTTAACGTTGGGGATAATTAATGAAGATAATATAGCCGTTTTAGTGTGAAAACAATTAATAAAACAACTTGGAGCATGGGGGGAATCGGTTCCTCCTTATAGGGAATCGGTTCCCTAAGTGTAAAATTCAAATATTTCGACCGTTGAACAGGGGGAATCGGTACCCCCTATGGGGGAATCGGTTCCCTCCGAGCATTCTGGAAATCTCGGAGTCAAACCATTCAGGGGGGAATCGGTACCCCCTATGGGAGGGAATCGGTTCCCTCTGAGCAATCTGGAAATTTTGGGTTTGACATGGTTCGAAATACTTTGAAAGATTATTTTGAAATTGTTTTAAGATTAAAACTTAATTTTACACTTAAGTAAGGATTAAAAATGATTTTTGAAATATTTTGAGTAATGTTTTGATATTCGAATAATTATATCGAATATACTTAGAAAATCATTTTGGAAAATCTTAAAATTCATTTAACTTAATTTGTTATATCGAAATATCAAAATGTTTTCAACAATCTCCCCCTTTTTGATATAACAAAACATTTTAGTAATTTTAAGATTTTGAAATCAAGTTTTGAAATTACTCTTTACTCCCCCTTACTTTAACACTTCTCCCATTTATCATTTTAAAAACACACACTTAAAACAACTTAAAACATAAAACACACACTTCTCCCCCTTTTTGTTAAATCAAAAAGATTCAAATAAACGTGAAAAATATTAAGCCATTTGATTAGGTATATGTATGCATAAGCTGCTAAGATCACAATTAAGAGAAACGTTAGCCATTAGTTCCGTAATCAATATTCATAAATAATGTGATATGGCAAAATTGGTCATATTGCTAATAATGATGTAAATGATGCAATAACGAATAAAACACACCAAACATATAAGTTCATAAATCCAAAATCCAACAGTTCACAAAATCAAACAATTCAAAATGTTGAAAAAATATTCATTTTGTTCAAAGTTGTAAAGCTAAACACAAAATCAAGCATCCGGATCGGTAGGAGGAAAACGGGCTCGCATAGCAGCCATTTTATGAGTTAGTTCATTAATACGAGCATTGGTTGCTTCATTGTTTGCACGCATCTCCTGAAGAATCTCTAATTGTTGAGCTCCCATTGTGGATAAATGAGACTCTATAGAGGAAAAGCGCGAATCCATTGTCGCATAACGGAAATCAAATGTCTCCATAAAGGATTGAAAATATGGAGGCATTTGAGTCGATTGTTGTGCGTGCTCCTCGGGTTGTTCAGGTTCTTCTTCAGCTTCATCAATATCCCTCATTAATTGTTCAAACTCGGGATCTTCGTCAGCTTCGGGTGGAGCTTGTGAAGAACTAGCTCCCGGAGTAGAAGATCGAACCCATGCACCGGTTTCCTTATTTTTGACCCATCCCGCTCTTGTTAAAGAAAGAAGATTAATTTGTTTCTTAAGAGGAAATGAGGCATCTAGACCAACTTGGAGTTCGGCTTTAAAAAAGAGATTACTAAGGATGCAACCGTAAACTAGTGAAGAACAGAGTTTCTTATTTGGCACTAAGTTAACGGTTTCAACGATCTCAGCAAAGATAATCTCGGAAAGGTTTATTTTTATATTATTTTCAAAACAATGCAACCACCAAAGGTCTAAAGCTCTAAGAGTAGAATAACGACCCCCGGATGGTCGAAACCACCAAGTGATCATAAGATGAAGAAAACGCTCATAGAGATCTAAAACACTTGCACTATCATTCCGTTTATATCGTGAGCCTAAAACTTGTTTTTCGTTTGATAAACCTTCATTATCCAAGCCTAAGGCATTGGCTATGTAATCAGGATCAAGATGGAAATATTGACCTAGGAGGTAGGAACGCACTCCTATGGTTTTGGTTTTGTCACGATTTTTGATACAAACGGCATTACAGTAGAAGATACGAACAAGTTGATGATAGACAATGGGTTCAAGTTCGAAAAGTTTATCAAATTTCCATTCGTGCAAGATAGGGAGATATTTAAAGTTAATATCAACCATAGTTTGAAGAGATGGGATACGTTCTTCCCTAATCTTATATGAGTCAAAATATTGGTAAAACCAATAACGATAATCTTTAGGACCCGGTTGATTGAAACAAGAATTTTGGATAGTCAAGTTAGGATCAAGATTTGGAATAGGATTTTGAGGAATAGGAGGAGGATTTGTTTGATGACTAGAACGACTAGATGAAGACCTAGAACGTTTAGGATTGGACATGGTTTAGGAAATCGGAATAGAATTGATAACCTGCAATTTTAAAAACAAATGTATGCAATTCAATTAATCCCAAAACTCAAATGAGTCCTCAATATTTCAAGGTTCTCTAAATCAATCCTAATGGGCAAAGTTTTTGAAAAACTTTTGAAAAATATGGTTTTAAGAAACAATATATGTATAGTTTTTATAACACCAACATAATTTAATCAAAACACAATAATTTGAAAATTAACATTTTTTTTTATTTCGAAAAATTAAAATTTTTGAAAAATTCTTGTGTTTTTGATGAAATTAGTTGTAACATCTAGTTTCTAATCACGAAATAATCAATGCCCGATCACTATTTCAAGCTAGAACTAATTAAAATTAATCCTATGTTCAAAATCAATGAAATAGAGAGTTTAGAAAAATTTACCTTGAAAGATGAAGATTGAGGGGATTTAGATGTTGTTTGCACGATTTTAATGATGATTGCAAGTTTAGGAGATGATATTTGAAGTGATTTCCGATTAAAATCAATGATTTGAGGCAAGAATGAAGATTTGAGTGCTTATAGGGTGATAAACGGCGAAAGAAGAAGAAAAATGAGGATTTTGGGGTTTTTGGGGTGTTCTGCCCGATTTAACAAAACCCCAGGGGGGTATCGATTCCCCTGTGGGGGGAATCGGTTCCCCTTCAAAGGAGGAATCGGTTCCCTCATGGGGGGATCGATTCCCTCTGCACAAAAATGCTAAAATCCGACTTTTAAGCACATAAAATGCTAAATTAATCTTCTCTAGTGGTATAGGCAATTCATATATTGAAAAATAATTATGTTCAAACAGTTAAATTAATCTTTAAACATTATTTGAACATAAAATTAATTTTCATTAAGAATCATAAACTCCCCCTAACTAATAGCAAGAATGCAATCAAAAATTATTATTATAAGCATTTTTCAGTATTTATTAAAAGTGCTAAATTATTTTAAACACTAAGTAAAGATAGGTTAGTTAAACCTAATTCTCTTCTAAGTGTCCAAAACCTTTCCTTGTCTAAGGGTTTTGTAAAGATATCCGCTAATTGATGCAAAGTATCAACATATTCTAAAACTATATCTTCCTTAGTGACATGGTCTCTAATGAAGTGATGTCTTATTTCAATGTGCTTAGTTCTAGAGTGTTGGATGGGATTTTTAGTGAGACAAATAGCACTAGTATTGTCACACTTGATAGGAATGGTACCTACTTCAATTCCATAATCAAAAAGTTGTTGTTTCATCCATAAAACTTGTGCACAACAACTATCGGCTGAAATGTATTCTGCTTCAGTGGTAGATAATGCAACACAATTTTGTTTCTTTGAAAACCAAGAAATTAGCATATTTCCAAGGAATTGGCAAGTACCGGAGGTGCTTTTCCTTATCTAATTTGCATCCTCCATAATCCGCATCAGAAAAGGCATGCAAGCTAAAGCTAGAGTCTCTAGGATACCAAAGTCCTAAACTAGGAGTGTCCTTAAGGTATCTAAAGATTCTCTTAACAGCTAGTAAATGTGATTCTTTAGGACATGATTGAAACCTAGCACACAAGCAAACACTAAACATAATATCCGGTCTACTTGCGGTTAGATAAAGCAATGAACCAATCATGGATCTATATAATTTAACATCCACACATTTACCTCCTTCATCTAAGTCAAGCTTTGTTGAAGAGCTCATTGGAGTGTTATGAGGTTTCCCATTTTCCAGTCCAAACTTCTTGAGCATATCTTTGACATACTTAGCTTGATTAATGAAGATGCCATCTTTTCTTTGCTTGATTTGGAGTCCCAAGAAAAATGAGAGCTCCCCCATCATGCTCATCTCAAACTCACTTTGCATTAGCTTAGAAAATTCTTGGCAAAGAACATCATTAGTAGAACCAAATATTATATCATCAACAAAAATTTGAACTACTAATAAATCTTTACCTTTTCTCTTTAAAAACAATGTAGTGTCAACCTATCCTTTTAAAAAACCTTTTTCAATTAAAAAATTTGACAATCTTTCATACCAAGCTCTAGGAGCTTGTTTTAAACCATAAAGAGCTTTTGTTAATTTTAAAACATGATCCGGAAAATTTGAATCTTCAAAACCTGGAGGTTGTTCCACGTACACTTCTTCTTTTATAAAACCATTTAAAAATGCACTTTTAACATCCATTTGATATAATTTAAATTCATTGAAACATGCAAATGCTAATAACATTCTAATTGCTTCCATCCTAGCTACGGGAGCGTATGTTTCATCATAGTCTATGCCTTCTTCTTGAGTATAGCCTTGAGCAACAAGTCTAGCCTTGTTCCTCACTATAATACCACTTTCATCAAGTTTATTTCTAAAAACCCATCTAGTACCTACAGTAGATTTATTACTAGGCCTTTCAACTAATGTCCATACTTTACTTCTCTCAAATTGATTTAATTCTTCTTGCATAGCCATAATCCAATGTTCATCTTTTAATGCTTCTTTGATGTTCTTAGGCTCTATGCATGAAATAAATGCAACATAATTACAGATATTTCTAAGAGAAGATCGAGTAGTTACCCCTTTTGATGGATCACCTATAATTTCACCATCCTTGACATAGTTGTACTCTCTTGGAAAAGATACTTCCCTTTCTTCAATGGTTGGATTCTCGAGGGGATCATGAGTTTCCTCATCTTTTGTTTCTTCCTTTGATGATGATTCTCCAACGTCATGTCTAACGTCATTTGCTTGTACAATACCTACATCATCATTAACAGAAGAATCCTTCCTCGAAAGGGGATTATCATCGAAAACAACATGTATAGACTCTTCTACAACTAAAGTTCTTTTATTAAATACACGATAAGCTTTAGAATTTAAGGAATAACCCATAAAAATTCCTTCATCACTTTTAGCATCAAATTTGCCAAGATTTTCTTTACCATTGTTTAAAACAAAACATTTACATCCAAAAGGATGAAAATAGCTAATGTTAGGCTTTTTATTTTTGAGAATTTCATATGGAGTTTTCTTTAAAATTGGCCTGATCATTACTCGATTTACAACATAACAAGCGGTATTTGTGGCTTCCGCCCAAAAATATTTTGGCAAATTATTTTCACAAAGCATGGTTCTAGCCATTTCTTCTAAAGTTCGATTTTTCCTCTCAACAACTCCATTTTGTTGAGGGGTTTCTAGGTGCTGAAAAATTATGGCTAATACCATTAGAATTACAAAACTCAATGAATCCAAGATTTTCAAATTCAGTTCCATGATCACTTCTAACACTAGTGATAGAGTAACCTTTTTCATTTTGAATTATTTTTGAAAATGTGATGAAATTTTCTAATGCTTCATCTTTAGTACTTAAGAATAGAACCCAAGTGTATCTAGAATAGTCATCTACCAAGACAAAAGCATATTGTTTTCCTCCCAAGCTAGTAGTTCTAGTTGGCCCAAAAAGATCTAAATGGATCAATTGTAATACTCTACTAGTTGATACATCATTAATAGATTTAAAAGAAACTCGTTTTTGTTTTCCTTTAGCACAAGCATCACAGATTTTATCATTATCAAATTTAAGCTTAGGCAACTCTCTTACTAAGTCTCCTTGAATTAACCGTCGCAAAACACTCATACTAGCATGACCTAGTCTCCTATGCCATAACCAACTATCATGCTCATCCTTAGCAACTAGGCATAAATTAGTCATATCAATAGAATCTAAATGCACCATGTAAATGTTTCCTATTCTATGACCAATAAGCATAATCCGATTAGATGCAATGTCAATAACTTTACAACCATTAATTTCAAATAAGACATTGAATCCTTTATCGCATAATTGACTAATACTCAAAAGATTATTCTTTAATCCATTCACATATAAAACATTCTTAATTTGTATGGAAGAGGTATTACCTATTGTACCAATACCTTCAATGTGACCTTTTGAATTGTCTCCAAAAGTCACTTATCCTCCATTTTTGGCGTTAAGCTCAATGAACCGGCTTTTGTCTCCGGTCATATGTCTTGAGCATCCACTATCAAGGTACCATGAGTTTGAATTTGTTTCCCGTGCCTTGTAGCAATGCTCTTTTCCCTACAAACATAGATTAATTTTTGATTTTGTACCCAAATTCTTTTGGGTCCATATTCATTAGTTTCCAAAATCCTAGTCCCTTAGGTATCCATTTGTGTAGGATATTTTTATCTTTAGTAGTAATGAGTTCTTTAGGAACCCACATACTTCTAATGATTTTTCCATTAGAGGTTCTTTGGGGACCTCTATGATTGTAGTTTCTAAAACTTTTTCTAACAAAGTTGGATTTTGAATTTCCACCTCTTTCAAAATGTTTTGTTCCAACTTTATCAAAAGAAGTTTTAAGATCATCAATTTTCTTTTGATGATCATCATTGATCTTTGAAAGTAAATTTTGCAAATCTAAATTTTTCTTTTCAAACTCTTCTAGTTTGATTTGCAAATCTTTGATTTTACTTTCAATATCGTTGTTGGTTTTGGATATGAGTTTGGTTTCATTTTTCAATTTTGAAACATCATTTTTATATTTTAAAAACAATTTCTTATAATCCGAAGCCAACCCATTGTACTCCTCAAATAACTCATCATAAGATAAATCATCAAAATCAGATGAGTTAGAGGTTACCTTAGAATCTTCCCCGAATGCCATCAAGCACAAGTTTGCTACTTCTTGTTCCTCTTCATCGGAACTTTCTTCATCGCTCCATGTATCCACATGAGCCTTGTGTTTATTCTTTGATTGACCCTTTTTCTTCAATTGTGGACAATCATATTTGACATGCCCCGGCTTTTTGCATTCATAGCAAATGATTGGGTCCTTCTCTTTTGGTTCATTTTTTAGGCCTACGTTTCGTTTGAATTTTCTTCCTTGGTAAGGTCTCATCATTTTTCTGAACTGTTTGGCAAACAATGCCATTTCCTCGTCATCATCATCATTATTAGAATCACTCTCATATTTTGTGGATTTGAGAGCAACTCCAATATTTTTCTTCTTCTCCTTTTCCTTTGGTGTCTCTTCAACTTTATCAAGGTCCACCTCATCTTCGAGCATCATCTCATGAGTGAGAAGTGAACCGATAAGTTCTTCAAGAGTTAAGGACGATAGGTCCTTAGATTCGATGATTGCTGTCTTCTTTGATTGCCATGATTTTGGGAGGGAGTAGACTAACTTCCTCACAAGCTTTTCATTTGAGATGATCTCTCCATATGATTTGAGACCATTGACAATCGTTGAAAATCTATCCGTCATAGCTTTGATGTCTTCATTTGGTTTCATCCTGAAATTTTCATAGCTATGCGTTAGAATACTAATTTTTGATTTCTTTACCTCATCTGTACCTTCATGTGTGACTTGAAGTTTGTCCCATATTTCTTTGGCGGTTGTACACGATGAAACTCTTTCGTATTCATCTGGTCCAAGAGCACAAAAAATAATATGGATGGCTTTGGAGTTGAGCTGGAACATTCTTGTCTCTCATTCACTCCACAACCTTGGATGAGTGAGAGGTTTGATGTATCCTTCTTCTACAGCATTCCATGCTCCCATGTCACTTGCTTGAATGAATTACATCATTCTATTCTTCCAATAGGCATAGTTAGCTCCATTGAAGAAAGGAAGCTTGTTGACGGGCATCGAATCGAGACCGGAGTCGAAGTTTGAAGCGGAGGCCATTGATGACTTTAATAATCGATATAACTCTTCCCGAATCGACTCAAGAGGCGATAAAACCTTCAAATGAGTTAGGCTCTGATACCAATTGTTGAGTTAATCGATTGACGGAATCGACCAAGAGGGGGTGAATTGGCAATTAAAATTTTTGTGGAAGCTTTTGCAGAAAATTGAAAGTAATTGCACAGCGATTTACAGTGGTTCGACTTTCTCAAATAAAGTCTACGTCCACTACCTTAGCTATCCACACTAAGGATTTTCCAACAAATTCACTAATTTGTTCTTTCTTTTGAGGCCAAAGAGATAACCTTACAATTCCCTCAAGAGTATACCCCAACTCTTGAGAACACTCTTTTTTCCCAAAGAGAAGATTACAAATTTGCAAACTTACAAGAAAACCTCACAAGGTAAGATGTTTGCACAATTCTAGAACAAGAAAAGAACACTCAAAGAAAATTACAAATGAGCACAATAAGTGTTCTTTGAAAGCAAAATGAATATTGAATGAAAATTGGCTTGAATTGCACAAACTTTGTGTTTGATGCTTTCTCTCTTGTTTCTCTATGATTTCTTGCTGATCAAGGGCTTCAGAACTTGTTTAAATACACATTGAATCACTTCTTAACGTTGGGGATAATTAATGAAGATAATATAGCCGTTTTAGTGTGAAACAATTAATAAAACAGCTTGGAGCGTGGGGGGAATCGGTTCCTCCTTATAGGGAATCGGTTCCCTAAGTGTAAAATTCAAATATTTCGACCGTTGAACAGGGGGGAATCGGTACCCCCTATGGGGGAATCAGTTCCCTCCGAGCATTCTGGAAATCTCGGAGTCAAACCATTCAGGGGGAATCGATACCCCCTATGGGAGGGAATCGGTTCCCTCTGAGCAATCTGGAAATTTTGGGTTTGACATGGTTCGAAATACTTTGAAAGATTATTTTGAAATTGTTTTAAGATTAAAACTTAATTTTACACTTAAGTAAGGATTAAAAATGATTTTTGAAATATTTTGAGTAATGTTTTGATATTCGAATAATTATATCGAATATACTTAGAAAATCATTTTGGAAAATCTTAAAATTCATTTAACTTAATTTGTTATATCGAAATATCAAAATTTTTTCAACAC
This sequence comes from Hibiscus syriacus, assembly GCF_006381635.1. Lineage (NCBI taxonomy): Eukaryota > Viridiplantae > Streptophyta > Magnoliopsida > Malvales > Malvaceae > Hibiscus > Hibiscus syriacus. Next base: position 349,271 of record NW_024062600.1, on the reverse strand, counting down.
AAGTCATACGAAAATAATTATAAAATAATAGAAAGTGATCAAAACAGGAACAATTTGAAAGTTCAGTGAGTAAATTAGAAAAATTGAAAATACAATGAATAAAATAAGAGAGAGAGTAAAATTCAAGAAAGAATAGTATAATTTACCCTAAAAATTATTTACAATTTTTTTAATTTTTTAATATATATAATACATTTTTACTCGTCTCCTCAAAATTAAGTACAAAAAAAAATATATTAAGGTATGATTAAAGAAGAGTTTTTATGAGATGTATTTAATTTTGTCACTCTTTATATGGCTTCCTTGGGTGTTGGAAAAAAATCCTCGTGTATGGCTATCACCAAATTATTTCTTGAACTAGGGTTTTTTTTTTACAGTCTCAAGGGAAAGATGCATGGATTATCATGCAAATTTTTTTTCATGCCATGCGTCTTCCACTTTGTAGAGCAAAAAAAAAAAAAGTTGGTGGAGTGAAGACATGCAACAATCTTGGAGTCTTCACCAAGTTAATGTTCCAAACACCCTAGTCTGGGAAATAATTACTTAAGTGGACTAGTTGGAGAATTCTTTTTTTCAAACACAATATTACAACTTTATATAATATTTATTAAGTTGGGTAGTGTAAACTATATTATCTATAGAATTGTCGCATATTTTTGTGGAGTATAACTATTGTCTTATTATATATGGTTAATTATTGTCGTATCTACACACATTCATGACTAGTCTTGTTGATAGTAAAAAATTGAACATAATTAGAAAAAGTGAAAACTATTATTTGTTTCATATAGAACGTCAAGAGATTGTAATACCATTATATGTGAAAATATAATCAGTTTATAATCGAATATTATGAGGATTAGATAAATACTTTGCATCTATAAAATCAATCAAATATGTTTTGAATAAATTAATGAAAAATAACCCCATAATTTTAGTAGCTTTTTGTAGTCAGAAGATAATGAAATATATGTTTGACATCATTCCAATATCTTCCGAATGAAAATGAGCTAAATGTTGATAATAAATTGAAAGAAATTAAAATATCAAATTGTGTATAACTAACAAGGTGCAACAATACACCAATAGCATTTAAGCATAATACTTACGAATCAAGAAAAACTTTATCTTTTTCACAAGATCGGAAGTGATTTTTATTTACATCAAGTGACCTAACACCATTTGAGGTGCTCAACAAATGTGCAATATACATATAAAATTGTCTAACCACCTTCATTTTTTATATTGTTTGGTGCACAAATAAACCATTCTTAAGATTCTTAAAATGTAATATAAGATAAAATTTTATCTTTTCAAGGCTTTATGTTCTTTCTTTAAGTATTGTATTGTCATAAAGATATTTTCAGGAGTCCCAATAATATTTAAATCACCATTCCACACAATAATTGTGACAGATCATTATCCAAACCTCTTAATAAAAATACAAGAGAAAATAGAAACATTCTTATATCCTTCCTTCAATAACTATAAGTACTCACTAAGAAGATACCACATGTGTAACACCTTGTCGCAACCGGAACTTCATGAGGAAAGCTAATTAGTTATGACGATTGAGTTTTTTGAAAAGATTTTTAATAAAAATTTGAGTTACCACCAACCATTTTTAAGGTGAGATTAGAACACTTAAAATCAAGTAGTTTTAATAAAACATTTTATTTTATCAAAAACACCAAATTTTAGTCTGCGAAAATAAAAAAATAGGTTTGGGAGTCAGTTACGAATGTGGAAGAATTAGAACCCCCACAGAGCCCAAAAATTGGTACCTAGTCGATTATCATATATTTAAAAGTTAGAAATTTTGAGTTCGGGGTTTTATTTAATTTAAAATCCACTATGTATGTAAATTTTAAGTTCGGGGTTTTATTTAATTTAAAATCCACTATGTATGTAAATTTTGAAAAGGTTATCGGTTTATCAAGACCAATAACGACCACCATCGACCTTTTTATGTGAAAACTTCGTTATCAATCCCAATAAACAAGCATTGCCTTGATAAATAAGAAAATATGATGTAGGGTTTTGAAAATAATGTTGATTTACTACGGGAATTACTAGTGGTCACCCCTTGAGTACAATGCGAAGGATACACTATTAATTCCTTCATAAATGGACATTGCCTTATTATTATTTTAAAATCAAAATGCAATCACACAACTATTTATGAACCTAATTATACTATGTGAATTATATAAGGTTTTTTCTAACCTAGAGTGTTAAATTATGAAATTTAAAGAACCTAGAGAACTAAACTAATTTTGTCACTATTTAGGTCATCAAAATAAATTAAAAAGCAAGGCATCAAAATCGAAATAAAAATAAAATCAATACAAATTCAAATATTAGAGCCTCCATTTGACACTCTAGGTTCAAATCGAAATAAATTAAAAAGTAAGGCATCAAAATCGAAATAAAATAAAATAAGAAATAATGACCTAAATGTAAATTCAATATAATATTTTGGGGACTAAAGCATAATTTTCCAACTTTAAAGAACCTAAAATTCACTTACAACTACAAAGCATACAATTACAAAATCAGGACATAACAACTAAGCTCGAAAAGAACATTGCTAATGACTAAAATGCAATTTCACGCTTAAAGTATGATTGAATGGACATGATTAACCCAAAAAAACCTAATATATGAATTAATCTATTTGTTAGTTTTAGGTTAAACTTATTTCTAAACCCAAACCACTCTCTTAACCCTTTCTCTCCTACGGTCGAACGCACATAGAGCTCACCTATGCTGCGCTCATCGGCCAACATTTAATGGCGTCCACCCGCAGCTTCGACCTTCACCAACAACAACCAAAGAGACCAAACAACGCCTAAAAATCGTAATCTTCTATCTAAAACAAGAATCCGAGGCTCGAAAACCCATACCATCCTCCATTCTCCTTGCCCCAACCGCCGCCTCCATGAGAAACAACCACCCTCACTTTGTCGTCGGACTTCCACGACAGTTCATTCCTCCTCCGACCGCCACTTGAGACGGCCGAACGCAACCAAACAACCTCCAAACAGAACTGACACACTCTTCTTCCTGGATAACCTCTCGATCGAGACTCATGGGGAGCCTATCACCATCATAAGTCAGCTTCTTCACTCTTCGGCCACCACTCGCAGTGGTCGAGAGTTTCAACCCTTCGACTCCCTGACGACCCTTCCTTAATCTAATTTGAAAATGAAACTTAAGACTAAGACCAACCCCCTAAATGTTTGAGAGTTTCGACCCTTCGACTTCATGACGACCGGAGACCGACGAGACTCCGGCAAGGGTTTCTTATGTCTAAGGTAAATGAAATACTCTCTCCCCTCTCATTATTATCGACTTTTATTTTGACGAAAAATGATAAACCCTTTAGTGGAAACGAAAAAGAACTTAGAAATCTCTTTATTATTTCTTGGTATCTTCAAAAAAAGAAGATTAAAGAAGAACCTGAAATGCTTTGTTTCTATTACTTGTCTGAGAGATCCCATTTACAACAGTTTATGGGGGTTTTTATAACCCAGTTTACAAAATTACAAAATAATGAAAATTCTTTTGTTGCTTATATATGATATCTGGAGGGAATAATCCTGCAAAAAGCGATTATGACGATGGGAGGGACCACTCCATGACTGTTGGTGCACGTGAGGAAGAAGGGGACTATGAAGGTTGTGGAGGCCTGCTGGATCGGGATCACCGTTTGGGAGTCGACGATGTTGGTCACAAATTAGGGTTTATCATCCTTAAGTTAGTTTATGGGCTAGGGTTATTTTTAAATGAGTTTAGGGTTGTAATTGGGCATAATGGATGGTAGGTCATTTACTTATTGTTTGGTATTTTAGGTTACTGAGTTTAATTTGGGCCTAGGTTAATTTGTAAATAGTATTAGACTTGTAATACCCTAATTTTTTTTCAGGGACCAAATTCATAATTATACTATTCGCAACTTTGAAGGGGTATAAAGACCCAACTTTGCTTGTAAAAAGGCTTCTCCCTCAGTTTTGTATGAAAAAAATAAAGGGTTTGGTCTCTCCTTCTTTTTATTTATTTCCAAGCTTGTCTTCTTTCTTTTTTAAGCATTAATAAAAAATATTGTGAGAGTAGTCAGTGATTTGTCGCCATGGGGGTTAGCCACGTCTGAGGGTCGATGGTCTTTGGCCGGCTATTAGGGGAATTTTTTTTACTTCTATTTTGGGAATTTTCAGTTAGCCCTTTGAGAATGAGGAGGGGTTGTTTTTCTCTTATTTTTGGTTCTAATTGACCACCATATTAGTGGCCATGAGCGAGAGAGCAAGGTCGGTTTACCTTTGTTGGTAATTGGTTACCAGACGTGGGGTACGAGGAGGCCTCGGTAGAGAGTTGTTTGTAAATAGATAGAGAACTGAATAGCATCGATTCGCTCAGAGTAGGCAGCTTTACCGATGTTGGTATTCGACAGTCAGACGGAGTTTAGGAGAGGCCACCATGACGATGGTCGGCGCTGAAAGCCTTGAGGCTTTTGTGGTGAGTGGTGTCGCATGGTGAGTTAGGGAAGAAGAAAAACAGAGAAGAAAGTTATATGGGGGTGTTTAGTTTCATTTATTGGTAAATTGTGTGCATAGTCCCCTAGTTTTATAGTGTCTTCATTTTCTGGTAATTATTTCAAGGAAAAATCATGTTAGGGTCCCCCATAGTTAGCCTTGTTTTTACATCTGGGTCACTATGCATCTGTTGTTTTATTTATTGTGATTATGACCCCATGTTTTGCTTTATTTTAATTTGGTCACTGATTTATGCTTTGTATTTTCGTATTATTTACTAACTTTTATTTTATCACACATTAACCACTGAATTTTATTTTCTTGCATTCCAACCATTATTTATTTATTGTTTCTCATTTGACTCGACCTTGTGGTGACCCGATCTGGGTACAATCCACATTATCATGGTCCAGACTCTATTAACTCCTAACTATTTTTTTTATTTTTATTAATTTGTTTGATTTATTATTCGAACTTGTGGTGACCCTATCTAGGGTACGATCCATATTATTATGGTTCAGACTCTGCTAACCACTAACCGCTAACTTTTCTAACTTACTAACATTCTAACTTTTATTTTATTGTTCATACTAACATTCTAACTTTTACTTTCTTGTTCTTATTAACTTACTAACATTTTATTTTATTGCGCAAACTAACCCCTTAATTTTCTAACATTTGAATATTCAACGACCTTGCGGTGACACGCCCTGGGGTATGACTTGCATTATTTATAGTCCGGGTTAAAAGATTAAAAATGCTCCCTAACTTTTAAATTTATGCATTTTAATATTTATGATTTTTATTATTTTTATTATTATTTTATTTATTTTTCCAGCACTTTAAATTTCAGTATTTTATTTTTATGCCCCTTTAATTTCCTACATTTTATTTTAGTGCTTTTAATTTCCAGCACTTAATTTTCTGTATTTTCATTTAAGCATCTTAACTTGCAGTCATTTTATTTTAGTCATTGATATTACTTGTGGTTTATTTATTTCTAATGCCTATACTTTCCACTGTTTATGTTCAACCTTATTTATTTATTATCATATTTAGCCGGTGTTTTAATCTTGGTTGTTAGTTTATAAAGTTTTCATGTTAATCCCTTGTTCATGTTAGTAGACTACCGATGCATGACTTGCATTTTAGACTCAAAATTGAACTTGATTACCTTTGTTATTGCTACCCCTTTCACGTACATACTTTCATATTATATCTATATTATTACTACTCGATTTTTTTATTATAAATCACCGTATTTCTTTTTATATATATACAGGAAGGATAATTTTCGTTGTGAGGGAGATCTATGAAGACATCTCCCAACTACAAGGGAATGTGTCTTTCAAAGATTTTTCGCACAAAAGGTTATTTTTTTTGTAATCTATGGTCTTTTTTTTGCTTTATTTTTACCTTGTTATCTTTATTTTATTTTATTTCATTTTATCTCGTTCTATTTTTATTTTGTTTTATTTTTGTCTTTGATATAAAAAAATGTAAGGTAATGCCCTTTTGTGAGGGGAATCCGTGAAAAGTCTCCTAAATATAAAGGAAGTGTATTTTTAAGGATTGTTCATACAAAAAGAATTCTTTTTACTCGATAATTTCTAAACTTTTTATAGTATTATACTCTTTTAAATTATATTATCCTTAAACTTAAAGAAACACCCTTTGTAATGGGGATCCATGAAAAAATATCCTAACTATAATGGAAGTGCATTTTCAATGATCTTCCGTACAAAACGATGTAATTTCTCTTAAAAAATAATTATAGTTTTTCGGGTCAAATAAATAGCTTTACTCCATAAAAGTATATTTGTGATCTTTAATTTTTCTGTCCATTGCATTTCTTATTTGTCGTCATATTATTATGTGGAAAGGCAATGTTGTTTTAGTTTGAGAGAATTGATATCTTTTTAAATAAATTTCAAATGAATAGAAGGATCGTAATTTAAATATATTTTCGAGTTTGTAATTTCCCAACATTTAGACATTATATAATCGTCTAGGTACCAAACTTGGGCGTTATGGGGGTACTCACCCTTCTCCACATGTAATCTACTTCTGAACTCTTAAAAAATGAAATTTTGGTAAAACATGGACCATTTTTTGTCTTTTAATGATTTTTCTGAACTCATTAAAATGATATTTTAGGTATTCAACCTACCTAACTTAAAGGTTGATGGCGACTCCAAAATTAAATTGTTTCAAACCTAAATTTCATCATCTTTCCCCGAATTAATTTTTAAGTCTAACGAATCCCTGAGGGAGACGTTTGACAGCTTGACAACTCCGCTGGGAATTTAGAGAGTTAAGCCATAAATAATTATAAATTAATTTTATTCTTAGGAATTACAAACTTAAATTGCAATTAATTTATAATCCTTTTGTTTATTTTGAGTTTCAACATATCATGCTTTATTCTATTTTCAACTAATTGATTTTTTTGATTTTATTGGTCTTCAACAAATTCTAGTTTCAACATATCGTGTTTTAAAGGTTTGTGAGTTTCTCCTCACATACAACACATGCATTTACATATCATAAGCTCACTTACGAGCTTTGTCCCTTTTAAGTTGAGGTGAAAGCATAGCATATGTGAGATAACTTGTTTCTCCGCATGGGTTTTAGCAAGTAATCTTTGGGGTTTATATACCTTATATCTACACGAGATAAATTGTTTCTCGCATGGACACAAGGGAATGCATCCTCTTTAATTGAACTCAATTCGCATGAGCATGTAATGGGCCAGGGTTAAGGGTTTGGTAGCTCAAAGGGGCACTGACATCAAGGACAATTCGAGTACATTTTCCTGTTAGAACCTAACCATGCATGTTGTGAACCGTAGAACGGTCACCCTAGGTAGAGCCATGCAAAACCTCTGTCCGTTAGTAGGTGCCAAAATAGGTGTACACAAAGGAGGAGTGTTTTTGAACCTTTACCTTTTGCTTTAAATTTTGCTGAATAAAACCATGTGAACTAGATATCATGGGGTTATGATCAATTTATTGAAAATAACCATTTTGGGTAGAAAGCATGTCCGGGTAGAATTGCTATTTAATGAAAGCATGCTCGGGTAGATACCATGATGGGGTATGTGTTATATTCATCTTTGAATAACACTTTTATCTATATTGATTACCTTACCTGTACTAACTCATTTCTTTTATTTTTTGTGTCATTTTTCATCCTTTTGCATTGCATCATGACATAACGGGAAACTGTTGATCCGCAAGGGGATATTTATGTGAAAATTTTTACAAGGAGAAATAAAAGTTTTCAATCAAGTAGTTGTGTACACATACATGCACATATGGCTAAAAGAAGTTTAGAGAGTACAAGAAAGAAACTTGCTCGAAGATCATGCAACATTCGAGATTGGAAAGATGATTCACTAATTTGAAAAGTAGTCCAGTAGTAGAGTCTTTTCTATGATCGTTCCATCGCTAATCACCACTGAGTGACGTGTGATTCTAGCACTACAGGTGCATTAATTGACTTAGGTTTTAGCGCTTGAGGGACATAATTTTCGAGGACGAAGCTCCGAGATGAAACATTGACCCATTTCAGACTCAGCGTACAATCGAAAACATGTATGTAAAATAAACTACCTTGTAATGTGAAGACTTTTATCTCTGATAAAAATTATTCTATGATGTTCATCGTTGGGATCAACATTTTTTGTATTTACATTTACATATTTACATTCTTATTTAAACATTTTCATATGCATCATTCATGAAAACATGGGGATCGATTCATGGAGAATTCAATGGAAGTGGCCTTAATCACGTGACGTAATGGAAGCAAATTTCAAAAAATTGAAGGAAGAATTGCAAGAGAATTTAAAATGAATGCAACGAGATTAGGAAATTGACTGGGCTCAATCAAGAAAAAGGCAAAAAACATGCCTTTTCATCCATTGAAGCCTCTGAATGTATGATGATACATGCTCAACAACTAACTATTTCACCTGAGAAGCTTCCCAAAGGCCAAAAGAGGCTCCATATTCTGAAGGCTATGATGTTGATGCCATATGTAGCTATCACATAGGAAACTCAGGATGTTTCACTAAGAATTGAGGGACATTGAAGCTAAAGGTTCAAAATCTGATTGAACCGGGGGGCATGGACATTCAAAGAATGATGGGGCATTCCAATGCTAATCAATAAGAGATCTTTACATCTACACGAAGCTTTTTGCAATTGTATTAAGAGCATTGTTTTGTTAGAACCCGTTTTTTTGTTCTGTCTTTAATAGTTGCTTAAATATTTTTTTTACTCTTTTAATGATTGAATTTATGCTACCTTCTAAGGTTGAATAATTGAATGAGTTTTAATCTTGTAGTTATTTGAATATCGAATGAATTTCATATTCTTTTAGTTCTTCAAGAATTATATATTTTTGACATATGGCAATATTAGACCTTTCTTATACCATCCAAAACAAAAAATAAAACCCCTCGATTCTTTACTCGGAATAATTCATGGTCACTACCAAAAGACTAAATTTTGATATTACATCTCTTTGAGACTTTGAAATATTACCTTTATCTTTTTCGAGACATAAAAGGTCATACTCTTACCTTTCATTGAGCCAATAAAGTTATACCATCGTCTTCCTAGATGCAAAACCTACATTTTTCTACCACTAAAACCTGAAGGTATTGAGTATAAGATGTTCATTTGAACGTGAACCTTCCTACAAGAAGAAACAATGTGGGACATCTCAAATCAACTTCCTGAAGATGAGCCTAAACAATTGAGACATGATAGAAGCAAGAAGCAGAAAAAAAGAGGAAATTAATTCAAAAATAATTCTATCATGCATTAATTACATTGTTTTTATAAGAATAAAATTAATCATGAAAATCTATCCCCCCCGGGGATACCTCTTCTGCAAAGACTTCTGTGTATGAAATGATGAACAAATTACTTTCATTATCCCTTCACAAAAGGAGAAAAATATATATACCTTGTGTCCCCATTTGAGTCTGAATTATTTTTTTCTGATTCAACCCTAACCAAGGATCACTCTCCACACTGGGGGAAAGGTGAAGTAAATCTACTCGAATGAGTGAAGACCATTAATCCAGATAAGATACCAAAAGGAGAACCAAATTCAAAGTGCAAAGATCAAATCAAAGCAAAGAGAAAAAAAGAAAAAAATAAAGAGAAAAAGCAAAGGAAAAAAAAGAAAAAAAAAAGAAGAAAGAGAGAAAACAAGACAAAAAGAACATACAAAGAGTCAAACGAGTCAAATGACACATCGAGATTCAAACTATAATATTGTTCAAGTACAATCATTCTTGAATCAATGCACCAGAAGATCATAGAACATCAAGAAAATAAAAGACATACAACTCAAATCGAGCAAGACAAGATTGAAGGCATCAGAATGAATTGATCATTGGTTCAATTACCCTTAAACACTTGTTTGGGCCAATTTATCCCTTTATTTCATAACTATGAACCATAAACTAAATTACGTGCCTTAAAAGTCCTTTATAATAATAATACATGGAATTCTAAATAGAAGAGACTATCTTCAGATTTCATCCGACCCATCAGGATTAATCTTTTATTCACAAAAAGGATTTCTAAAATCTTTAATGCATGATGGAAAAATGACAAAGGGGATTCAAGACATAAAATTTAAATAACGTCTTGAAAACAAAGGAGGATTTGAGTTGAAAACCTAAAAAGGTGACTCGAATATGAACTATCATATAGGTGTTGTATAGGAGGCGATCTCACAAATCCCTTGACAAGACATCACACAACCCAAATGTGCTCATGAGAGACAGAGAACACTTCCAGTTGATAAGCACATAAGCTACTCCATCAGATCAGTGAACATCAAAGAATTGAGAATGCTAAACCTTCGACCAAAGACAACAACTCGAGACATCTTATCCTTTCTTTACTTAAACATGTCTCAAAGTTAGAATGAATCTTAACACTTGTCAAATAGCTATAAATTTTTTGAAGGATTGAAAGTGTAATTAATTCTTTGATATCCAATGAACTCTTGTTTTATAATTTGTCTCAACTATGAAACCTAGAAAGGGGCAATATTTTTTTAAAAAATTTTATTAAATATTTTTCAAAATTCTTTTAATTGATATTTTTCAATTTTTTGGAAATAAAAAGAAGAAGAAAACATTTTAAAACAATACAATCTCTCTGGAGTGAGTCTTGATAATTGACATGTGTCTTATAAACACAAAATCTCAAGCCTATAATCAATATTGGAGCAAGAACTGATAAATGTTGGGGCATTTTTTGAAGGCCCATATGATGTAGGCTGATCTACACGCTTTGATGAAAGAGAGTAGATAGCCTTATTGTGTCCCGATCTAGGATTGACAAGTACTGATGTCCTTGAATTATAAGCTTGGACAACAATAAAAATAAGAAAGAAATAATATTAATGGTGGACTTAAGCAATGGGTAATAATAAAAGTAATGAAAATAGAAATAAATGAAATAAAGATAGAAAAGAGATGGTTGCGAAAGAATGAAGTTGGTATGGTCTTGATGAAGGATGTTGATGAGGGTTGATGATGAAACGACAATGGTGGTGATGTTGTATCTCAAACTCGCCAAAGATGAAACAATACTAAGGAGCACAATCCCGGTCTTCACAAACTTGCTTGAGGGGTGGTGATAGAGTCTTCAACCCACTAGATATCAATATAGGAATTTTGGAATCAGGATGGAAGGTATGACGCCACAAGTATATGAATTATACTTGCTTAATCGATAAAGTTCACAAAGAACTTTGAAGAGAAATTAACTCATAAGAGTAATTTTAATATATGAGATGAGATAAGTACAAATGATGGCAAGCCTCTCTATTTATAGGAAATGAGAGGGCTTGGCCGAATGGTTACATAGGTATTCGGTTAGTACAAGACTCTAGATGGAAGTACATAATGCTTGAGATGAATGGATGGGTCCTTTGGCTTGGTGTTGGTTCGCCTAACCCTTCATGAAGGGGATTGATGGTTCGACTAAGGATAGGGAGACATCTCCCTTGGACGAATGTTCATGCTTATTCATCTTGGCGCCATTTTTCTCTCCATGGCCGAATGGTGATGTGCCTTCTTATGTTTGGTGCCAAAGGCTCTTATGTGCATGGCATGTGTTGTGGCTGAATAGGCATGGAGCTTTATCTCACGTCCCTAGGTGATTTAAGCCTCCAATGGTTGCAATCTCTTCACCAACGTGCTCGTAGATGAAAAGGCATCTTTATGGGCAGCATCATTCATGAAAGATCACAATGTTTGAAAATGTGACCTTTCATGTTTGAGCTACTTCGGGTGTGAATGAGCTGGAGGTGAGCTAGCCTTAGGTGATTTGTAGCATGGTGATCACTAGGGCAGCTCCATGTGAAAAGGTACCTCTTGAGGTGGCAACTATTTACGAAAAGGTACGATTTCATAAATTTTGACTTAGGACATATTTGAAGTGTCCTAAGTGGTGATGATGTTGGTGCAACTCCCCAGCTGAAATGAGGTCATCTTGTAGCTCAAATCTTCATCTCAATCTAGCTATGAGCTCACGACTTCTGGATAACTTTTCACCAATTTGGTTCTTATGCTCTCCTAATCGTTCCCATATAAATTTCCTTACTGTTACATGCTCCATTTAGCTCTAATGTAGCTCCCAAGTGTTGTCTGAATATGCCTACATGCATAACATAAGAAAATAAACTAAGTATATAAACTTATATAATGTGTATATTATAAGAATGTGACTATAGTATGTAATAATAACTTATATCTCACATATTAATGAATAAGTTATTATCATAATAACTATAGATATAATATATATATATATGATAGTGACTATAGTATAACATATGAAATAAGCAAAGTTAGAAAGTTTCTTCCATTGTAAGGTTGAAGTAGCCATTGTAAACATGATACTGAATTGGATCACATCATCCTCCCATTCTTTTAATCGATTTTTCCTCAAATCGAAAGATCTTCTTTTCCTTGAGTCCTTCCATTTGATAAGTACCTTTATGAAAAGGTTCATATCCTTTGAAAGAATTCCTTGGAAGTTCTTGATCTGAAAAGAAAGAAAACTTTCATTAGTAAAAATGTGATCTAAGATAATTAAGGTTAAGAAATACTTCTTGTTAAATGAATGTTCAAAGTTCATGTCTATTGAAGACATTTGGTCTTGAACGTTTGCGCCCTTTTGCATTCCAAAAATCATGTCCCTTTGTTCTTCCATAGATGTGTGCATTGATTCATGAAAGGTGATGACTCTTGGAATAGTGATGTCCTCATAAGTCACGCCTTTTGGATAAATAATTGCCTCCCTTTTTCTTTTATCAGGCATAACTATTGATTCTTGAAGGGTTACGTCCTTTGGAAGAATAATTTCCATTCTTTTCTTTTCAATAGTCGAACCTCTTGGCTCTTTAAAGGTCACGTCCTTTAATCCCCCATATTGATGAATTGTGTCACTTGGATTATCCTGCAAGTCAAAGGAATTTCCTGCATTGTCAAGGTTAAAAAAATCTTCATCGACCTTGCGTCTTGTCAATAAACATCTTTGTAACAAGCACTTAGTGTATAAGAACTTGTTTTTAGACTAGTTTCCTCCTGGCTTGACTTTGATTTTCCTTTCTTCTTGGCCTCAACACTTTGTTTCATCTTGATTTGATCAATTTAGACTTGTTTAGGCATTAAGGGTGTTAGGATAATCTTCTTTTCTCCATGGTTGAACGAATACTGATTGGTAAAACAATCATGGATTATCCTTCTATCATATTGCCATGGTCTTCCAAGGAGTAAATGGCTAGCATGCATAGGAACAACATCGCATATAACTTTGTCCTTGTACTTTCTAATTGAGAAAGGAACGATCACCTGTTTGTTGACGTTAAGTTCTCCTCGCTCATTTAGCCATTGTAATTTGTAGGGATTTGGATAATTCAACATTTTTAAGCCCAATTTCTCCACCATAGTGGTACTTGCCACATTAGTACAACTTCCACCGTCTATGATAATGAAATAACCTTTTCATTCACATGGCAGCGGGTATGAAAGATGTTTTCCCGTTGTGCATTATCCTCTACCACTTGAACACTGAGACTTCTTTTGACCACTAGGGCTCGCCTTCCACTAGAGTACCAATTTCTTCTTGTTCCTCGACTTCAGTTGGTGCTGCTTCTTACTCCTCATGGTTAGACTCAATTTCACCATTTCCAAGTAGTAACATGGTGTTTCGGTTAGGACATTGTGTAGAGACGTGTCCCCTCCCAAGACATTTGAAGCACCAAATGTCTCTTGATCATTCAAAGGTCTCTTTTCCTCGAATATCTTTGTTGAGTTGGGGAGCACTTGATGATTCGACCTTTTCCTTGGTAGGAGTAGGAGTATACTTCTTCAAATTATTGGGACTCCATCTTGAAGGTGTAGGCATGGTAGTGCGAGATATAGATCTTCTCCGTAATTGCCTCTCTATTTTCATAGCCATTTGTATCATTTCATCAAGTTCTATGTAATGGTATAACTCTAGTGTGTTGGCAATCTTGGGATTGAGTCTGATAAGAAATCTAGCCATGGTTGCTTCAAGATCCTCCTCAATATTGACTCGGATCATTGTCACTTCCATTTTCTTGTAATAATCCTCCACTCTCCGTTGTCATTGTTTCAGGTTATGCAATTTTTGAAACATGTCCCGGTGATAATGAGTAGGAATGAAACGTTTATGCATGATACCTTTCATTTCGAGCTATGTTGAGATTGGTCTCTCTCCATTCCTCCTTCGGGTAATAGTAAGCTGATCCCACCATATCAAAGCATAATCGACAAACTCTATGGCTGCCAATCTCACTTTCTTGAGTTCGAAATAGTTGTGGTAACTAAAAACATGTCCACCTTGCTTTCCCATTCAAGATAGGCTTCAGGATCAGTTTTCCCTTGGAATTGAGAAATTTTGATTTTAATGTTGCTCATATTATTATCAACATTGGCACGCCTGGGTCCTTGTATCAATGCTGGTTCTTCTTTATCATATTGATTTAGGGCATCATTTTTCGGAAGAGGTTGTTGCCTCTGAGGAGTATCATTCTTTCAAGCATGGGGTTGATCTTGTCTTTGGTCTAGTTTTTCATTAAGAGCGACAAATTATGTCCGAAACATTCTCATCATTTCTCTAATCAGTGCTTGCATTTGCAAGTTTGGTTGACCTGCATTTCCTTTAGGAATTTGAGACATGGTTAGTAGATAAATAAAACAAAAAGTAAACATTACCAGCACACTTACAAAGCCTCTCAAAATTCACTCCAAAGAAATGATAAGATCACTCCACTCAACACTCGTGTTTACTCTCGGGAATATATCTTGGCTTTTAACAATTCCCCTTCTGATCTCACTCTCTCAATTTGCCTTTTTCCACTCAATTTCTCTTGCTAAGTCCTTTGAAGAACTTACTCAATATTAGAACAAGTTAATTCTTTCTTTGTGTGCGTCGGCTGTAAATAATGTTAGGGAAGAAATGAATAAAAGAAATGGAAAGGTAGAAGAAAAGATTTATGGTATTAAAAGAAGGAAATAGTTAAAGATAAGGAAAATGAAGACATAGAAAAGGAAGAGGGACTTACAATTCAAGAAACAACACTTACTGCAACCTTTCTCAAGAAACAACACTTACTGCAACCTTTCTCAAGAAACAATAAGGTTATCTTCTATTAGTGTAGTTTAGCCTCCTTGATGTACTTGCAATGGTAGAGCACTTCCTTGGCTTTGCTTTCTCTTTTTAAAATTCTATTCTTTTTCTTTTCATCTTTTCTTTTTTTCTTCTTCTTCTTTTTGTACTCCAATTTTGATGTAGGAGTCTTTTTCTTTTACTTTGCATGCCAATGACACTTTTATTATTAATCCAACTATGCTCTAATTACCGGTTGATGTAGGCTGATCTACACGCTTTGATGAAAGAGAGTAGATAGCCTTATTGTGTCTCGATCTAGGATTGACAAGTATTGATGTCCTTGAAATAAAGTAATGGAAATAGAAAGAAATGAAATAAAGTAATGGAAATAGAAAGAAATGAAATAAAGATAGAAAAGAGATGGTTGCAGAAGAATGAAGTTGGTATGGTCTTGATGAAGGATGTTGATGATGAAACGACAATCGTGGTGATGTTGTATCTCAAACTCGCCAAAGATGAAATAATACTAAGGAGCACAATCCCGATCTTCACAAACTTGCTTGAGGGGTGGTGATAATGTCTTCAACCCACTATACATTAATCTAGGAATTTTGGAACCAGGATTGAAGGTATGACGCAACAAGTATATGAATTATACTTGCTTAATCGATAAAGTTCACAAAGAACTTTGAAGAGAAATTAACTCACAAGAGTAATTTTAATATATGAGATGAGATAAATACAAATGATGGCAAGCCTCTCTATTTATAGGAAATGAGAGGGCTTGGCCGAATAGTTACATAGGTATTCAGTTGGTAAATGTCTCTAGATGGAAGTACATAATGCTTGAGATGAATGGATGGGTCCTTTAGCTTGGTGTTGGTTCGGCTAACCCTTTATGAAAGGGCTTGATGGTTCAGCTAAGGATTAGGAGACATCTCCCTTGGCCGAATGTGCACGCTTGTTCATCTTGGCGCCATTTTTCTCTCATTGGCCGAATGGTGATGCACCTTCTCATGTTTGGCGCCAAAGGCTTTCATGTGTATGGCATGTGTTGTGGATGAATAGGCATGGAGCTCTATCTCATGTCCCTTGGTTATTCAAGCCTCCAATGGTTGCATTCTCTTCACCAACGTGCTCCTAGATGAAAAGGCATCTTTATGGGCTACATCATTTATGAAAGGTCACAGTGTTTAAAAAAGGTGACCCTTAATGTTTGAGGTACTTCGGGTGTGAATAAGCTGGAGGTGAGCTGGCCTTAGGTGACTTGTAGCATGGTGATCGTTAGGGCAGCTCCTTGTGAAAAGGTACCTCTTGAGGTGGCAACTATTCACGAAAAGGTACGATTTCACAAATTTTAACTTATGACATATTTGAAGTTTCTTAAGTGGTAATGATGATGGTGCAGCTCCCCAGCTGAAATGAGGTCATCTTGTAGCTCAAATCTTCAGCTCAATCCAAATATGAGCTCACGGTTTCCGGATAACTTTTCACCAATTTGCTTCTTATGCTCTCCTAATCGTCCCAATGTAAATTTCCTTGTTGTTGCATGCTCTATTTAGCTCCAATGTAGCTCCCAAGTGTTGGTCGAATACGCCTACATGTATAACATAAGAGAATAAACTAAGTATATAAGCTTATATAATGTGTATATTATAAGAATGTGACTATAGTATATAATAATAACAACTTATATCTCACATATTAATGAATAAGTTATTATCATAATAACTATAGATATAATATATATTTATATAGTGACTATAGTATAACATATGAAATAAGCAAAGTTAGAAAGTTTCTTCCCTTGTAAGGTTGAAATAACCATTGTAAACATGATGCTGAATTGGATCACATCACCACATCTTCCAGGAAGACAAGATCATTGAATTGAGCATATATTTATTTTCAAAAAGATAGAAAGGCGTGAAGGCCGAAAATGGTGAAGCAGAGGCAGTGAAGCTCACTATATATGATTTCTTTGTCCATCATCATAACATACAGTTGCATTATTCTGGTTATTTCCCATGCATTAATGTTGGCAAGCCAAAACTTCCCACTTATATTCCCACTGGGCTTTATTCTTTGATGCCCTTGAAACTCTATACAAAAGCTCTGAACATCATACAAAGAGCTTCCCTGGTTGAAAATTCTAGGCAGAAGCCATAGGAAAGTATGAATAAGTTGTAGAATGTTTTATGAACCAGTAACTATGGCACTGAACCAATGACTTGATCCTTTGGGGTTTTTAAATTGAAATTTCACTCAAGTGGAAGTTCGTGTTCTTCCTGTACCAAGGTTAAAAGCGATGAAGTTTTCTTACCACAAAATGAGCAATGAAATCTTAACAGCAAGAAACTAGTGGAACCAACTAAGATTGAATGATGAGTTATCGTTAACTTCTCAACACGATGTGATACAAATAGCCTCATTCGGGATTTAATTTAGATAGATCCTATATTCAAGGCGAGTCAAGAGTCCAATCAGAGAAAACACTAATATCTTGTTGAAAGAATTTGAAGAAATGATCAGGGAAACCCAATATGAACTTCTTGAAGCTCCACAGTTCTTCCTTTGTGTTTTACCTGATAAGAAAAATTCTAATCTTTATGAATCTTGCCGAGTTTGGAATAATGACACGGTGTATGGCTACAACTAGGGTTAATGATCAATACCTTACGAATTTTCTTTTAAAAATCAATGCAAAGCTTGGAGGACTGAATTCGATGTTAGCAATTGAGCCAACACCTTCAATTCTAGGTGTTTCTAAGTTTCCAACCATTATCCTTGGCATAGATGTGTCTCATGGTTCTCCGGGGTAGTATGATATTCCATCAATTGCTGTGGTAGTCAGCTCTAGGCAGTGGTATTTATTTCCCGTTACAGGGTAGTTGTGCGTACACAATCTCCAAAGCTTGAAATGATAGATTCTCTTTTCAAACCATCTGGAAGGGATGATGATGGTATCATGAGGGAAACTCTATTGGAATTCTATACAAGTCCAGGAAAAGGAAGCCAATTTTTATCACTAACAAAAATTTGTTGGGGCAAGAAGAAATCGACACAAGTCAAAAAGTGCAAGAGTGCATGCTGGAGCAAACAAAAATTGACGACAACCAAATCAGGGATAGAATGAAAATTGTCCATGCAACCATTTCCATCACAGATCAAGAAAGCATTCATCAACATACATACACATCACATGAATTTGCCCATTTGCATCATACATTCATCATCACATGCAATAAAAAAGGTTTTTCCCTTCTAATAAAGATGGTTTTATAATCTCTTTTGAGAAGCTAGTTTCGTCTTTCTCAAGATTGTTCTTCCAAAAAATCAATCTAGTCTTTCTTAAGACTTTTTCCCTGAAATCCTTATTTCATTCTTAAAAGATATTTTTCTCCTCTCATGAGGACATAATCTAATTTTTCTCCCTCAAGGTCATTTTCTCCTCTCATGAGGATAAATTCAAAAGAACATTTTTATCAAAATAAAAATCAAATCAAATACATGAAATAAACTTCATATTGACATTTATTAAAACATTCAAGATAGTCAGTCATAAATGCATCATTTTTAAATTGATCTTTTAGGAAATAAAAGTTTGGTGATGACTAGACGTCCTCAACACGAAGGAACAATGTCATCCATAGATGTAACATCCTAAAGTGAACAATCATATCTTCCAAAGGCAACTAGATCTACTCAATATGCAGGAGAAAACTATATGTCACCTTAGATATTGTTTCTCCTGAAAGAAAGTTTTGTCTGGTTTTAGTCAATTTTTCTTGAAACAAAATTGATCTTACTTGAGATTGTTTTCTCTAAAAAAATTTGTCTCACTTAAGACAATTCTCTTGAAACACAAATCCTTGAGATTGTTTCTCTCGAAACAAAATTTGCCTCGCTTGAGACAGTCTTCCCAAAATTTTGAAATTGTTTCACTTGAAACAAAATTGATCTCGCTTGAGATAGTTTTCCTAAAACCTAATTTCGTCTCGCTTAAGATAGTTTTCCCTAAAAACACACAAATTGGAAATTGTTTCACTAGAAACAAAATTGATAACATTTGAGATTGTTTTTCTTAAAAACAAATTTTGTCTCACTTGAGACAATTTTCCCTTTAAACAAAAATTCTAAAATGTTTCAATCGAAACAAAATGTTATCTCACCTGAGATAGCTCCTCTTGAAACAAATTTCCTTCCACTCATTTATTTTCATTCAAATATTTTACATGAATTCAACGGTAGGAAATACTTCATTTCACGATTCCATGTCGAAGAAGAATATTCCATTTCAAGTCAATCATTAACAATTATGACTAGCTCTCCTCAACACGAAGGAGTAATGTCATTTCTAAAGACAAATTATCTCTTAAAACGGCCAGACTTCCTCAAAATGAAAGAAAAATGTCGTCCATCGACCATATTTTCTCAATGCGAAGGAGCAGTGTCATCTTCAAACAACCAGACTTCCTCAACACGAAGGAATAATATCGTCCACCGATCAGATCTCCTCAACGCGAATGAGTAGTGTCATCCTTAGACAATCAGACTTCCTCAACGCAAAGGAATCGTATTGTCTCCAAACTACTCAAATACTTCTAGAACATCTTTAACACCAAATTATCTCCAGATTGACCTGATTTCCTCAACGAGAAGGAACAATGTCATCTTCAACAAACAATTTATCTGAAAGTGACCAGATCTCTTCAACATGGATGACCATAGTCATATTCAACACCAAATTATCTCCAGATTGACCCGATTTCGTCAACGAGAAGGAACAACGTCATCTTCAACAAACAATTTATCTGAAAGCGTCCAGAACTCTTCAACATGGATGAGTAGTGTCATTTTTAACACCAAATTATATCCAGATTACCTCGAAGTACTCAACATAAAAGAACAGTGTCATCTGTAAATCTTTTATTTTTAGAAAAAGAATTGGAGCTCTAGATGCGGAGCGAATATCATAGCTAGACAAAATTAGGCCATTATTTGTCTTTGTTTCATCATTTTTTACACAACAGGCGAGCAAAGAGGGGCAATTGTAATACCCTAATTTTTTCCAGGGACAAAATTTTTAATTGTATTGTCGTAACTGATTTTCGCCCGGGCATAAATTTTCTTGGCAAAAAAGCTGTGAATAAATAAATGGTTTTTAATGAAATGTTTTGGAGTCGTCATCGACCTTTTTGGGTTAGGTAGCTCGAATACCTAAAAATTATCTTTTAAAAGAGTTTTTAAGAAAACATCCTTTTAAAAGATAAACAGTATGCGTATAACCTGAAATTCATTCCTTTTAGTAATAAAAATAGATTCGTGGTCGGTTACATTTGGGGAAGGATTAGCACCCCCACAACGCCCAAAATTAGTACCCGTCGATTATAAATTGTCTATAGTAGTGAAAATTTAAGAATTCGAATATAAATTTAATTTAAGATCCTATAAATTTAAAATATTCCAATATTTCCAATCGAAGAGAAATTAATCCCTAAAATGTTTTTGGACGAATATTTCTATTTCCGAGTGAAATAATAAGAATATGATAATTCCTCCCCGAAAAATCATATTAAAATAATTTGATTCGACTAAAATAGGCATATTTAATTTTTAAGGTTTTATAAATAGGGTATGTATTTATTTAAAATATTTGAATAGGACATCTAGTTACTTTAAGACAATCATTTCTTAATAATTAAAATAAATAAATATTGTCCTTTTATTAAATTATATTCATGTGACTAAAATGAAATGAATAAAAATAAAGAGCAATAATTTAAAGAACTAAATTTAAAATATTAAAACATAAAGGGCAATAATAAAAATAAAATAAAATTGCAATTAAACAATGACCAAATTGAAAGATTACAAAACTATAGGATTAAATTGCAAAATATCTAAATTAAAATACCTAATTTGAAATATTATAAAATATAGGTACTATTAATGTAATGTAACCATAATTTTAATACGGGACTAAAATATAAATTATTAAAATTTACGGACTAAATATTATATTTACCCTAAAATATATATAAATACTGTTAAGGACTAAAATATAATGAAATAAAATGCGAAGATAAAATTAAAATACTTAAAAACTTGATTTCAGTTACCAGAATGTAAAGTTACAAAATTACAGGGACTGCTGATGAGATTTCCCCTTTTTTGAATTACACAAAGGTCCCTCCCTAAAACGACATAGTTTTGGCTGAGAGTTGTGGCGGCTGAAAGCTAAGATGAAAACCCTATGAGGGTTCTACTGGGTCATCTGGGCCTGGACTGAGTTAGGCTTCTCTGATCTGGGCCTGGACCAAGATCAAGTCGGGTTTGTAGTCTGTTGGGCTTGTAATGGGTCATTGATTTTATTTGTAAATGAGTCTCTGTCTGCTTTGTATTTGGGCCTGATTTGTAATAAAATTATTTAATAATAATAATAATAATAATGATGGAACAAAAACTTAGTGTCTACAACTGCCCCTCTTTGCTCATTCTTGTGTTAACAAGAATAGGGTAAAGACGAAAAAGACAATACGTTTTTGTCCAGTTGACTTCACTTGATTAAGAAAGAAATGTTGAACAAGTTCTTCTTATTATGAACTTCTTCTTCCTCTTCGGGCGAGTTCTTCTCATTATGAACAATTCTACTAGGAATGGTGATCAATCTCCTTCTGTGACGGAATCTAGCAAAAGGTTGAACAAGTTATTCTCATTATGAGCTTCTTCTCCCTTCATTGGATAAGTTATTCTCATTACGAACTCTTTCGTTGAAAATGTTGATCCTCAAGTGAGATGTCATTGATTTCACTCCATATGCGATGAATTAAGGCAAAGTTGAACAAGTTCTTCTCATTATGAACTTCTTCTTCCTCTTCAGATGAGTTCTTCTCATTATGAACTCCTTCTGGAAATGTTGATGCTGATTTATCTCATTATGCGATAGAGTCGAGCAAAAGGTTGGACAAGTTCTTCTCATTATGAACTTCTTCTTCCTCTTTAGATGAGTTCTTCTCATTATGAACTCCTTCTGGAAATGTTGATGTTGATCTATATCCTTCGGTGATAGAGTCGAGCAAAAGGTTGAACAAGTTCTTCTCATTATGAACTTCTTCATTCTTAGATGAGTTCTTCTCATTATGAACTCTCTGGAAATGTTGATGCTGATCTATCTCCTTCTGCGATAGAGTTGAGCAAAAAGGTTGAAAAAGTTCTTCTCATTATGAACTTTTTCTTCATTCTCATATGAGTTCTTCTCATTATGAACTCTCTCTAAAAATGTTGATTCTGTTCTATCTCATTTTTTAATAGAGTCGAACAAAAAGGTTGAACAAGTTCTTATCATTATGAACTTCTTCTTCCTCCTCAGATGAGTTCTTCTCAATATGAAATCCTTCTGGAAATATTGATGTTGCTCTATCTCATTCTGCAATAGAGTCAAGAAAAAAAGTTTGAACAAGTTCTTCTCATTATGAACTTCTTCTTCCTCCTTAGATGAGTTCTTCTCATTATGAACTTCTTCTGGAAATGTTGAGGTTGCTCTATATCCTTCTGCGATAGAGTCGAGCAAAAGGTTGAACAAGTTCTTCTTATTACGAACTTCTTCTTCCTTATCAGATGAGTTCTTCTCATTATGAACTCCTTCTAGAAATATTGATGATGCTCTATCTCCTTCTGTGATAGAGTTGAGCAAAAGGTTGAACAAGTTCTTCTCATTATGAACTTTTTTTTCCTTCTCAGATGAGTTCTTCTCATTATGAACTCCTTCTGGAAATATTGATGCTAATTCTATCTCCTTCTGCGATAGAGTCGAGCAAAAGGTTGAACAAGTTCTTCTCATTATGAACTTCTTCTTTCTCCTCAGATGAGTTCTTCTCATTATGAACTCTCTCTGGAAATGTTGATGCTGCTCTATCTCCTTATACGATAGAGTTGAGAAAAAGGTTGAACAAGTTATTTTCATTATGAACTTCTTCTTCCTTCTCAGATGAGTTCTTCTCATTATGAACTCCTTCTAGAAATGTTGATGCTGCTCTATCTCCTTCTACGATAGAGTCGAGCAAAAGGTTGAACAAGTTATTCTCATTATGAACTTCTTCTTCATTATCAGATGAGTTATTCTCATTATGGACTCCTTTTTGAAATATTGATCCATTGAGTGATGGATTCAAATATTTGCTGAAATCTTTTCTAATCTTTGGAATTCCTGTCAAATATTCAATATCTTCTCTTAAAAATAATGCTTCTTCTGTGGATTGAGTTTACGTATTCTTCATATATTTGCCTCTCCTAACATGATTCGTGCATTTGAGATTTGAATTCTACCTTCTACTTGTAAGGTATTTTGTCATCATGAATCTTCTTTTTTCATATTAAGATCTATAAAAACCTTATATTTGAATGCAATCAAATGTGTCAATGGAATGCATTTTCTTTTATGCAAATGATGTTCTTGAATGCATGAATGTTGATGAAATTTTTCAAAGTAGCGAACTCGGTCTTCCTTCAGTTAGTCAAAAATGTCATTTCAATTTGGCATTCTGCTTTTTGGAAAAGCAATCTTTGTGTCTTCTTTTCTTCATTTGCATTAAAGTCTCAGAAGAAAATGTTTCATTTATGGAACTCTTGCTGCATTCAGAATTATAACATTGATGCCCCCATTTTGTCTTTGATAAAACTGGTTTTTTTATCTGGACTTGTTTAGAAATCCAATAAAGCTTTCATCTTTGAAAATAAAATCTATCATTTTTGAAGAATGTAGATGTAGATATGCCAAACTCCATAGAGATTAATTAGGAGATCAGTGCCTGCTCTGATTTGACTCTTGAAACACATAACAAGGATTTATCCTAATTCCTTTCATGTCTCCACATTTAATTGGATATCGAACAAAGACATTCAAACCATATCATGTCGAGATGCTTAACAATAATCTATCGTTCAACCTTAGTCGGCTTCATTAGTTTCTTGTTGTTAAAATTTCAGCGCCCTTTCCGGGGAAAGAAATCCTCATCATTTTTTGTTTCTAACCTTGGGGTTGAAGAAGAAAAACTTCATCTTAGGTCAAAAAATTGAAATACCATATGACTAGAACATTTGTTTAGCGTCATAATCACTGGTTTGTAAAATATTTGACAATACATTCATTCTTTCATGTGGCTTCTGCCCAAATTTCTTAATCAGTGAAGCTCTTTGCATAGTGTTCAGAGCTTTTGTATGATGTTATAAGGACACTTGATAACAAAACTCAGTGGGAATACAAGTAGGACGCTTTGCCAGCATCAAATCACCTGAATAATGCAACTGTATGATGAAAAAAGCAATTATGTATAGTCAGCTCCACTGTCACTGTTTCACCATTTTCATTCTTCATATATTTCTATCTCATTAGAAATATTTGCTCAATTCACTGATCTTTCCACAAGATGATATGGGTCTTCAAAATTCCCCAACATTTGCTTCTTGCTGATATAATCTTTCAAAATGTCCCACATGGACCTTCAAAAATACCTCCAACATTCCAAGTTGTAAGGCTTATTATCAATGTCCATTGTATTTGAATCTCATGATCCCCACGAGGTCCAATTTGGATAATGCCCCATTTTTGGTACTGTGGATATATTCGTGCCCAAATTTCTTAATCTTGAATGTTCTCATCCAGGTATCACTAAACAGTAGTTTGTCAAGTAACTTCAGAGATTCTCTTCCTGTTGTCATAAACTTAAGAAGTGATCAATCATTTTAATAGAAATGTATGAGATATGTACCTCTTTTGAATGATGTGATCATCTTCGTCTTGATTGATTCTAGAGATGCCTTTTTTGCTATGCACTGAGATATGTACTCTTTTAGAATATGGTAATAATATTTTTCTTATCAAGTTGCTGATAATGTCACAAGATAGTATTAAAAGTTCAATTCTCTAGGCTTTTTGGAGTCTCGGACCATTTGCCTTCAAGAATATGAAATGCTTTATCATTCTGGCATCACTTATTCTTTTCTACAATAGAGGTAGAATAGGAAATAACTTGCTTCAAGGACCTTCCTCATTTGAGACTGTCTTATTTGAAAAAAATTTCCTCCTTTCTTTATCAAAGAATGAAAGAATTTTGTATTGTTCCTTAATTCAGGTTCAAAATAGAATCAGATCATAAGCATGAGTTCAAAGAATATCAAAAGAATCAGATCATAAGCATGAGTTCAAAGACTGTCTTATTGTTCCTATTTTGTATGGTTGCATATATTTAAGATGTCACTCCTCTCTCGCTCTTTGTGAACATTGTCACTTGCCTTACTTTCATGACTTGGTATTTTAACCGGATGCGGACAAAATGATACAACTAGCATAGCCAATTAATTAGACTTTCTAGAATACTTCTATTTTAGTTATCTGGAATCTTCCATTTAGATTCCTCTAACCAAAGTAGTGCAAAAATATCGGTCTAAAATGAAATTTCTGAGTGCTTGTGTGAGGTTGATTATAACAGGTGTTTCTTAACTCCCTTAGTTCATCTCTACAGTAACTTCTATTTGTCATTTTGGCTAGCTGAATTTAGCTTTATTGTAATTTGCTCTTTTTTTTTGCTATTTGAAACTTATCCATAAAGCCGGGGCTATTAATCAATTGCTCTAGAGGGACAGATTTATTGCATATAATAGTATCATAGGCTAGCTGAATATTATCCATAAAGAGGGGGTGATTAACCAATTGCTTTAGAGGGACAACTCAAGCTTGGGTATACAGTTCCAATTTATTAAGCTTGTTAAGAAGAACCTGTTATAGTCTAGGTGCTTTGGTGGAAGTCATAAAATCTCTTCGTTAGAGTTCAATTCTCAAGCAACTGACTTAAACTAGATTTACCTATTTGTGAAGATTACGTTCACCATCAAACGTCATCAATAGAAAAGTAGTCTAGTTGGTTTTGCAATGTAATACACAAACGATGCCCTATGTTGTACGCTCTTATATATAAATACCAAGCCTTTTTTCTAATTCCTTTCAATAGGAGAAGGCTATCTCATATTTTTAAAAGGATGGTGTTTGAGTGTATTTCTTCTGAGGTAAGGTCAATGGTCCCTTTTTACCAGTTTTTCAATCTTGATATTTTGTCAAAGATTTGTAACCCTAATCATAAAGAGTTTTTAATCTCATTGATATTCAAAGAACTACAATATTACAAAACTAATTCGATGCTCATAAATTTTAAAGAAACATAAATTTATTTATTACACAAAAAGGCGGAGAAATGAACAAAAACATGTTCAAACAAGATGCTGAAAATATAAAGTACTACAGTGGTAGATAACAACTCCCACTTGTTTATTTAGCTTGCCCCATTATTTCTAGAACGTCCATGCCCCTGATTCAATTAAATTCTGAACCTTATGTTTCAATGCCCCACAATTCTCAGTAGTATGCCATGAGTTTCCCTTGTGGTAGCTACATATTATATTAACATCATACCCTTCAGGAAATAGGCGTTCTTTCGGTTTAGACTGAACTGGAGTCACAAGATTCTTTTGAACTAGTAATGGTTGTAGTTCTTCATATGCCATTGGAATTTTACTGATAGAAGTCTTCTCTCTGATCATTCTATAATGTTTGGTCCCATAATTAGCTGAATAAGACCTCGCTGTATTAATCTCGGCTTCTTTCTCGACGTTAGTACTGTCAGAGCCTCTTATTGGATTTATATGTTCCATGACATGTTCCTGGTAATTTTTTTTCATTGCATCAGCTACATCACTAACATTCATAATTCCATCCAAATCTTTTACCACGAGATCCTCTAAGGGTTTTTTCTCTATGGATCACAACATTCACCATGTCCATTAATTTAGTCATTTGTTCTTTTGAATCATCTTGGAACCTTTTTGCTTGATCAGTCATTTCTTGTTGAATCTTTATAAGTTGCTCTTGAAGTTTCTCGATTCTACCAACCATTTCTAAAACCTCATTCATGGATCTTATCTTTCTCTAGGAAGACCAGGTTAGCTCTAATTTGATTTCGAAAATTCTTTCATGGAATCCTTCACGAATTATTCCCATATTTTCATGATTAAATGCATGTAAAATAGTTTGAAACAAAATGCAAATCCATTATGTAAGATTGAAACTATAAATGTAATTATGCAAAGATGAAAATGCAAAAATGAAAATGTAAATAAAAATGTAAAAATGAAAAAATTCGAATGCAAATGCAAATGCAAAGATTTGAATGTAAAATGAAAATGCAAAAAATGCAGAAATGCAACAATAAGAATGCAAATTGTGCAATGCAAATGCTTGTAGGAAAAAGGTGTTAATCAAGAGTGATCTTCTTAAAACAGCTTTCATTGAACACAAAAGTTTCGATACATCAAACAAAACTCTACATATAAGGGATAGCTTTCACTTCTAACTTCTCTATTTCCCTTAAAAGCAAAATTAACTTCCACTCATGCTTAGGCGTGGAGTTGTCAATCTGCTTTAATTCTCTCATGAAGCTAACTAAATCAACCAGTTTATGAGCCACATTGCTTGCTTGAGCAGCAACTTCCTTAATGACATTGTCTTTTTCCTTCAACTTCTGTGTCAATTCTCGGAGTTGTAGACAATGTTGTTTATTTTCCCTTATAAGAGAACCTTTGTGTTCAAGAAGTTCTTGTACAAGATTTCCATAATCATCTACAATCTCCATCAATGTGTTGTTCTTGGCTATAGTGGATTTTAATTCAGTATCAATCTCCTTGATGGATATGATATGAGACTTCCATGTTGGTTATGACCCTACTTAACATTTAATTTTCAGCTTGATATTTTTCCAAATTGATGATGGTTGTATTGCTCATTTCTTCGACAACCCGTAAACCATGAGAAAACTTCTTGGCTTGACCATCATGTATCTTGACATTTATTTTCCATTGCTCGGCATCATTTTTTAATTTAATGACCCATGTTATCCATTCTTCTGGGGTATTTCCTATGCCAGCATTTTGAAAGGCTTGAATGATCATTTGGAAATCCTCACACATAGTTTTCATATTTGGACTCAATTTATTATTTTCATTCTTCAAATAACATGTTTGAGCTTCATAAAAACCTCCTTCATTCTGAATACCCTTACTAACACTCTTACTGTTGAATACTTTTGGTATCAATCATACATGATCTTTGTGTGCATAGCTTTCCCTATTTTAAGAGCTTCCTCAAGATGCCATTCCTTGGTTGTGTCATAGTTTACTTGATCATAAAACTCTTTTTCCATTATGAAAACCTTTCAATTTGATCACCACTCACAAATCAACACCTTCTAGTTATGCTATGATCATGCAATGCAAGCAAAAGAAATCAATATAAACAAGTTAAAGCAAAATAAAATGCATCTACAAAATATATAAAAATAAGGAAAAATAAAATGGTTAGTACCAATTAATGGAAATAAAAGATCTTATCCATCATAATATATATATATATATATATCCTAACCTCATTCTTTCAGTTTCATGCTTTGTTTGGAAAAATAAACCTAACCGCATGATTACTAGTTGACATGCATTTATTCAGAAAAAAATCAAATAAATTAAAAGATGAAAGTTAGAGTTTATTTCTCCTTTGTGTACACCTATGGACAGAGTTTCAGCATTGTCTTAGATCGAGTGAATTTCTATGGTTTATTATATGCAGAGTTTCGGTTCTAGGAGTAAAGGTACTCGAATTGTCCTTGTTGGTGCCCCCTTGGGCTGCCAAACCCTCAATCTTGGTCTATTACAGACTTTCAAATTAAGTTTAATTCGAGAGGGAACATTTCCCTATGTCTGACACGGAGAATAAATCCTCACAAAGACATAGGGTATATGAACCCCGAAAGCTACTTGTTAAGTTTGACACGGGGAATAAATTCTCACGAAGACGTCGCTTTCACTCCCACTGAAAAGGGAAAAGAGCTCGAGTATAAAGCTTATGTTATGCAATGCAAGTAATGTGTGTGAGGATAAATTCTCAAACCTTTGAAAAATAACTACTTTAAAAAATGAATCATAATATTTGAAAATCAATCAAATATAAACATTAATATACAAGGATAAAAAATAAAAAATTAAAAGAAATCAAAAGAATTGTAAATTAAATAAAATTGATTTCTCAATTTCTATCTATAGATATAATATATAATCGAGTTAGGGCTTGACCAGCAAGGTCCCCAGCGGAGTCGCCAAGCTGTCATAACCGGTTTTTGCCCGGGCACAAATTTCCTTGGCAGAAAAGGTTTGAATAAATAAATGGGTTTTAATGAAATTTTTTGGAGTCGCCATCGACCTTTATGGGTTAGGTAGGTCTAATACCTAAAAATTATCTTTGGAAAGAGTTTTTAAGAAAACATCCTTTTAAAAGGTAAAACAGCCTGCGCATAACCAGAAATTTATTCTTTTTAGTAATAAAAAGGGATTCGTGGTCGGTTACATTTGCGGAAGGATTAGCACCCCCACAACGCCAAAAATTGGTACCCGACGCTTATAAATTGTCTCTAGTAGTGGAAATTTAAGAATTCAAATATAAATTTAATTTACGATCATATTATTTCAAATTCATTTGCAGAATTTTAGCAGAAAATTCTAAGGAAAAATAGAAAATATTCCAATATTTCCAATCGAAGAGAAACTAATCCCTAAAATGTTTTAGGACAAATATTTCTCTTTCCGACTAAAATAATAAGAATATGATAATTCCTCCCCAAAAAATCATATTAAAATAATTTGATTCGACTAAAATATGCATATTTGATTTTTAAGGTTTTATAAATAGGGTATTTATTTATTTAAAATATCATAATATAATATCTAGTTACTTTAAGAAAATCATTTCTTAATAATTAAAAATAAATAAATATTATCCTCTTATTAAATTGTATTCATGTGACTGAAATGAAATGAATAAAAATAAAGAGTAATAATTTAAATGACTAAATTTAAAATATTGAAACATAAAGGGAAATAATAAAAATAAAATAAAATTGCAATTAAATAGTGACCAAATTGAAAGATTACAAAACTATAGGATTAAATTGCAAAATATCTAAATTAATAGCCCTAATTCAAAATATTATGAAATATATGTACTATAAATGTTATTTAACCATAATACTAATGCGGGACTAAAATATAAATTATTAAAATTTATGGACTAAATTTGATATTTACCCTAAAATATATATAATATTGTTAAGGACTAAAATATAATGAAAAAATGCGAAGATAAAATTAAAATACTTAGAAACCTGATTTCAGTGACCATAATGTAAAGTTACAAAATCATAGGGATTGCAGACGAGATTTCCCCTTTTTTGAATTACACAAATATCTCTCCCTAAAATGACGTAGTTTTGGGGAGGGTATAAATACCTAGATCTAGCCCTAAATTGCCAAACTCTCTCATTTTTCCATTTTGTTTCTCTCTCTAAAGAGAGAGAAGCTATCCATTCTCTCTGTAAAGAGAGAGAAGCTCTCCATTCTCTTTAAGTTTCCCTCGCCAGAGGGAAACCAGCCACTGGTCGGTCGTCATATTCCGACGCTGACGGCCACCACCCACGATGGCTGGAATTTAATAAGTTACCTTAAATTAAACCTCAATTTTTCCTCTTTCCAAATCTGACCTCTTTTTTTTCTAAAGACTTCTAGAATTTCCTAGATCTAGGACTTTTTACCTTCGATGTTTTAGTTCTCTGACGATGCGTGGAGGCTCTGATGACCTTGCGGTTTCCTCGGTAATTTTCTCTCTCTTTTTGGTTTGCTATTCATTTATTTTTTACGTTATTGGTTGCTCTCTGTTGCTGTTGTTGTGTCCTCCTCTTTGCATGTGGTTTTTATAGCCACTACAGAGCTCTCCTTGGACCGGGTAGTAGGGGAAGCCTCGGTGAGTCACCGAAGCTATGGTGGTGACTCACCAGAGGGTTGCGACGTGTGCGACCTTCCTTGAATCTTCTAAAGGCTTCGGCGGAGGCACGACATCGAGGCAGCGGCTGGAACGTGGACGTGAAGGCGGCGACCAGATGATAACCCTAGGGTAATGATGAAACCCTAGGGTTTCTGGAATCATTTGGGTCTTTTGATCTCTCTAGATCCAATGGATGAGAGCTGTGGCGGCTGAAAGTTGAGATGAGAACCCTAAGAGGGTTCTGGTAGGTCGTCTGGGTCTGGACCGGGTTGGGCTTCCTGGATCTGGGCCTGGACCTATATCGGGTCAAGTTTGTAGTCTGCTAGGCTTGTAATGGGTCATTGATTTGATTTGTAAATGGGCCTCTGTCTGCTTTGTATTCAGACATGATTTGTAATAAAATTATTTATTATTAATAATAATCATAATATAATAATAATAATAATAATAATAATAATAATAATAATAATAATAATAATAATAATGGAAATGGGACAAAAACTTAGTGTCTACATGTACCATTTGCAACTTTAAAGGGGTATAAAAACCCAACTTTGCTTGTAAAAAAGCCTCTCCCCCGGTTTTGTATAAAAGAAATAAAGGGCTTGGTCTCTCTTTCATTTTATTTGTTTCCATGCTTGTCTTCTTTCTTTTTTAAGCATTAACAAAACATATAGTGAGAGTGGTGAGTAATTTGTCACCATGGGGGTTGACCATGTCTGAGGGGAGTCGACCGATGGTGAAATTTTTTTTTACTTTTATTTTGGGAATTTTCGGTTTGCCATTTGAGGATGAGGGGACTGTTTTTGGCTTAGTTTGTGTAACACCCCCAACCCGTACCCGATTCGGATACGAATCTGAGGTGTCACATTGACTTTTCAAAGCATGTACATTTATAAAAACTGTAGTAAATTTAAACTTTTATTAACAAAAAAAACTATATTTACATCATTAAGTTCAAAACATTACAAAATTGATCACAGCGTGTGCACTATACAACTCTATTTACATGCCAACACATTTATTACATAAAACTGTGTAAAGTAATTTTGATCTGATCGTCATGAGGAGATATGTTTCTTACTGCTTCTAAGGCTGATCGTCTTGTTTTCTTGTACCTACGTGTAAACCACTTACACGCTAAGTCATAGACTTAGTGAGGCATAAACATATAATAAGGAATTTCTATAAATATGAACATGCAATTATGCTTTTCATATCATAAATTAATCATGCCATACATGAATCAATGTAAATGATAATACCATATTAAGATACAATCATGCACATACTATTTATGTCCTTTATAAGCCCATGCACATTTTTGAGAACTCAAGGTATATAAGTACTTTGAGGTTGTGCACACATATGATGTCACCACAGCTCGTATAAAATCCACTAAGTGGCATATGAAATCTGTCCCGAAGGACCTATCCATATGTTCTGAAAAATATAGGTAACTGTCCATGTGTTCCGAAGGACATAGGTAACCCTCGACTCTTGGCAGGCCAACTATACCTATAGTTTTCATGTCACATACCATGGGCACTATCATTTTGTTGTATATATTCATAAATTCATATAATTTCTCTTATAATCATATATTCCTTCTCTTCTATAACATACCCATGTATGTTTAAATATCTATCTCATATCATATAATATATGTTATTCACAAGAATCAAATAACATATATCGAATCATATAAACATGTATAACTCATGCATATGTCTAGAATGATCATAACTTATGCATGTTCATAACTAGTAAATCATGAAAACGAACGTAGGAAATAGACTTATAACAAGTCTTATTCCCATTGAACTAAACCTATAAGATGCACTCACATGGGCCTCACTTGCTATTGATTACTCCTATGGCTTAATTTCTCTTCTTGCTCAATTCTAACCTTTCGGTTGTTCAGGAACTTGTTTGTGCTTGGTATCTACATAATCATATATTCCAATTATTATAATTCAATCCTTCATTTCTTAAGCTAAAAGAAAAGTCTATTTTCAATTTCCCTTTGAAGAGGTATCGATACCCACTATAGGCTATTGGTACTACCCTAGCTGAGGGTATCGATACCAAGACGGGTATCGATATCGAAATTACATTCGATATTTCTTTGGTTCCCCCCTTATGGTATCAGTATCTATGGTATTGATACTACCTTTCCAGGTATCGATACCCTTTGAATGCCTTCGTTATTTTTACTCTTGAGGTATCGGTACCTGTTGAAGCTGTACTGATACCCCTTGCCCAGATTTTCCATTTTAAGCCCGAAAATCACTCCAAATCAACTTAAATCCTTCATAACTTAGCTCCCTTAATACCCTTAACTCAAGTATACATAAACAAATTTCTAGACATTTAACAAATCTTGATCCTCGAACTCTTATCCTCCATATGGAATTAAAAAATCATACCATATTTTCTAATTGTTCTAAATTCAATTCTATCACTTCATATCTCTTAATTCAACCATTGACAAGTCAAATTTAGTTTCTAATTCCCCATATCAACTCTATCCCAAGTTTTCATTCAAAAACTCTTAATGTTTAATCTCTCCTAACTCCTTAATCCTTTGATTTAAAGTTGACTTAAGCTTCCTTTAAGCTTATGTATTATCTAATAATCATAGCCAACTCAAAAATTCAACAAGAAATTAACTAATAACGAAACTCACCTTTTTCTTTGGCTTCACGTATGAAGAAGGAAATGAGAAGAAGAGAACTCTAGAACCCAAATTTTGCCTTCCTTTCATTTCCACGTGGGCTAAATATAACCCTAACATAACTTAATTATTTCCCTTCCTAAATGACCATTTTGTCCTTCTAGTACTCCTTTGCAATTCAATCTTACATGAAATTCTCCATATAAGTCTTTAACCTTTTCAAATTATCTACTTTAGCCAATAAATTCTGAAATTTTACAATTTGATCAATAACCCGGTATTAAGGATGTTACAATTCTCCCCCTTAAGAAAATTCATCCTTGAGTTTTCATTGTACAAATAGATGGGGATATTGATTCCTCATGTCTTCCTCACGTTCTCACGTTTCTTTCTCCACCTTATGATTCCTCCATAAGACTTTGACCAATGAAATTGTCCTGTTCCTTAATTGCTTAACCTCGTGAGCTAAAATTTGGACTGGTTCTTACTCATAAGTCAAGCTAGGATGAACCTCTATCTCCTCTGGGGTAACTATATGGGAGGGATCAGATCTGTATCTTCGAAGCATTGAAACGTGGAATACATTATGAATCTTCTCCATTCTAGGTGGCAAAGCTAATTGGTATGCCACTGGTCCAACTCTCTGAATAATCTCATAAGGTCTAATAAATCGAGGACTCAGCTTTCCTTTCCGACCAAATCTCAATACCTTTTTCCATGGAGACACCTTTAAAAACACTTTATCTCCAACTTGAAACTCAATTTCTTTTCTCTTCAGATCTGCATATGATTTCTATCTATCTGCTGCAGCTTTGATATTATTCTGGATCACATGAACTTTTTCTTCCACTTCCTGAATCAATTCAGGACCAAGAACTTCTCGATCCTTAAGCTTGTACCAGTTTAAAGGTGTACGACACTTCTTCCCATATATAGCCTAATAAGGAGCCATTTTGATACTTGATTGGTAACTATTATTGTAGGCAAACTCGGCAAGTGAAAATATTTTTCCCAAGACCCTTTGAACTCTATAACGCAGGCTCTCAACATATCCTCCAAGATTTGGATAGTTCGATCGGACTGTCCAGCAGTTTGTGGATGAAATGTTGTGCTAAAATTCAACCGAGTCCCCAATGCTCCCTGTAAAGACTTTAAAAACCTCGATGTAAATCTAAGATCTCGATCCGAAAAAAGGAAGTTAGTAACCATATAATCTGATAATTACCCTAATATACAATTCAACATACTTATCCATGGAGAAATCAGTTTGCACCGGAATGAAATGGGCTAACTTAGTCAATCTATCCACAATCACCCATATTAAATCTCTTTTGTTTGGGGTCAAAGGTAACCCCATCACAAAATCCATCTTTATATTTTCCCACTTCCACTGAGGAATAGAAATAAGTTGCAACAGTCCTGATGAAACTTGATGCTCCACTTTGACTTACTGACAAGTCAAACATTTGGACACAAATTTCGTAATATTTCTTTTCATTCATAGCCACCAACAACGACTCTTAAGATCCATATACATTTTGTTTCCTCCTGGGTGCATAATCAATGGACTATAGTGAGCTTCTATTAACAAATCCTTCTTAAATTCATCATCATTTGGAATTACTAATCTTCCTCGGTAATACAAATTCCCATCAGCTCTAATCTCATAATCATTAAGCTCTCTATTCTTTACTTGATGCATTCTTTTCAATCATTTTTCATTTATAACTCCTTAACTCTATCTAGCCATGATGGCTTTAGAATCAATTCCGCACATATGGAACCATCTCCATTAAATAATAATATAGCATCCAAATCTCGTAGGGCTGTAAATGTTATTCGACTTAAGGCATCCATTACTACATTTGCCTTTCCCAGGTGGAAATCGATCACCACATCATAATCTTTTAGAAATTCCACCCATCTTCTCTATCTTAAATTCAATTCTTTATGGGTTATCAAATATTTCAAGCTCTTATGATCAGTGTATAAATAGCATCGTTCACCATATAGGTAGTGACTCCAAATCTTAAGAGCGAACACTATTGCAACCATCTCCAGATCGTGCGTTGGATAGTTCTTCTCATGCGGTTTCAATTGTCTTGACGCATAAGCCACCACCTTTCCCTCTTGCATCAATACACATCCCAAGCCATTATGGGACACATCACTATAGACCACATAGTTTTTACCAGAATCCGGTTGAACTAATACTGGAGCTTCTATTCGAAATCTTTTTCGACATGTCAAAATTTTCTTGACATTCAGGAGTCCACACAAATGCCACGCCTTTTCTCATCATCTTAGTCAAAGGTAAAGTGATCATCGAAAAGTTCTTAACGAACCTTCGATAATCACCAAAAAGTCCAGAAAACTTCAAACTTTAGATACATTCTTGGGAACCTTCCATTCGAGAATGGTTTTTATCTTCTGATGATCAACTCGAATTCCTTCTATAGAAATCACATGTCCGAGAAATGTTACCTCATTCTACCAAAACTCACATTTTGATAATTTGGCATACAACTTCTTGTCTCGGAGAGTTTGCAAAACTATTCTCAAGTGTGCACTATGATCTTTATTCATTTTAGAATACACCAATATGTCATCAATGAACACTACTAAAAATTGATCCAAATAAGGTTGAAATATTCTATTCATTAGATCCATAAAGGCAGCTAGTGCATTGGTAACTCCGAAAGGCATCACAATAAACTCATAGTGGCCATACCTCATTCCAAATGCGGTCTTTGGAATATCTTTCTCCTGAACCTTCAATTGATGATATCCAGATCGCAAGTCAATCTTAGAGAAAATTGAAGCTCCTTTCAGCTGAGCAAATAAATCATCGATCCTAGGGAGAGGATACTTATTCTTAATGGTTAGTTTATTGAGATGCCTATAGTCAATGCAGAAACGCATTGACCCATCCTTATTTTTGACAAACAACATTGGAGCTCCCCAGGGCGAAATACTTGGTCTTATGAATCCTTTGTCCAACATCTCCTGTAATTGCATCTTTAACTCTTGCAACTCTTTTGGAGCCATTTTGTATGGTGCCATGGCAATAGGTGCAGTTTCAGACATTATTTCAATATGGAATTCCACTTCTCCGTCCATTATACTGGAAAAACATCAGGGAACTCTCTGACTGTAGGGATTTCTTCTAACAATTTCTCCTTGATTCTAGTATCCATCATATTAGCCATGAAACCCTGACATACCTGAAGCAATAGTTTCATTACTAACATTACTGAGATAACATTTGCAAATGGATTCTCTTTCACTGAACACTATCACTTCCAATCCATCTGAACTGATTAGCATTACCCTCTTCAATCTACAATCGACATTCGCATGATAATGATATAACCATACCATTCTCAGTATCACTTCAAATTCGTCAAAGGGTAATTTTATCAGATTAGCAGGGAATTCAATTCCCTGAATCCGTATGGGATACCCTCGATACAGTCTATTAACTCGAGTATTGTGCCCTAACAAATTTTTCACTATCACTTCATTACTAGTAGCTTCTAATTGTATTTCCAATTCTCTCACCAATTTACTATTGATATATGAGTATGTAGACCCCGTATCAATCAACACCATAACATATTTATCATATAATATAAAGGTACCTGCGATTATCTCTGGATCATCACAGTCTTCATTAGTCTTGAGGTTATACACTCGAGCAGTGGAGCGAACTTCTTGCTGAGTAGAGGACTCTGGCTGACTTCTACCTTTACCGCTTCCTCTCTGAGCCATCGAAGCAGTTCACTCTAACTTTGCAGGCTCTCTTGTCCCCAATGGATAATCTCTCATATAATTTCATGTTTCCCCACATCGAAAACAAGCTCCCGATATAACTCTATATGCCCCACTGTGGTATCTTCCACAAGTCTAACAATGTCTCTGTTGTTCTCTTCCATCACTAGACCCTACTGATTAAGTCTATCTAGCTCTCATTTGATTTGATCCTCTAGCAGAGCATGTCACCGATTCTGACCTCGCTGCAGATCGAAATCCAGAATCTGTACCTCTCTTGGGTGGTATAGAACTTGATGAAGCCCCCGTTCTTTTAGACAGTTGGGCTCTTTGCTCCCCAAACCATTCATTCTGAGCTCTCTTTAGAGCTTTAGCATGGTTTACTACCTCTTGAAATAAGGATAGGTTCATCACAATTAATCTCTCCTTTAACCTTAGACGTAAGCCCTCAATAAACCACTCACATGCATCTTTCTCTATAGGCACCAATTCTGCTGCAAAGCTACTTAATTTGTTGAAGTCACACTCATACTTATACACCGTGCGGTTCATTTTCTTCAGGTTTAGAAATTCTGGCTTCATTTGTTTAATAAATTGATCTTCTATGTACTTGGGCTTAAATTCTTCCAGAAACAAAGTCCATGTCACCTGATCACTAGTCATCCTCAAAGTAACATTTGTCCACCAAATTCTCGCTTGCCCACGAAGTAAAGAGACTACTCCATCTAGCTTCTCCACATAAGAACAGTGGATTCCCTCTAGCATGAGCTTTACATCATTTAGCCAAAGGTCCGCAGCAGTAGGACATTATTCGGCTTCGCCTTTAAACTCAGAAGCTCCTAGTCCTTTTAACTCCTTTGCTACACTCATCCTCTGCGTTGAGGAGGTAGGAGGTTGAAAACTCGTCAAGATAGCATCCGACGTCCTGAAAAAGGTGTCTTGATCTTATACAGGCACTCCAGAAGGTGTCTGTCCTTCACCTTGCCTGGGCATGGCAGGTGAATTACTGCTCTCAGCTAATATATCATCTCCCGCTTCACTTCGGGAGCTATCTTGTCAAGATATCTAATAAGATATAACCAAATATCTCTATTAGAAAAACAACATACTCATTACTCTTATCAGATCAGAAGTTCTTACTACTATGTTGGCATGTATACTTTTTAAGACACTCTGAACTCTGTTTTATGCCGAGAATCGACTAAACCTTAGTTATGATACCATTAAATGTAACACCCCCAACCCGTACCTAACCCGGATACGAACCTGAGGTGTCACATTGACTTTTCAAAGCATGTACATTTATAAAAACTGTAGTAAATTTAAACTTTTATTAACACAAAAGCTATATTTACATTATTAAGTTCAAAGCATTACAAAATTGATCAGAGCGTGTGCACTATACAACTCTATTTACATGCCAACACATTCATTACATAAACAAACATACTGTGTAGAGTACTTCTGATCTGATCGTCACGTAGAGATATGATGTTATACTGCTGCTAAGGTTGATCTTCTTGTTTTCCTGTACCTACGTGTAAACCACTTACATGCTAAGTCATAGACTTAGTGAGGCATAAACATATATTAAGGAGTTTCTATAAATATGAACATGCAATCTAGTATCCAAATGCAATTATGCTTGTCATATCATAACTTAATCATACCATAAATGAATCAATGTAAATGATAATACCGTATTAAGATACAATCATGCACATACTCTTGATGTCCTTTATAAGCCCATGTACATTATTGAGAACTCAAGGTATATGAGTACTTTGAGGTTGTGCTCACATATACTATCACCACAGCTCGTATAAAATCCACTAAGTGGCATATGAAATCTATGACCCGAAGGACCTATCCATATGTTCTGAAGAACATAGATAATTGTCCATATGTCCCGAAGGACATAGGTAACCCTCGACTCTTGGCATGCCAGCTATACCTATAGCTCTCATGTCGCATACCATGGGCACTATCATTTTGTTGCATATATTCATAAATTCATATCATTTCTCTTATAATCATATATGCCTTCTCTTCTATCACATACCACATGTATGTGTAAACATCTATCTTATATCATATAATATATGTTATTCACAGGAATCAAATATCATATATTGAATCATATAAATATGTATAACTCATTTATAGGTCTAGAATAATCATAACTTATGCATGTTCATAACTAGTAAATCATGAAAACGAACGTAGGAAATAGACTTATCACAAGTCTTATTCCCATTGAACTAAACCTATAAGATGCACTCACCTGGGCCTCACTTGCTATCGATTACTCCTATGGCTTAATTTCTCTTCTTGCTCTATTTTAACCTTTTGGTCGTTCAGGAACTTGTTTGTGTTCAGTATTTGCATAATCATATATTCTAATTATTATAATTCAATCCTTAATTTCTTAAGCTAAAAGAAAATTCTATTTTTAATTTCCCTTTGAAGAGGTATCGATACCCACTATAGGCTATCGATACCAAGACAGGTATTGGTACCAAAATTACATTCGATATTTCCCTGGTATCGATACCTCCCTTATGGTATCGATACTACCTTCCCAGGTATCGATACCCTTTGAATTCCTTCGTTATTTTTACTCTTGAGGTATCGGTACTTGTTGAAGCAGTACTGATACCCCTTGCCCAGATTTTCCATTTTAAGCCCGAAAATCACTCCAAATCAACTTAAATCCTTCATATATTTGCTCCTTTAATACCCTTAACTCAAGGATACATAATCAAACAAATTTCTAGACATTTAACACATCTTGATCCTCAAACTCTCATCCTCCTTATGGAATTCAAAAATCATACCAAATTTTTTACTTGTTCTAAATTAAATTCTATTACCTCATATCTCTTAATTCAACCATTGACAAGTCAAATTTAGTTTTAAATTCCCCTTATCAACTTTATTCCAAGTTTTCATTCAAAAACTCTTAATCTTTAATATCTCCTAACTCCTTAATCCTTTGATTTAAAGTTGACTTAAGCTTCCTTTAATCTCTTAAAGTATTATCTAATAATCATAACCAACTCAAAAATTCAACAAGAAATTAACTAATAACGAAACTCATCCTGTTCTTTGGCTTCACGTATGAAGAATGAAAGGACAAGAAGAGAACTCAGGAACCCAAATTTTGCCTTCCTTCCATTTTCACGTGGGCTAAATATAACCCTAACATAACTTAATTATTTCCCTTCCTAAATGACCATTTTGTCCTTCTATTACTCCTTTGTAATTCAATCGTACATGAAATTCTCCATATAAGTCCTTAAACTTTTGAAATTATCTACATTAACCAATAAATTCTGAAATTTTACAATTCGATCATTAACCCGATATTAAGGATGTTACAGTTTGGGTCTAATTGGTCACCATATTGGTGGCCACGAGCGAGAAAGCAAAGTTGGTTTACCTTTTTCGGTAATCGGCTGCCAGACGTGGGGAACAAGGAGGCCTCGATAGAGAGTTGTTTGTAAATAGATAGGGAACCGAATAGCATCGGTTAGCTCGGATTAGGCCGATTTAATCATGTTGGTATTCGGTTTTCGGTCGGAGTTTAGGAGAGGCCACCATGATGGTGGCCGGTGTTGAAAGCCTTTAAGCTTTTGTGGTGAGTGATGTCGCATGGTGAGTTGGGGAAGAAAGAAAACAGAGAATAAAGTTACATGGGGTGTTTAGCTTCTTTTTTGGGTAAATTGTGTGCATAGTCCCCTGGTTTTATAGTGTCTTCATTTTCTGGAAATTATTCCAAGGGAAAATCATGTTAGGGTCCCCCATATTTAGCGTTGTTTTTACATCTGGGTCACTATGCATATTTTGTTTTATTTATTGTGATTATGACCCCCTGTTTTGCTTTATTTTTAATTTGGTAGCTAATTTATACTTTGTATGTTTCATATTATTTACTAACTTTTATTTTATCACACATTAACCACTAACTTTTACTTTCTTGCATTCTAACCATTATTTATTTATTTATTGTTTCTCATATTCGATTCGACCTTATGGTGACCCGATTCGACCTTATGGTGACCCGATTCGGGGTACAATCCACATTATCATGGTCTGGACTCTACTAACTCCTAACTATTTTTTATTATTTTTATTAATTTGTTTTATTTATTATTCGACCTTATGGTGACCCGATCCGGGGTAAGATCCACATTATTATGGTATGAACACTGCTAACCACTAAACGCTAACTTTTCTAACTTGCTAACATTCTAACTTTTATTTTATTGTTCATACTAACATTCTAACTTTTACTTTATTGTTCTTACTAACTTACTAACATTTTATTTTATTGCGCAAACTAACCCGCTAATTTTCTAACATTTGAATATTCAATGACCTTGCGGTGACCTACCCTGGGGTATGACCCACATTATTTATGGCCCGGGCTAAAAGATTAAAAATGCCCCCTAATTTTTAAATTTATGAATTTTATTATTTCTAATTTTATTATTATTTAATTTATTTTTCCATTACTTTAAATTTCAGTATTTTATTTTTCTGCCCCTATAATTTCCTTCATTTTATTTCAGTCCTTTTAATTTCCAAGACTTAATTTTCTATATTTTTATTTAAGCATCTTAACTTGCACCTCTTTTTAATTTAGTAATTGATTTTACTTGTGGTTTATTTATTTCTAATGCCTATACTTTCCACTGTTTATGTTTCAACCTTATTTCTTTATTATCATATTTAGATGGTGTTTTAATCTTGGTTATTAGTTTATAAAGTTTTCATGTTAGTCCCTTGTTCATGTTAGTAGACTACTGATGCTTGACTTGCATTTTAGACTCAAAATCGAACTTGATTACCTTTGTTATTGCTACCCCTTTCACGTACATACTTTCATATTATATCTATATAATTATTACTCGAACTTTATTTATTATAAATCACCATATTTCTTTTTATATATATACAGGAAGGATAATTTTTGTTGTGAGAGAGATCTATGAAGGCATCTCCCAACTACAAGGGAATGTGTCTTTCGAAGATTTTTCGCACAAAAGGTTATTTTTTTGTATTCGATGGTCTTTTTTTGCTTTATTTTTACCTTATTATCTTGTTTTATTTCATTTTATTTTATCTAGTTCTATTTTTATTTTATTTTATTTTATTTTATTTTTGTCTTTGATATAACAAATATAACGAGGGGAATCCGTTAAAAAGTCTCCTAACTATAAAGGAAGTGCATTTCCAAGGATTGTTCGTACAAAAAGAATTCTTTTTTTACTAGAGAATTTCTATAAATTTTATAATATTATACTCTTTTAAATTATATTATCCATAAAATTAAAAAAACCACCCTTTGTGAGGGGGATCCATGAAAAAGTATCCTAACTATAATAGAAGTGCGTTTTCAAGGATTTTCCGTACAAAACGATGTAATTTCTCTTAAAAAATATAATTTTCGGGTCAAATAAACAGCTTTACTCCATAAACGTATATTTGTTCTCTTTAATGTTTGTGTCCATTGTATTTATTATTTATCGTCATATTATTATATGGAAAGGCAATGTTATTTTAGATTGAGAGAATTGACATCTTTTTAAATAAATTTTGAATAAATAGAAGGGTTGTAATTTAAAATATATTTTCGAGTTTGTAATTTCCCAACATTTAGACATCATATAATCGTCTAGGTACCAAACTTGGTAATTTCCCCACACGTAATTAACTCTCGAACTCTTAAAAATGAATTTTTGGTAAAATGCAGACCATTTTTTGTCTTCTAATGATTTTTCTAATCTCATTAAAATGATATTTTAGGTATTCAACATACCTAACTTAATGTTGATGATGACTCCAAAATCAAAATGTTTCAAACCTAAATTTCATCGCCTTTACCCGAATTAATTTTTAAGTCTAATGAATCCCCGAGAAAGAAGTTATGAAAATAATTTAATGGGGATTTAAATTTGGGTATGGACATATCTGTTTCAATTTAACTGTATGGTTTTGGGACTGATATGTGCATGTGCATTTTGATTCTAAATGCACTTTTTGACTTCCCACATTTCAGCACCCTTGCATTGAAACTATTTATTTCCTTTAATGGACCACTTGCTTGGTAAACTTTTGAACCTTAATGATCCCTTGAACTGATTTGATTTCGAAGTGCGAATAACCTTCAAATTACCCTCGAATATTTGAAGTGCGAACAACCTTCAAACTATCCCTCAAATATTTTTAGTCCGATTTGATTGGTCGGGTAAAATTAGAGTATGACAACTACCCTTCTCTGCTCATTGTTACGTAACAAGAATGTAGTAAATATAAATAATGGCCTAATTTTTTTCTTATTTGATTGCAACCCCATATGGCTCCAACTT
Organism: Hibiscus syriacus; assembly: GCF_006381635.1. NCBI lineage: Eukaryota > Viridiplantae > Streptophyta > Magnoliopsida > Malvales > Malvaceae > Hibiscus > Hibiscus syriacus. Next base: position 305,325 of record NW_024062600.1, on the reverse strand, counting down.
CCTTCCATCTTCAATTAATTTGCTTCTTCACTTTCAGACGAATGAATCACCCCTCTATATCTGAGAACTCTTTCACTTGGTTTATCCCAATCTCACATATGTTGGTCTTTTTCATCTGATTGATCTACTCCTCTATATCTAAAAGGTCTTTTCATTTGGTTTGCCCCAATTTTATATATATGTTGGTTCCTACAAAGACACAATTATCATTGGTTAGTACATTTAAGTATTTATTTTATTATTTATTATTTTAGAAACAATATTGTCTTATGTGAGACCAAAGAATGATCTTTTGATCTAAGGGAGATGGAAACTGATTTTCAAATGAAGTGATTTTAAGGAAAACTCTAAACAATTGCCTTGAGTGAGGAAGAAATTTGTTTTAAGAAAAAAACTTTCAAGTGAGATAAAATTTATTTTAAGGACAATCTCAAGTGAGATACAATCTATTTTAAGGAAAATAATCTCAAGTGAGATATAGGGGTAGCAACGGGTCAGGGTGGGGATTGTTTTGCATTACACATTCTATCCCTAACACTTGTGGGTGCGGTTTTGGAGAATCCCCATTATATGTTTCATGGATTTTTTATCCCTGTACCCATCCCTTAGAAATCCCTGCAAGTTTCGATTAATCCCTATCCCCAAAAATTAAACAAATATTTTTGAAATTCATACAACACCTAAAATTTGTAAAATATATCAGATTGTCTTAAATTGGTCTGTATTTATAATATGGAAGTTTCAAACGTTTATATTCATCTAACACCCAATTTATATGTACAATCTTAACCATTGCGGTACTGTATTATATATATAGTTAGTTTTTTTTTAATTTTGTATCATATATAATTTTTGTTAAAATATATATTAAGGGTATATGGGTAAATGATTATAAATATATTTTTAAAATTTTGTAAAATATCAAGAATCCCTATGGATATTTTTTAGGGATTTATACGGTTCGATAATCCCCACGATTCGGATATAGCAATCCCTATCCCTATTTGAGCTTCAAGAATAAAGCTTCCCTCATCCTCATCCCCGTGGGTGAAGATTTCAGTTATTCCCTATCCCCGTCGGTTCGGATCCCCACGGTTTTTAGTTTTTCGCCACCTGATTGCCACCTCTAGTGAGATACAATCTGTTTTAAGAAACAAAATCTCAAGTGAGATAAAATCTTGAGTGAAATGATTTTGATGTGTGAGTTTCAGGGAAACTATCTCAAGCGAGATGATGTTGGTCCAATTTCTTATGTGATGGAATCGAATAAAAAAATGTGATGTTGATCCAAATCCATATATCATGGATGAGTGAAGTGATGATGTTGACAAACATCGTATGTGATGGATGAGCCAAGGTTGAACAAGTTCTTCTCATTAGGAATTTCATCTCCCTCATTGGATGAGTTCTTCTCATTACCTTTCGTTTGAAATGTTTATCTATTTTCTTTTTAAAGAATTTTAAACCTACAAAAAAATTATCAGTTGTCATTTATATGTATTTAAATTTCCACGAAAGTAGTGACAAAAAGGTCCTTAATTCTTTGTTGAGATACACTTTTTCTAATGGTGAAACGGTAGACTAAATATTTGTTGAAATCCTCTTCTTTTGTACGAAGTTGTGAAATGAGATATTTCTTGACTTTTTGAATTCCTCTCAAACATTCAAAACTTGATCAAAAAATGTTTGTTTATGCTTCTATTTTGCAAATGCCTAAATATGCATGCATGATGTCATTTTAGTATTACGAGCTTGTTAGGATTTTCGGAAGCTCGAATCGACAACCGAATAGGTTTGCAAAGAGGGGTTGGAATGTTTTTTGTGTTTAGGGAGTAAGGAGATTAAAAGATAGAAATTTGCATAGCAATTTATAGTGGTTTGACTTCTCAACCAAGTCTACATCCACTACCTTAGCTCCTCACCAAGGATTTTCTAACAAATTCACTAATTTGTTCTTTCTTTTTCAAGGAAAAAGAGATAACCTTTACAACTCCCTAGTTTTTCAATGGTTAAACTAGAACCTTTCTCTAGCTTTTACACGGGCTTAGCTAGAACTTTTCCCCTTTACAAAGGATAAGAAACGTAAACAAGAAAACCTCTCTAAGGTAGGTGTTTACAAGATTGAGCTCACAAGAACAAAATATTTACAAGAGAAAGATGAAATAAAAATGAAAAACTCTTCTCTTGTGTTTGATTGCTTGGATATTTGTTCTCTTACTTCTTCAAGTGTCCTTAGCTTGTATTTATAGCTTGAAATGAGTTTGAAGTCGTATATAGCCATTGGGATGTTTTGGAGCTGTTTGACGATGATTTTTCTACTCAAATAGGCTGCCCAAGACATGTAGTATCGGCACCCCATCAATGGGTATCGATACCCTTCATAATATTTGAATTTTATGACCGCTGGGCTGTATGAATAGTAACGGTATCGGTACCCTTGTAACAGGTATCGATACCCCTGTAGCATTCTGGAATTTTGAGCATCAGATACTATTCATTACTATTCAAACAGTATATGTACTATTCATACAGTATCATTACTATGTAAATTACTATTCATAAAAACATTTTTGTGCTCAATTCCAAATTAAATGGACTTTGAATTATTTTTTAAACCTTTTTAAAACTTTGAATATATTCAATTCAACTCCAAAAACATTTTGCCTTTAAATTTGTTATATCGAAACATAATTCAACAATCTCCCCCTTTTTGATATAACAAAACATTTGAAAATTGTTTTTGGCAAAACCCCCCCTTAATAAAAATGTTTAATGAAAAAGATAGCAATTGTTAACAAAAGATTATCAATTGTTAAAAAGATACCAGTTATTACCAATTGTTGGAAAATATATGAAAATGTTAAGCTCCCCCCTTTTCATTAAGAAATTGAATTTTTCAAACCAAACTTCTCCCCCTTTTTGTTATATAAAAAATAATTATATCTTTGGAGATTTAAAATAACATTGGAGAGTAAGTGATAAATTTGACATTTAAAATTTATTTGAAAAATCAAAGCTCCCCCTCAATAAGTGTATTCCAAACAAAATTTAGCTTTAAAAACTAGACACTTAAACAAAATTGAATTTCAACAAAGAATAACAAACATGTTAGTAGTACATGAAATTCAATGTATCCAAGTCTAAAATACATTATGCAATATCAAATGTTGAAAATATGCATAAAGTTTTATAAAAATATTATGCATTTGAAAAAAATTTGATATCAATTGTTAGAGATATCATTTTCATTTAAACTGCATGCATAAACATTCAAATTTAGGTCAAAAATTCAAAAATTTGTCAAATCAAAGAATTTGAAAAGTTGATATTAATTGTTAGAGAGATATCATTTGCATTAAAACCAATTTTGACCAAAATTTTATTATGATGAACTAAAAATCATTTAAAATTTAAAATGTTCATCATAACCATTTTTTTAACATACATGAGATTAAACACAATGCATAATCATTTAAAATCAAAACTCATGCATGCATAAATCCAAATGAGCATCCAAATATTCAAAATCAAAAACATCAAGCTTAGAGGTTACCCATTCATTTTTCATGTGTGGCTAGAGCATCTTGAATAACATCACTTTCGTCACCATTACTCACACACACCTACAAGAGACATTTATTTCGATTTTGGTATCCAAATTGCTTTGGATCCTTGGATGTTAGTTTCAATGCCCCTTGTTCCTTACGGAACTCATACTTGCCTAATTTTAAAACGTTTTCCTTTCTTCAAAGGACAAGTATGTTCCAAATGACCATGATAATGGCCATGTGAGCATTTTGCCATATTTAAACATAAAAGGTTTTTTTTAGAAATTAATTCTTTTTCTTTTATTAAGCTTCCAAGCTTAACTCATAACTCAAAATTTTCTTTTTCTAAATCATTTATTTTGATTTTTGAAAGCTCTAAATTATTTTTCAAATTTCATTTTGATTTTCAAAATCAACTTTTGCTTTCAAAATCAAATTATTTTTAATTTTGAGTTTTGAAATTAATTTCGTATATTTGGAATTCATGGTCTCAAATCTCAAATACAACCTATTATAAGCATCTTGTAACTCATCAAAAGTAAATGAATTAAATTCATTTAAGTTAGAAGATACCTCTAAATCTTCATGAGTTGCCATTAGGCATAGGTTGACTACTTCATCATCATTGGAGTCATCTTCATCACTCCAAGCTGCCACATATGCCTTCTTCTTAGAAGGTCCCTTCTTTCTTAGAAAGGGACAATCATGCTTGACATACCCCATTCTTTGATAATTAAAGCACATCGGGGGACTCTTCTTCTTGTTGATTCATGATTTACTTCCATTGAAGTCATGAATCTCTTTAACTCTTTTAATAGCTTGATCATCTCATCTTCTTGTTCATCATCGTCTTCATCAACCTCATCATTTGAATCTAAATAGCTTTCATTGGTGGATTTAAAGGCAATGCCTACCTCGTTCTTCTTCTTCTTCTTCTTCTTCTTGTTTTTCTTCTCTTCCCTTTCTTCATCTTCCTTTACCATCATCTCATGAGTGACAAGGGAACCAATTAGCTCATCGAGAGTGAAAGACTTTAGGTTTCTTGCTTTGATAATGGTTATCTTCTTTGATTGCCATTCCTTTAGAAGAGAGTAGATCATCTTCCTCACAAGCTTCTCATTAGGGATTACTTCTCCATATCCCTTGAGACCGTTGACAATCATGAAAAATCTATCCATCACAGCTTTGATGTCTTCATCGGGTTTCATCTTGAAGTTCTCATAGCTATGGTTGAGAAGATTTTTCTTTGATTCCCTCACTTCATCGGTTCCTTCATGAGTGATTTGGAGCTTGTCCCAAATCTCTTTGGCACTTGAACAAGATGAGATTCTTCCATATTCATTTGGGCCTATAGCACAAAAGAGAATATGTATAGCCTTAGAATTAAGCTGGAATTTTTTCTACTCTTCTTAGCTCTAATCGTTGTACTTACCGGGTGGAGAGGAGTAACCGTTCATGATCGAGTTCCAAGCTCCTATATCGTAGGCTTGAAAAGTACATCATCTTATTCTTCCAATGAGCATAATTTGCTCCATAGAATAAGGGTGGCTTGTTGAGCAGTTGTAATTCCATAAAAGGTATATCTTCAAGGTAATAAGCACCGGAGGTTGAAGCCATTTCTTTGTCGGTTGCATCGGGAATTGGTAGATCTTCTTCGAGGATCATCTCAAGGATGTTAATCCTTCTAACGAGTTAGGCTATGATGCCAATTTTTGGGATTTTTGGAAGCTTGAATCGACAACCGAATAGGTTTGCAAAGAGGGGTTGGAACGATTTTTGTGTTTGGGGAGTAAAGAGATTGAAAGATAGAAATTTGTACACCGATTTATAATGGTTCGACTTCTCAACCAAGTCTACATCCACTACTTTAGCTCCTCACCAAGGATTTTCCAACAAATTCACTAATTTGTTCTTTCTTTTTCAAGGACAAAGAGATAACCTTTACAACTCCCTAGTTTTTCAATGGCTAAACTAGAACCTTTCTATAGCTTTTACACGGGATTAGCTAGAACATTTCCCCTTTACAAAGGATAAGAAACGTAAACAAGAAAACCTCTCTAAGGTAGGTGTATACAAGATTGAGCTGACAAGAACAAAATATTTACAAGAGAAAGATGAAATAAGAATGAAAAACTCTTCTCTTGTGTTTAATTGCTTGGATAGTTGTTCTCTTACTTCTTCAAGTGTCATCTGCTTGTATTTATAGCTTGAAATAAGTTTGAAGTCGTATATAGCCGTTGGGGATCTTTTGGAGCTGTTTAGGGATGATTTTCTACTCAAATAGGCTGTCCAAGACATATAGTATCGGTACCCCATTAATGGGTATCGATACTCTTCATAATATTTGAATTTTATGATCGTTGGGTTGTATGAATAGTAACGGTATCGGTACCCCTGTAGCAGGTATCGATACCCCTGTAGCATTTTGGAATTTTGAGCATCAGATGGTATCCACATGAACTCTTGGTACCATGCAAGACTGGTCATTGGTAAACATTATGTTTTGGTAGAATCGGTGATAGAATATGATTATGGAAAAGATGATGTAGTAAATATGAGTATGACCAGAAAACTGGGAGGATTAGCACATTCTTATTTTCACTCTCATTTTTTCTATAAATCTTGTTCATTATTTGGTCTTCTTCTATATTTCTCTTCTTTGAAAGAGGTATATGTGTCAAGGGGTAACCTTCATTTCCTATTGCCCCTTTATCTAATATTGGTTCAATGGTACTTATTAGGACCATATCAGACTTTGGAAACTAACTTGAGTTATCTTTCTTTTTGCTAGACACTTGATCATTTACTAACGTCATTTTGGCCCCACAACAAACATTCAGGCTCTCACTTAATTTTTTGTTTTCATTTGTAATATGGGGTTTTCTGGTGACTTCTCTCTATGAATCAAAATAGTTATCATATTTATCAATTTGGATGTTTTCTCTCTCATCTCAGTCTGAAAACTCTTTACTTGATCATTCATCTCTTGTTGGGCTCTGACGATTTACTTTTGGAGTCCTTCAATTACGTTAACTTGTGCTAGTATCACATCTATGGCTTCCAATTTTTCTCTCAGCATAAGGAGTGGCTTTGACTCGCTTTTAGGGTTTTTGTCACAGAATCCTCCACGATTTACTCTCATATTTTCATGATTAATTCAAGTGAAAATGTTTAAATAATATCATGCAATGTATAATGTAGACACAGATACAAAGATACGAATAAGAATGTAAAGATGCAAAGGTATTGATCTTAAAATAATTGTTCCTAAAACAATTCTTGAAGAACTGACAATGTCTTAGTACTATGAGAAAGTGAAAATCATATATTATGGATGAAATCTAGTTCATCTTCTATTTGTTCAACTATTGTGAGCAGTTAGATAATGTGTCATTCTTTGTCAGACTCTAGCATTTCAAAAATCTTTAGAGCTTCTACTTCATATCTTGTAGTAAAGGTTTGTTGAATTGATTCGTGACCTTTAGCTACTACCTTCGGCGTTGAATTTTCCTCAATTCAGATCGTCTCCTCAATAGGTAAATTATCTTCTGATTCATGCTACTTTTGTTCTGTCCTTGGATAAATCTTTAAAATTTTATCAAACCCAATGAAAGGCATTGTTGTTTCAAGAACCTTCTAAATGACCAGCTATTTCAGAGATAAATATCTTTAATGAGATGTCATGTTCATACAAAAAATGAAAACATTACCAAGTACATAACAAGACAAAAGGAAATCAGGTTAGTAGAAATAATAATTAAAGTAATGTGAATCATTAAAGACAAAAGAATAATTGAATACAACTCATAGATGAGACATCAAATATGTTGTGTGAATAAAACACGAAAAGGAATTTAAAATCCTAACTACATACGTTCTAGTTCTCTTCATTTATCCATATGCCTCTAGTGGGGTGGGCTTACTAAATTTTCTTTATGAAGTTTGGTTATAAAAGAGATTCTCAAATTGTCCTAGCAACCTACTAAGGTTAATAAGAACTTCGATTCTGGTCCATTACAGACTTTGCAAATCGAATTCAGTCTAGAGGATCGCATCACTAAATGTGTGTCACGAAAACAAATATACGGACAAACACTTAGAATGCTTTCTAGAGGTATTTTGTCAGACCTAAACGAGAAAGACCGATGTTACTTGGTGGTTTGACGTTTCCCCCCACTTAGATAAAATAAGACGAAGCTCGGGTATAGAGCTATGATATGTAACAATACTAAATGCATTCAATCAAGTGAAAGCATTAACAAGCGAAAAAATATTTTTTCAATTTTTAAAAGAACATATGAATTATAAATTAAATAAGTTCAAACTCAAAATTTCTAAATTTCAAATATAGGGTAATCGATTATATTCTCGACTCAATTTTTGTTTCAAAAAAAAAGTCCCAACAGATCACCAAGCTGTCGCGACAAGTCATTCGCATGGAAAGCTTACTAGTTATGCCGATGGGAACACTTAAAATCGGTTAGTTTTTTATAATTCATTTTATTTTATCAAAAACACAAAATTTTACTATATGAAAACCGAAAATCAGGTTCGGGAGTCGGTTACCCGTGGTGAAGGATTAACACCCCTAAAGCCAAAAATTTGGTACCTAATCGATTACCCTATATTTAAAATTTGGAAATTTTGAGTTTGAAGTTTTATTTAATTTAAAATCCACAATGTATGCAAATTTTAAGATGGTTATTGATTTACCAAGACCAATACCAACCACTCTCAGGCATTTTATGCGAAAGCTTTGTTATCGATCCCAATAAATAAACATTGCCTTGATAATTAAGAAAATATGATGCAAGGTTTTGAAAAGGATGTCGATTTACTTCGGGAATTACCAGTGGTCACCCCCTGAGCATAATGCGAAGTATAGACTATTAATTCCTTGATAAATGTACATTGCGTTATTATTATTTTTAAATCAAAATGCAATCACACAACTATTTATAAACCTAATTATACTAGGTGAATTAATTAAGGCTTTCTCTAACCTAGAGTGTCAAATTATGAATTTAAAGAACCTAGAGGACTAAACATAAAAATTGAGGCTCTAATATTAATCCTAATCGATTTTAACAAATTACTGATTCGAATAATCAACATGGAACCTTGGCCATTTAAATGTGAAAGCCAAATCGAATTATTCCCTAAATTAAGGAACTAACATGAAATTAAGCATAAAGTGGAGGCTCTAATATTAATCCTAGTCATTTTTATCCAATTACTAAATCGAATAATCAATATGGTCCCTCGAGCATTTTAATACGAATGCCAAATCGAATTATTCCTAACTTAAAGGACTAAAGTGAAATTCAGCCTAAAGTGGAGGCTCTAATTGTTAATCCTAATTAATTTTACCAATTATGGAATCGAATAATCAATGTGGACCCTTGGGCCTTTTAATGCGAAGGACACATCGAATTATTCTCTAATTTTAAAAAGGTTCAGGGACTAATTTTAAAATGGTCTAAATTAGGAGGCTAAACCTAAAAAGGATGTACTAATTAGGGACTAAACTGAGAAAGATCTAAACGTAACAATATTAAAGTTCTAAGACTAAAATGAAACTAATTAAAACAAATTCAAATTAAACTTATGCTACGTGATAGTGACTTAATTGAAATAAGGGAAAATAATAGGTCCAAATAGAAATAAATGAAAAAAGTAAGGCATCAAAATCAAAATCAAATAAAAATAAGAAATTGTGACCAAAATGTAAATTCAGGCTAATATTTTAGAGACTAAAGCATAATTTTCCAACTTTAAAGAACCTAAAACTCACTAACAACTACAAAGCGTACAATTACAAAATTAGGACATAACAATTAAACTAAGCTCGAAAAGAACATTACTAGTGACTAAAATGCAATTTTGCTCTTAAAGTACTTGATTAGCCCAAAAAATAATATATGAATTAATATATTGGCTATATTTAGGTTTATTTGCAAATGGGTTAAGTAGTTGGGCTTAATGGATTTTAGGTCATTTATTTGGTGTTTGGTATTTTTGGGTTAATGGTTAAATTTGGGTCTGAGTTAATTTGTAATTGCACTTTGGACTTTAATGGGCATTTGAATTTGGGTATGGACCTATCTGTTTCAATTTTAACTGCATGGTTTCGGGACTGATATATGCATGTGCATTTTGATTCTAAATGCACTTCCTGACTTCCCACCATTTCACCACCCTTGCATTGAACCGATTCACATCCTCCAATTGGATCACTTGCTTGGGAAAATTTACAATCCCACTAATTTAATAATCAAGAAAAGTCTTTAGAAAACTTGGAAATTTTCCTTGAATTAATCTGATGTCGATGCGTGAACAACCCTCAAATTTTCCTTTAAATATTTTCAGTCTGGTTTGATTGGTCAAAAAAAATATCTGAGTCTTAAATTAAACTTTTTTAACGTAATAATCAAGAAAAGTCTTTAGAAGATCCAAAAATTAATTAAATAAACTGGGAAAGTGTCACATTTGATTAAGATCAATCGATTAAATAATAGTTTGAATTGGGACCGAATGAAAATTGACAAGTATAAATTAAAAGTATAATGATCATGTCGAAATGTTCCTTACTTGGGAAAGCCACTTGACTTTATTTTTTGAAAAATTCGGATTTTTATTTTAAAAAATAATTTTGGATTCGCCATCAATTTTTGGGTTAGATAGGTCAAATACCTAAAAATGTATTTTAAATCTATTTTAAGAAAAATCATTTAAAAATACAAAATTGATCTACGTTTAACCATAAATTCATTTTTAAGGATTCGGGAGTTCATTACGCATGGGGAAGAGTGAGCACACCCACAACACCTAATGATACAAGCATGCCCTACTCCACTTGGTGAGGTAAGACTTGCACTTTGATTGTAGGACCTGGGAAGGCAGCAAGTGTTCCTGAAATAAGCAGACTTAAAAGAAAATGGTTAAGCATGAATGAATAAGTTGGTAAGATAAAAAATGGAAGCGAAATAAATGAAGATGATGATATGTTTGAAAGGATTTAGAGAAGTATTTGTATGGTGGAATGATGATATGATCATGATTAAGTTTATGAAAGAAAATGGAAGATGATGGTGATGATAGTATCTTGTAAAGAACTAATGAAGAACCTATATTAATAAATATAGACTCGATCTCTATATTCCTTTACAAGGGGTGGTAATGTAGGAATTGGACCCGCTAGATATAATGATCTAGGAACCACAAGTATCAAGGTAGATAGAAGATAGGTGACGCCACAAGTACAAGAGCACTTGATAAGTCGATATAGTTCTTAAAGAACTAGAAAGAGAGAAAATCTCACAAGTTTTGATTAAACAAAGTTGATTTTTTTACAAAATGAAAGCTAAATATTTATAGGACTAAGGATTCCTATGATGCATGTACAATCTTTAATGAGTGAACATTCATGGATGAATGTTCATCCTTTAAGTAGATACAAAGCATGGCTTAGGTGAATGAATTTAATGAATGAATGTTCGTCTTTTAATGCAATGCATCCTTTGGCCGAATTCATCCCTCCTTGTGTGAACTTGTTGATTTGTCTTCTATGGATTAATGTTCATGAATGTATCTTGGCTGAAATTATTCCCCCTTGTGTGAACATGACTATTCGGCTTCTTGCCTGAATATGCATGAATTGATGAACTTAAAAGCCTTTGAATTAATCCTTGCACCTTATCACAAATGTTCTGATTCATTTTAATATTCTTTTTTCGTCCATGCATGTCTCCATTAATTCCTCTCATGCATAAGTCCATTGAAAGAGATGAATGGTTGCAAATCCTGTATTAATTTCCAGCCTGCACTGTCTTCAGTAATCTGGGCATATCTCAAGCTCCCGCTATCTGATTGATGTGATTCGTTGGAAAGATAAAAGATAGGGGATTAAATGTTAAGAAGACTTCATCACCCAAAGATGCTTGTAACATGTTCAAAAGTAACGATCAATCTGACTGACATCAACTGTCCAACCAACTCCTGCCTTTAGTCTTCTTAGCATCCAATGTACCTAGACAAAGTATGTAAACAAGTAATTATATAGGAATTAAGCTATGATAATTATGAATGCATACTGCCACCTATGTTATGAATGCAAATGAGCTAACTATGAATGCATATGCATTGAATGAGTTATATAAAGATGTGAATTAATAAGTCATGCATGAATATCATATATTATACATATAAATGACATCATATAATATTTAAGCATAATTAAGAATAAGATAAACATATTCACGTGACATGTAATGCATAAATAAGTAAATAAGTAATAAAATAAGGTAAGACTCCCTTAGAATTAGCAAGGTAGAATGTCCATGAAGTGATCATGTGTTGAAGAAGTTTGGTCCTTGGCATGATCGCATCACGTAAAGTTGGTACCCATTGGTTATATGTTATCTAAAATAGTGGAATTTTATAAAATTGAACTCAATTAAGTTACGATTCTTTTATTTCTATGTTTTTTTAAATGAGTGAATCTATTTTTAAAACATTTTGACTCAATAAAAATGATTTAATGCACTCGATTTTATTTAAAATTGATACCCCCTTACTATGTCCAGGTATTTGGAGGTTTTCCTATGAACCACTCTTCATTCAACATATTCCCTATAAAATAAATATAAGTTGATTTTTTATTAAATATTTTTTATTTTTTAATTAATTACGAGGATAAAAAGAGATACCATCTTGTTCGAGTAACCCTCGGAATGACACTCCAAGTATTAGGATGTGTTCCATAGATTAATCTTACAAAAGAGGGCAGTGCCTTAATTTAAAAAATGAACAAAATTGTTCATCATTTTAAATTGGTAGGTATATGCGTGTGTGTATATATATATATAATGGACTAAAACGTAAGCATGGAATGGTGTCAGGCCAAGGAGCAAATCATGGGAATTAAATAGGTACTAAAACTAGATAAACCAATGACCAAATTAGTACAAACAATAAACTAAAGGGCATGAAGGGAATAAGGCCAAAGTCATGGCATAAAATAAAAATATCATATAATACAAACATGTAAAACACTAAATAGCATGTGGGACTAAAATAAAACAAAAAAACATCAAAATAACGTGCCGAATGTAAAATAAATATAAAATGGCTCCAACTTCCAAACAAACATAAAGGACTGAAATTAAATGCAACACAAATTGAAATCTGAAAATGGATATTTCATTTAATGGCTTAAACAAATGGTTATAAAAGTACGAGCCCTTTGCATGCAAATAACCCCTAATAAAGGCATATGGGTCCCCTTTCTCTAAATTATGTTGTTTCCAAGCTTCTACATAACCCTAAACTAAGGGTTAAGAAATCCATTTCATTCCGACACTGCTCAACATAGAGAATAAAAATACTTCTCTCATAATTCTCTTCGATTAAGGAACCAAAGAGCACCGGAGGTATCGACGGACGACGACTTCCGAAGACCAAACGCTCAACCTAGGTTCTTCAACGGAGACCATGTCGACACTTGTTTTTCGTCCCATTCGATATTATTTTTATTATTATTATTATTATTATTATTATTAATTAATATTTTTATTTTTTAGATCCAATTACAACAGCCCAAGTTAGGCCCAACTACAAAGGGTCATCTAACCCAAACTCGGAGCCCAACAACAACTTAAAACCCGGAGCCCATCAAGTCCCAAAATTGGAGCCCATCTTAGGGCCCAAACTAATTTAGGGTTTTACCCTAACATCTTAACCGCCACTCACTCCCAGCCGTTGGATTTGGGAGAGATCCAATGGCCTAGATGTAACCTAGATTAGGGTTTCCTCTTCAGCACTCACCGGCTCTCATCTCAACCGTCGAATCAAGACCCATCCAACGGTCCAGATCGAGCAAGATGTTGTCGCAGTTTCTCCCACTCCCCAGCCACCGTCGCTGCTGCCAATTGAAGGCTTGTAAGTGTCAGAAATCCAAGATCAACATACCAAGCAACGACACACCAACACAACATGCAAATAATAATTATTTTGTTTGTAATCATTTCGTTTCAAAATAGAAAAAAAAAGAAAAGCAAAAAATCTGTAACTCTGGCCTTATAAATACCCCTAGTAAAACATGTAACGGGGGGTTCGAATTTTCGAAAAAAAGAATAAAAGTTGAAAGTTGAAATTTTTTTAGGTATATATATATTTTTACAGGCTTCAAAATAAATAAACTTGTATGTATTAAAACCCCAAGGATGAGGGTATAGTAGTTTACATGTGGGAGTTCGAAATAGAGGTGATTGATTTTATCTTCGCGGCGGCCCGATCTCGCGAGGAGGTTGGAAGCTAAACGGTAAGGGCTATTTTTAGGTTCGGTTAAGGTCGATTTTAGGTAATTTTAGCCCTAGATCTAGGCTTAGGGGTCTAGATCCAAGCAAAGGGGTTATTTTGGTTGAGTTTGGGAGGTCTGCCCGCCGCCCACAGAGGCTGGGGTAAGTTGAGTTGGCCGGCAGTGGGCCGGTCGAGGAAATTTGAGAGAGAAATCTCTTTTTTTCTGAAAAATGGTTCAAATGAAAAAAATAAAGTTGTATTTATAAAGGAAATTTTGGGGTAAATTACACTTGGGTCCCCCGAGTTTTAGCGTGTTTTTGAAAAGAGGTCACTAGAAGCGACCATTTTCAGAATTTTACAATTTATGTTTATACTATATGAGTTTTTGTTTAATTTTTATTTAGTCACCCTAGTTCAGTCGTGTTTTTGCATGTTAGTCCCTGTAGGGATTGTTTTTGTGATTTACCTAATTTTATGCATGTTTTATATTTTTAGGGCTATTTTTAGTTTAGTCCTTGTTTGTTTAGCGTGTTTTAGCATTTCAATCTTTTAGTGACCGTTTATTTTTTTTTAAATCTTTAAGGACTTATATTGTAATTTTACCTTTTTATTCGAATGTATAATATTTAGGAAATATTCCCTTAGGTTTTTGCATCTTTGCATTTCGAACCTTAAATATGTTTTCCATTTATTTTTATTCGGCCATGCAATTTTAATCTATTTTAGTTTAGCCCATGTTTTATTTAATTTTATTTTAGCACTTAATATTGTAAATGTTTATTTTAGTCACTTGTATATTTTATTTTTATTTTAATTTTGGCATGATAGTTTGACCATTTATACTTTAGTCCTACTTTTATTTTTAAAAATTTTTGCATGTTGTTTGCATATTATTCCATTTTAGTCATAATTAATGTCGTATGATAGCCTCATAAGCATAACTTGACTCGAATCAAAATAAATTGACTAAGGGTAATATTCGATCATTTTAATATTGTCGTAAAGTGATTGTCTTAATGTATAAAAAAGTTACTTTCGATAATTTTAAAATGAAAGTTTATCCCATTTAGTAACGCGAATTAAATCGATTTCATTTTTAAAATTCAGGGATCAAGAAAAAGATCATTTTTTAATTAAATTCATCGAGAAAAGATTATTAGATCGAATCTAAGGTCTCGTCTCGAGATATTTAATTTTAAAATTCAGGGATCAAGAAAAAGATCATTTTTTAATTAAATTCATCGAGAAAAGATTATTAGATCGAATCTAAGGTCTCGTCTCGAGATATTTAAATAATTGAACATTCTTATTCTCATTAAATATCGGTAAAGTAAATAATCAATTCCTTGTTTGTTATGTTTTTTATTTGTTTTATTTTTGCATGTGTTTTTGATAGATTTCCAAAACAATAACATTCAAATCGACATTAAGAATAATATTATCTTTTTGTTTAGGTCCGAGTAATAAATCATTGCTTTAAGGTACAAGAGGTCATTTATTCTCGATTGGAAATCATTAGATATTGTCGTTTTCATTCGAATCCGTATTTAATTTTAAGATGAAATAGTAATATCACTTTATTTCAATTCGGGTAATAAATGATTGTTTTAATGCACAAAAGGTCATTTATTCTCGATTGGAAATAATTAGATATTATCGTTTTCACTCTTAAAATTATTTTGGGTGTTATTATTTCGAAAGTGATAGTGAAATTTAGAATTTTAATATTTCTTTATTTCGATTGGAATAAGAATCGATTGCTTCAAGGTATGAGAGATCGGTTATTCTCGATAAAAATAATTAAATATTATTATGTTTCATCCAAAAATTCAAAGAATGTTATTTTAGGGGATCTTAAATTAAAATAGACTCGAACTTGTAAATTTTATTGCAAAGACAATTAATTAATCGACTAGGTACCAATTTAAGGCGTTGTGGGGATGCTAATCATTCCCCACATGTAACTGACTCCCGAACTCAAATTTTAGTAACGTAGACCGCAAGTTTTTTGTTTTAATTAAAATTAATACTTTAGTAAAATGGTAAATACATTTTTGGGTGCCCAACTACACCCTAATAAAATATTGGTGGCGATTCCTCAAACAACATTTTATCACTAACCGGTCACTGAAAATTATTTTCGAAATGAGACCCTCTTTTCCCCCAATCGAAAAAACCATTTCGACTACTTGGCGACTCCGTTGGGGACCTTTTTTAGAGAGTCAAGCCATTAGTCGATTAATTAATTGTCTTTGAAAATAAAAATTACAAGTTCACTCTAATTTGGTTTTTGATCCCTTGTTTGGCTTAAATAAGTGTTTGTAAATTAATTATCCACTAAATAAATGTACTGATCTATTTGCTAATATTTTCAGAGTAAATATTTGTTCAGGGTTTTGAGCTTTCTGTTTGGTGTTGTTTATTTTGTTTTCGCTTTTCCTCACACACTACACAACCACATTTGCATAACATGAGCTAAAGCCCCACTCCATCCTATTTAAGTAGGAGTGAGAAGCTACTCCCTCGTTTAGTTTTCACCTCCATACAGGATAGTGAATCGCTCCAGGGGCTCACACCTTATTGTCTTCGTGATGGGTTTCACTTCCGTATGGACATAAGGTGGTGTGTCCCCTCGAATTGAACTCGATGAAAAGCCTGTGTTGGGCCAGGATTGAGGGTTCGGTAGCCCAAGAGGCCATCAGCAAGGACAATTCAAGGACCTCTTAATTTAGAAACAAACCCAATATGTAGTAAACTTTGAACCCAAATAGAGCCTTACCCAGATCATAGGATCTCGTGAGAATAGTACACAAGGAAAAGCTTGTTTGAGCCTTTTAATTTTTGTAGGTAGTTTTAATTCCAGAATAAATGTATGCGAACTAGAGATCATGCATTTAGGTTTAATTTTTTGAATAAGCATGGGAACTAGATGACACGAGGTTAGGATTTTCTATAAACAAAGTATGTGGGTAGAAATCATGTTTGGGTAAGATCTACTAAAGCATGATTGGGTAGACAGCATGTGGGGTAGGTTTTATCGACAAATTATATTATATCTGATTAATTCATTTATGATTACTAACCAATTTTCTCTTATCCTTTTTGTTTTATTTTGTTACCATTTTGCATTGCATTATTCATTCTATGGTGTTGATCCTTGAACGATGTCCATATAGAAGGCTAGTAATATGGAACGAAAGATTCAAAAGAGCTAGAAAACAATACAGACAATCTAAGAAGGTCCGAACAGTCCTAACTAACAAATAGAGGCCTTTTACATACTGGTTCAAATCTGATTGGGTACACAAACATCAATGGCAACAAAATGACCTGATCACTAGCTACCTGCAGTATACTCAAGGTGTGGCTCAATACTTGTTTGACTTATCACATGAAGTTGGTATTCTAAGCGAAGGACTGGAGCCCGAGATTGAAGAAGCTTATAGGATCCTGGACTTACTAGGGCACATTCAACAATTTGGAGAGATAGCTCATATTTTTTGTGATATGTTTAAGCCTTGTAATTGAACTTCGTTTCTAATATAATAAGTTGTTCTAAGGAATTGTTCTAGAATCAACACCTTACATTACATGTACATTGTATTCATATTGCATTTACTTTTTCTCATTGCATTTTAATCATATTTTTTCACATTCATTAACAAAGCACCAATATTAATAAAAAGATTGTGTGGTAGAATATTGGACACTTTTAAGCATCCGTACCACACTCGAAAAAAGGCAATGGATGAGAAAATTGTCTAAATCGAGATGACTCAACTTGAAATGCAGGAGAGTTTCAAGAAATCCCAAGAGGATATGTGTGAGAAGATGATG
Organism: Hibiscus syriacus; assembly: GCF_006381635.1. Taxonomy (NCBI): domain Eukaryota; kingdom Viridiplantae; phylum Streptophyta; class Magnoliopsida; order Malvales; family Malvaceae; genus Hibiscus; species Hibiscus syriacus. The sequence goes on along the minus strand of NW_024062600.1, from coordinate 287,641 downwards.
AAAACCCAAAATGACATGATGTAAAAATTGGCCAGTTTGATACAAGGAAAGAGTATAAGTCGAGAAGAGACTCCAATTTTTGGTCCTACAACCAAGAAGCCTGTGTATACCCTAGGCTTCAAACCAAGGGCTAACCGTGAAAAAGCCCCAGCTGTTAGTTCCTTCGAAGAACCCTTATATCCCCTTAACTTTACACCACCACATGTCGGAGCACAACAAGTAACGACTGCTCAGCAAAAAAGAATACAGATAAACTTACCTGGCTCTTCTGTAAACCCCCACCCAGTTAAAGACGACTCGGATCTCGATGTGGAAGACAAGAAAGACCAGAATAAGGAACTTAAGATGGAATGGGAGCAAATGAAACATGAGTTCCGAACTATGAAGGAAAGTGTTAGCATGTATAGAACCGATGCCAAAGAGCTAAGTCTGGTTCCTGATTTAGTACTACCACCTAAGTTCAAAATTCCTAATTTCAAAAAGTTTGATGTCACAAGTTGTCTTTCTGTACACATTACCATGTTCTGCAAAAAGATGACCGATTATATAGTGGATGATCAACTATTAATCCACTGTTTTCAAGAGAGCCTGGCAGGGTCAGCCATATGGTGGTAAAATCAGTTAAGTCGTACCCAATTTAAGTCCTGGAAGGACCTGGCTAAAGCTTTTCTAGAGCAGTACAAGTATGTGAAAGATATGAGGACTAACCGAATCCTATTACAGAGCATGGAGAAGAGTTCCAACAAAATCGTCAGACAATATACCCAAAGGTGGAGAGATATGGATGTACAAGTTCATCAACCGCTTGAGGAAGAAGAAACTAACATGCTTTTCGTAAACACTCTGAAAGCCCCGTTCTTTGGCCACCTCATAGGAAATTCGTCCAAGAATTTTATTGATGTGGTGATGGTATGAGAAATAATCATGATGGCGATCAAGAGTAGGAAGTTGGATGAAGGAGAATATAGCAGGAAGCCGCCAGTGAAAATGAATGATAATGAGGTTAGTAACATGAGGAAGTATGATTCCAACAACATTACTGTGTCCTGATCTCAAGCCACCGGGTCATCTACAAAAACCCCTGTCAGACAAGAGGTAAGAGAAACAAGGCAGGAAAGGGAATGGGTTCAATTTGACCTCATCCCCATGACATGCAAGGAATTATTCCAGATCTTGTACGACAAGCATGTGGTGTCGCCTTACCACACTTCACCAATACAACCTCCCTACCCGAAATGGTTTGACATCAATGCCCAATACGAATATCACACTGGGGCTCCTGGGCATTCAATTGAAAATTGTCTTGCCTTTAAAAAGGTTGCAGAAAGATTAAGGCAGAGAAACGTCATCAACTTCTGTGATAGTAACCAGCCCAATATGGCTCAGAACCCACTGTCGATCCATGCAAGGGAAGGTGTCAATGAAATTATTGAAAAATGAGGAGCCAGTGAGGGTAAAGACTCTAATCCAACTGTGCAACCACAAATCTAGGAAAAATAGGGCATCCTGGCTGAACAAGTGAAGATTGTTCACCATCGCAATCTAACTTTATGTTTACATCATCTTGTTTGAATTTGTTTTTTGTACTTTCTAATCTTTCTTTTTGTAAGGATATTTAAATGCATTTATGCTACTTTAAAGATGGTGAGCATTGAATCAAATTTGCAATCTTTAAACTCTTTAAATATCAACTTAATTAAAAGCTCGTTAAATGAGTAGAGTTATGAATCTTTGACAAAGCGACAAGATTGAACCCTGATAAAACAAGAACCTTGGGCCTTACCCCAGAAGATACACTCAAACACCATACCCTTCTCTTACAGAGACCAAACTAGCATTCTCTTTGCATAAAGAGACAATTGAGGGCTTCGCATTCAAGTATGTAAGGATGCAGACAAAATGGGGCATCTTGCACATGAGATTGCAAAGCTGATTGGTTTCTACATTTGTTGATGACATTCAATGATGATCATGATCTTCACAGATGGAATAGTCGAGTATGTGAATCTAGTTTAGGTCAGTTGCTTGGAAATTGAATTCTGAGGAGGAGATTTTTTTACTTTCAACAACACCTAGACTATAACAGATTCTTCTTGAGAAGCTTAAGAAATTGATTTTGTATACCCATAATTTAATTATATATGTATACAATAAAGCTTGAGTTATCCCTCTAGAGCAATTGGCTAGACGCCTCGGCTTTATAGATAAGATTTAGCTAGCCCGATAAAGGTGATTATAATATATATATATATATACAATAAAGCTGAATTTAGCTAGCCAAACAATGGCAAATTAAATCAAATTTACTAAATAAGGAGTTTTGGTAAATATGGACTAAGGTAGTTAAGTAACACCTGTTATAATCAATTTTACACAAGTACTCGGGAAATTTTTAGACTGATATTTCTGCACTACCTTTGTTAGAGGAGTCTACAAAGCTTGAACAAATTGAAGATTTCAGAAAACTGAAATGGAAAGTGTTACAAAAAGTCTAGTAATTGAATGTCCTAATTGCTTCATTTTGTCTGCATCCACTTAATATGATAAGCCGAGAATTTTGATACTTGTCAAATAGCTATAACTTTGAAAATATTAAAGAGCTGTTGATTCTTTTGATATTTTGTGAACTCAAGAAAAGAATAAGCGATGTCAGAATAATGAAGCATTCCACAATCTTGAAAGCAAATGGTCTGAGATATCAGAAGGATTGAAGGATAGAACTTGTAACACTTCTTCATGACATTGTCGGTGACCCATCGAGAAGCAGATGGTCGCCTTGTTTGAAAGGGGCACATATCCCAACGCATAGCAAAATTACAAGAATACAACCAAAAAACGATGGATTTTGGTACCCAAGTAGGGAGGAACCATGAAAAATACCCACTTTAGGGTATGACCAGAAACCCAGATCATGTTGAGATAACAAATTTCAGACCGATGAGGCATTGAGAGTGAGTCTCATAACTTGAAGTGTCAGGGGTGAACCCTAAATATGAGCATAACTTACCTTGTAAAGTAAATCAGTCAAGCATCAATAAATGGCAGAGTCCTGAAGAACAACTCTGATAGTGCACTTGAGCCAAAGATAGAAAGGGGCATCAATATCATATTACTGATCGTAACATCATTTGCATAAAAGAAAATGCATTACATTGCATTCGCATTTTACACATAAACCTATGTTTTTACATATCTTCCAATGCAAATAGAGGATTCATGATATCAAAATCCCAACAAGTTGAAGCTAGAATTAAAACCTCAAAATATAGAGAATCATATTTAAAGAGACAGACTCCCATATTCAATGGTTGCAAGACAAATTTGGACATGAAAAATCGATTTTCAAAGATTATCTTGAAATCCAAATCTTCAAGTATGACCTTTCAAATTTTCGAACATATACTAACAATTGGTAATGTTTAATTTGCAGATATGATATTCCCTCCAGAAGAAGCGGAACATATCCCTCTTTTCTAAGATTTGATATTCCTTGAGTGATAGCGGAATAAGTATACCCCGATTAAATCTTCGTTGAGTGACAGCAGAATGAATCAACTCCCCCAGATATGATATTCCCTTCAAAGGAAGCGGAACATGTCCCTCTTTTCCCAGATTTGATAATCCCTTAGTGACAGTAGAACAAGTCTACCCCGATTCAATCTTCCCTGAGTGACAGCAGAATGGATGAACTCCCTCATATCTGATATTCCCTTCAAATAAGATGAGCATGTTCCTCTTTTCCAAGATTTGATATTCCCTAAGTAATAACGGAACAAGTCTACCCCGATTCAATCTTCCCTGAGTGACAGTAGAATGAATCAACTCCCCCAGATCTGATATTCCCTTCAGAAAAAGTGGAATATGTCTCTCTTTTTCAAGATTTGATATTACATGAGTGACAACGGAACAAGTCTACCCCGATTCAATCTTTCCTGAGTGATAGCAGAATGAATCAACTCACCCAGATTTGATATTCCCTTCAGAAAAAGCGGAACAGGTCCCTCTTTTCCAAGATTTGATAATCCATGAGTGACAGCAGAACAAGTCTGCCTAGATTCAATCTTCCCTGAGTGACAGTGGAATGGATCAATTCCCCCAGATTTGATGTTCCCTTTAGAAGAAGCGAAAAATTTCCCTTTTTTCCAAGATTTGATATTCCCTAAGTGATAATGAAACAAGTCTGTCCCGATTCAATCTTCCCTCAGTGACAGCAGAATGAATCAACTCCCCCAAAACAAATATTCCCTTCAAAAGAAATGAAACAAGTCCCTCTTTTCCAAGATTTGATATTCCCTGAGTAACAACAGATCAAGTCGGCCCCGATTCAATCTTCCCTGAGTGACAGTAGAATGGGTCAACTCCCCCATATATGATATTCCCTTCAGAAGAAGAGGAACAGATCCATCTCTTCCAAGATTTGATATTCCCTAAGTGATAGCAAAACAAGTCTGCCCCGATTCAATCTTCCCTGAATGAAAGCGAAATGGATCAACTCCCCCATATCTGATATTTCCTTCAGAAAAAGTGAAACATATCCCTCTATTTCAAGATTTGGTATTCCCTGAGTGACAGCAGAACAAGTCTACCCTGATTCAATCTTCCCTGAGTGATAGCGGAATAGATCAACATACCCATATCTGATATTCCCTAAGTGACAGTGGAACAGATCCCTTATTATATTTCAAACTATGAAGTTGATCGGACGAAAAATGCATTGTCTCTTTGTCTTTGTCCTATTTCTTGTTGACACAAGAATAGGCAAAGAGGGCAGTTTTTGACACTCTTTTTTCATCCCATTCAATATTATTATTATTATTATTATTATTAATTATTATTTTTATTTTTAGATCCAATTATAACAGCTCAAGTTGGACACAATTAAAAAGGTTCATTTGACCCAAACCCGGAGCCCATCAAGACCCAAACCTGGAGCCCAAACCAATTTAGGACTTTACCTAGATGTAACCCAAATTAGAGTTTTCTCTTCACCAGTCGCCGTCTCTCATCTTAACTGTCAGATCTGGACCCATCTAACAGTCCAGATCGAGCAAGCTACTGTCGTCGTTTCTCCCACTCCCCAGCCACCGCCGCTGCCACCAATCGAAGGCCTTGCAAGTGTCAGAAATCCAGGATAAACACACCAAGCAACGACACATCAACACAACACACAAATGATAATTATTTCGTTTGTAATCATTTCGTTTCAGAAAAGAAAAGAAAAGGATAAAAAAATATGTAACTCCGGGCTTATAAATACCTGAGTAAAACATGTTTCGTGGGGTTTGGATTTTCAAAAAAAAGAATAAAAGCATAAAGTTGAAATTTTTTTGAGATATATATTTTTTACAGCTTTGAAATAAATATACTTGCATGTATTAAAAACCCAAGGATGAGGGTAGAATAATTTACCTGGGGGAGTTCGAATCGGAGATAGTTAGTTTTATCTTCGCGACAACCGGATCTAACGATGAGGTTGGAAGCCGAATGGTTGAAGTTGTTTTTAGGTTTGGTTAGGGTCGATTTTAGGGAATTTTAGCCCTAGATCTATGCTTAGGGGTCTAGATCCGAGCAAACGGTTATTTTGGTTGAGTGGGCGGCCAGGGACAAGTTGAGTCAGTCGACAGTGGGCCGGCCGAGGAAATTTGGGAGACAACACTTCTTTTTTATTGAAAAATGGTTCAAATGAAAAAAAACTAAAGTTGTAATTATAAAGGAAATTTCGGGGTAAATTACACTTGGGTCCCCTGAGTTTTAGAGTGTTTTTGCAAAGAGGTCACTAGAGGGGACTGTTTTTAGAATTTTACTATTTATGTTTATGTTATATAATTTTTGGTTTAATTTTTGTTTAGTCCCCCTAATTTAGCCATGTTTTTTCATGTTAGTCCCTGTAGGGATTGATTTTGTGATTTGCCCACTTTTATGCATGTTTTATATTTTTAGGGTTATTTTTTGGTTTAGTCCTTGCATGTTTAGTGTATTTTTTCATTTCAATACTGTATTGACCGTTTATTTTTTTAAATATTTAGGGACTGATATTATAATTTTACCTTTTAGGCTAAAATAAATGGAATATTTAGGAAATATTCCCTTAGGTGTTTGCATGTTTGTATTTCAAACCTCAAATATGTTTTTCATTTATTTTTATTCGGCCATGCAGTTTTAATCTATTTTAGTTTAGCATATGTTTTATTTATTTTTATTTTAGCACTTAATATTGTAAATGTTTATTTTATTCACTTGTATATTTTATTTTATTTTAATTTTGGCATGATAGTTTGACCATTTATGTTTTAGTCTTACTTTTTATTTTAATTTTGCATGTTGTTTTCATATTAGTCCATTTTAGTCCTAATTAATGTCGTATGATAGCCTCATAAGCATCACTTGACTCGAATCAAAATAAATTGACTAAGGGTAATATTCGATCATTTTAATATTATCGTAAAGTGACAGTCTTAACGTATAAGAAAGTTACTTTCGATAATTTTAAAATGAAAGTTTATCCCATTTAGTGACACGAATTAAATCGATTTCATTTTTAAAATTCAGGGATCGGGAAAAGATCATGTTCTTTTAATTAAATTCATCGAGAAAAGATTGTTAGATCGAATCTAAGGTCTCGAATTGAGATATTTAAATAATTGAACATCCTTATTCTCATTAAATATCGGTAAAGTAAATAATTAATTCCTTGTTTGTTATGCTTTTTATTTGTTTTATTTTTGCATGTGTTTTCATATAGATTTCCAAAACAATAACATTCAAATCGACATTGAGAATAGTATTATCTTTTTGTTTCGATCCGAGTAATAAATGAATACTTTAAGGTACGAGAGGGTAATTTATTCTCGATTGAAAATTATTAGATATTGTCATTTTCTTTCGAATCACTATGAATTTTAAGATGAAATAGTAATATCCCTTTATTTCAATTAGGTAATAAATGATTGTTTTAATGCATAAAATGTCATTTATTCTGGATTGAAAATAATTAGATATTATCATTTTCACTGTTAAAATTATTTTGGGTGTTATTATTTTGAAAGTGATAGTGAAATTTAGAATGGAATTTTAATATTTCTTTATTTCGATTGGAGTAAGAATTGATTGCTTCAAGGTATGAGAGATCGGTTCTTCTCGATAGGAAATAATTAAATATTATTATGTTTCATCCAAAAAAATTCAAAGAACGTTATTTTAGGCAATTATAAATTAAAATAGACTCAAACTTGTAAATATTATTGCAAAGACAATTAATTAATTGACTAGGTACCGATTTAGGGTGTTGTGGGGGTGCTAATCCTTCCTCACATGTAACCGACTCCCGAACTCAAATTTTGGTAACGCAGACCGCAGGTTTGTTGTTTTAATTATAATTAATATTTTATGAAAATGGCAAATATGTTTTTGGGTGCCCAATCAAACCTTAATTAAAGATTGGTGGCGACTCCTCGAACCATGTTTTATCACTAACCAATCACCAAAAATTATTTACGAAACGAGTCCCCTTTTTCCCCCAATCAGAAAAATCGTTTCGACATACCAGATACATGAGAAACTGAGCGACGAATGCTCTCCTTCGAATAAGTAACTCTTCTCTAACTCCCCTTTTTACGCTCGCCATTTATGGTTTGATTATCTTCCCAAAGAATTTGGTATATATTGAGGTAGTTGTGGTGGAACTGTTCGAACAGTTCTTGAAACAAGTAAATCCAGCACCTGTAATTGTATCTGAAACTTTTCACTCCCTCGACTATTACAGAAAGACTGGCAGAGGAATATTTTTAGGGTGTGCACAAATTCTTCACATTTTGATCCATATTCACTTCTAGAAGACTAACGAAATTTCTTACCGTTGATTCGGCACCACTTATTTTCCTTTGGGGGAATTCATGTATCCCAAAAGAAAAATGGATGAAGGTATTCACACATCTTCAGGATAGGGATATTGTCTGGAGAGCCCCTGGTTAACCCATAGTGACATTCTTTTCTGATGTGAGATTTAGAAACTATGACATTACTCGGATTATGGGGAGGAGTCAGATACTTTCCACTTTTGGCACTTCGACAGTATGGAACACGCCAGGTTGTCCCAACAACATATAAAATATCTGGATCGGAATTTGCATATCATGGGGACAACTACAAGAAAAAGGTCAAAGAAGTAACTATCATGGAAGAAAATATTTCGTATGGATGTCATGGCCGCCAAATACATGCTTACTCCCGACTATTTGGAATGGTGAAGGTTAAGGAAAATGACACAATCCCAGTGCCAGAGCATGAAGACACTCGAACCATGGAAGAACATCTTAAGCATGTTCCTTCCGAGCTAGAGATAGCAAGGAAAGAATTTGAAGCCAAAAAGCAGGAGTTGAAACAAAGTCTAAGGGAACTCGAGGCTAAAAGATTCGAGTGGAAGTTGGATGCTAATACCAGAAGGATAGGGCAGACAAGTTAGAGAGTGAACAGAAGAATATTTGTTTTGAGCTTGAGGATTTGAGAAAATGATATCAAGAACAAGTCCAGAGCAATTCTAATCTGAAAAGATCTTCTGAGTACTAGAAAAATGAAGCTAACAGACTAAAAAGGAAGTTTGAAGGACATAATGAAAGAGAGACCTCGAAAAAAACATCTAAAGACTTCTCATAGACGTTTGTTAGACAACCAGCACCAGAATAAGCATCTGAGGATCCATGTAATTGATTTAGAGAAATCTCTTCAGAAGCAGCAAGAGTAGAATGACAAAACCATAGCTGAGTTGGAGGCCATTGTGGACAGGTTCAAGAAACAACCAAGCGAGCTTCATATAGTTCCCTTTGATGGGGGATTTTAGTGGCGTTTTCGTTGGGAACAGGCCCAGCAAAGGGTGAAAGCTAGAGATAAAGTTATCCGAGATTTCCTGGAACAAGTACAAAAAGCAGCTCGTCACTTGCACGGTTTAGTAAACGAAGAGGGAGTGGTCCGACAAGGTATTCAACCAGTGACAGATGAAGGAAAAAGACTTGTTAACTTGTTAGAAGCTGTTCGGGGTTTAGAGGATTTAGTCAGATTATACCTTTAAGATATTTTTGTCTCTTAAAAAATAAAAGACTTTTGTTTCAATAAAGATTATTTATAATAACAGACATATTTCCTGGATCAATGCTTCTAATAATTCTCATGCATCATACATTGTTTTCATACCTTGCATTTCATTTTTTTTATTTTTCATGTTTTTACATTCACATTAACTAATAGAAAAATGTCTAGAGAACAAACACTGGGTATCCTTCCACAAGCCCTGGACACACATCATCCTTACAACACCCACACACAAAAAAATGGAAGCCAAAATTGCTCAACTTGAAGAGAATATGTTGAGGTTGCAGAGGGAGTTAGAAGAAAAGATAAGTCATAATAACCAAAGTACTCTGTAAACAATCACTAAAAGCCAAGAGTCTTTAGTTGACCAAATTATTACCATACTATCTGGCCTGAATCAGGCAATCGCGCCCGGGACAGGATCATCTGAAAAGGTAGCTACGCCACATACCCCGCAGTGGTTATCTCACCTGGAATCTTACCAGGACTACAAGGGGACTCATCCGCTATAAAAGTGAAAGCCCCATTTGCGTAAAGGTACATACTTCTATGTCTAACCTTGAGAATAAGCCGAATGATTACCATATACCAGATTTTGATGAAGAATACAAGGAAAAGAAAATAGAAGAAAATATCAAACCATTGGAAAACCAAATGAAGGTGGTTAAGGGAGACCATGATTATTATGGAGTCGATGCTCTAGAGCTGAGCTTAGTCTCGGATTTGGTGCTCCCACCAAAATTCAAAGTCCTTGAGTTTAAGAAATTTGATAGGAACAGTTGCCCTTCAGCCCACATTACCATGATCTGTCGGAAGATGACAAGATATGTAGGAAAATGACCAGCTCCTGATTCATTGCTTCTAGGAGAGCCTGTTTGGTTTAGTCATTCAGTGGTACAATCAGCTGAATCGATCTCATATCAAGACATGGAAAGATCTAGCCAATTTATTCTTGGAACAATACAAGTATATAAATGATATGAGACTAGATCGAGTAATGCTACAAAGCATGAAGAAAAAGCATAACGAGAGCTTCAGACAATATACACAGAGATGGAGGGATTTAGCTGTGCAAGTTCATCCACCCTTGGATGATAAGGAAACCAGGAAGCTCTTTGTGAAAACACTGAAGACTCCTTACTTTAGGCACCTTGTTGCAATCACATCAGGAAATTTCTCTAACTTAGTTATGGCCGGGGAGATGATTGAGATGGACATAAACAAAGCAAGATCAAGGGAGGGGAATCAAGCAAGAAGACTCTTATAAAGAAGAAAAAGGGAGAGATTATTAACATCAACACCTACAAAGCCAATAAAGGTGTTACAATCTCCAACTCAACAACAACTGCAATTGTACCACCAGGTACTTCTAGTCAAAATCCAACGGAACCTAGGAAAGAAAGAGAAAATGAGCATTTCGATTATATTCCTATGACGTACAAGGAACTGTATCAACAACTTTGATACTCATGTAGTGTCACCATACCCAGTAGACCTATGAAGCCCCCAAACCCCAGATGGTAGGATGAGAACGCTCACTGCGAGTATCATGGTGGTGTGCCAAGATATATTATTGAGAATTGTCTCGCATTCAAGAGGATCATGCAAAGAATGTGTAACAAGAATTGGATCCACTTTGACTCAGGAGCACCGAATGTTGCACAAAATCCTTTTCCTAATCATCAAGAGGCTAGGATTATTGCAATTACTACAGATAAAGACAAGGAAGTTAAGACCTGATATTTCTGAAATAAAGTCTCCATAGGCTTGGGTATGGAGATAAATTATGAAAGAAGGGTTTCTTGCACCACATTTTGATACATCAAGGAGTGGAGATTATAACAACTGTTGTTACCACAATGAAAAAGGATATGAAGTGCAAGATTACCTGGAGTTTAAAGATTTGATCCAGCTCATGATAGATAGGAAGGAGCTGGAATTCTATGATGAAATCCAGAAGAAGATGTTAGTACAACTGAAGACTCATTTGAAAGCAGATATGGCAAGGGTCGTCCATTGGTAATTACCCCTAAAGTGACAACAGATAAAACACAAGCAAATGTGGTGATCATAGCACCTCGACCTTTCCTACAAGGACAACAAACAAGTTCCTTGGAAGTATGAATGCCAAGTAAGCACCCTGAAGAAAGATGACAACAAAGTAGTGCATGCTGTGGTGGAAAGCTACTTCCAAAAGCCTAACTCCCTCCAGAGACCACTTGAGCCCTTCAAAGGGGATGTGCTAATAATATAAACGAGCTAATAAAGGAGGAATAAGCTATATTGTTCCTGAAATTTTTAAAGCATAGTGAGTACAACATCGTATACCAATTATATAGCCTATCAACTCGTATTTCAATGTTAGCATTGATACTAAATTCAGAGGCACACAGGGAAGAACTTTTGAAGGTCCTAAATCAGACATTTATACCATAAGACATACCAGTCAGCAAGATGGATCGACTGGTTAACAATATCCAAGCTGATAATCTCATCTCATTCTCTGATGATGAGATTCCATCTGGAGGATTAGGTCAAGCTAAGGCATTACACATCACCACTCATTTTAAGGGGCACGCCTTACCGAGTGTGTTAATTGACAATGATTCAACCCTTAATATGATGCCTTTGGTTACATTGAAAAGGATGCCAATAGATGCTTCCCACATGAGAACATGCCAGAGTGTGGTTCGAGCATTCGACAGGACCAAGAGGAAGGTAATTCACAAGATTGAGGTGTCTTTAACCATTGGACATGCTACTTAAAATGTTGAATTTTTTATAATGGACATCATGCCTTCCTATAACTACCTTTTGGGAAGGCCCTAGTTCCATCAAGCTGGAGAAGTACCATCTACGCTATACCAGAAAGTTAAGTTTGTCATTGACGGGGCTCTTGTAATTATTAATGCTGAAGAAGATATCATGGTGAGTGTGACTTCTGACGCCCATACATAAAAGTAAATGATGAATTGGTAGAATGTTCGTTTTGCTCCTTAGAATTTGTGAATGCCACATTTTTGGCTGAAGGAGGAAGGATTTAAAAACCATGGCTCTCCGAATGTACTAAAATGGAGATCAAGCAAACCTTGGGAAGGGTGCCAGGGTAGGAAGAGGATTTGGGAATCAGTTGCAATGAAGGATTAACCTTGTCCTTCTATAACAAAGTTAGACCAGTTCGGACTGGGTTTACAGCCCAGTCAACAACATAATAAGAAGGAAATCCAGAAAGGCCGAGATATAAGGTTGGCCAAATTAAATGGGAAATATTTTGAATGGGAACCCATGGTTTTTCCACCTTTTTATGAAACATTTAAATCGAGTGGTTATGAGTTTGGGACGACGTCACCAGATTTGGAGGCTTCTTTGAGAGATTGGAGTATTAATGCTATAACCACAGAGAATGTCGAAAATACGGACGGGTCAGGAATCCGTCCTTTACCACCTGGATCGGTGCTTAAGAACTAGATGACTGAAGAATTACATGTGGTTTTCAAATTTCTTTCAAAGTAATACTCAAACTATCCTTATTCGCTTACACCTAGGGCAATAGGTGATCTTTTGTAAGGGTGAATAAATGTTTTTTTAAATTCAATAAAAGATTCAGTTTCTTTCATGGCAAACATTTTTCTTATTTCATTTCTTTCGAATTCAATTTTCTTTCATTCAGTACTTTTCTTTTGAATTCAATTTTCTTTAACTCAGTACCTTGTTTCATTCTCTTTGGAATTTAATTTTTGGTTATTCCGTGTAGGATATTTTCCTTTCACACATACACATTTCATTTCTCCTTCAGGTCCCAAGATAATGACAATGCAGACGCTGATGATACTGACCCGGAAGTGAATTTTGAACAGTTCGTTTGTCTTGTGGAAGTTGATGAATGTGACAATGAAGATGAGTGCAGTTTACCTTCTGAATTATTAAGGATGATAGAAAGAGAAAACAAGCAAATATTTCCACATGAAGAGAAAATCGAAATCCTGAATTTGGGTACAGAAGAGGAAATAAAGGAAATTAAAATTGGCACAACTTTCTCAACTGAGGCAAGTCAAAACTTAATATTCTTACTTCAAGAATACAAAGATGTGTTTGCATGGTCCTATCAAGACATGATGAAGCTAGATACAGATATGGTAGTCCAAAAATTGCCTATCAAGCCAGAATACAAACTGTGCAACAAAAGCTAAGGAGAATGAGACCTGAAATTCTCCTTATAATCAATGAAGAGGTCAAGAAATAATTTGATGTTAGCTTCCTTCAAGTGGCAAGGTATCTGGAATAGGTGGTTAACATAGTTTCGGTTCCAAAGAAATACGGGAGAATACACATGTATTTCGATTACCAAGACTTAACAAGGCGAGTCCCAAAGATAACTTTCCTCTGGCGCACATAGATACTTTGGTAGATAATACTGTCGGAAACACTTTCTTCTCATTCATGGCTGGATTCTAATGAAATAACTAGATTAAGATGCATCCTGAGGAAATGGAAAAGACTACATTCATCACAATGTGGGGAAATTTCTGTAACAAGGTGATGCCCTTCGGATTGAAGAATGCTGGGGCAACATATCAAAGAGCTACAGTGACCTTGTTTCATGATATGATGCATAAAGAAATCGAGGTTTATGTCGATGGCATGATTGTTAAAGCACAAACTAAAAATGAACATGCCGAAAATTTGAGAAAGTTCCAGCTGAAATTGAACCCCAACAAATGCACCTTCGGGGTAATATCTGGAAAACTGTTAGGCTTCGTGGTCAGCAGAAGAGGTATCGAAGTCGATCCAGATAAAGTCAAAACCATCCAAAATTTACCTCCCCCGTAAACACATAAATAGGTTCGAGGTTTTCTGGGGAGTTTAAATTACATAGCGCGGTTTATATCTCAACTGACCGACAAGTGCGACCCAATTTTTTTCCTTCTTTGAAAAATAACTCTGGAACATGGGATAAGGATTGTCAGACTGCATTCGAGAAAATAAAAGAATACTTATCTCGCACTCCCATCTTAATGTCCCCTATCCAGGGTAAACATTTATTCTTGTATTTATCCATATTCAAGAATTCAATGGGGTGTGTTTTGGGTCAGCATGATGAATCCGAGAGGAAGGAAAGGGCCATTTACTACCTGAGCAAGAAGTTCACTGATTGCAAAATCATATATCCTCCCATCGAAAAGGTTTTATGTTCTTTAGTTTGGGCTACACGTAGACTCGGATAATACATGTTGTACCACACCACTTGGTTAATTTCAAAGTTAGACCCACTAAAGTATATGATGGGTGTGCCTACTCTCTCATGAAGGTTAGCCCGATGGCAGATGTTGTTATCTGAATTTGACATCGAGTACGTGAGCCAAAAAGCAATAAAGGGAAGTGTCATATCAGATTTCTTGGAAAGTAGAACTGCTAAAAATTACTAGTCATTAGACTTTGACTTCCCAGATGAAGACTTGATGGACATATCCTTAGAAAAAGCAAGTACTTACACATGAGATTCCTGGAAAATGCATTTTGATGGTGCATCAAATGCATTAGGACATGGCATTGGATCAATACTGGTCTCCCCTAAAGAAAATCATTACCCATTCACCAGCAGACTGAATTTCGATTGCACCAACAATATGGCAGAATATGAGGCTTATGTTTTGGGAATTCGAGTTTTTATTGGACAAAATATAAAAACCTTATGGGTATATGGAGATTTAGCTTTAGTGATCTATCAGCTTCGCGGAGAATGGGAAACGAATGACGTAAAGATGGTGGAATACCAAAAGCTAATATTGGATCTACTCAAAGAATTTGATGAAGTGTTCTTCCATTATGTTCTTAGAGAAGAAAACCAAATGGTCGATGCTTTAGCTACATTGGTAGTAACATTCAAGGTTGGCGGAGAGTCTGATATGATGCCAATTGACATACAGTCTTATGAGTACCCGGCTCATTGTTACCAAATCGAGAAAGTAAAAGATATTAAACCCTGATATCATGAGATTCTGTAATACATCAAAAATCGAAGTTATCCATAGGAAGCCACCGAAACAGATAAAAGAACTATTAGAATAGTAGCGGCTGAATATGTTCTTGATGGAAAGGTCTTGTACAAGAAAAGCCATGCTCATATCCTGTTGAGATGTGTAGATGCAGAAGAATCAAATATGATATTAAAAGAGGTACATATTTGGCGGAACGCATACGAATGGTCATATGATGTCGAGGCAAATTATGAGATGCGGATATTTCTGGTCCACAATGGAAAGTGATTGCATGAATTATGCTAGAAGATGTCATAAATGTCAAATTTATGGGGATAAAATCAATGTTCCATCTCATGCTCTTCATGTAATGACCGCACCATGGCCATTCTATATGTGGGGTATGGATGTTATTGGGCAAATTCATCCAAAGGCTTCAAATGATCATCCTTTCATTCTTGTGGAAATTGACTATTTCACGAAATGGGTAGATGTTGCATCATATGCTAGTGTCACTCAGTCCAATATTTGTAAGTTCCCGACCTGAAAGAATCATTACCGATAAAGCATCACGATTCTACTATTTATAGACCGAAGATGAATGGAGCAGTAGAAGCAGTAAACAAAAACATCAAGAAGATAGTGGAGAAAACAATTGAGACATACAAGGATTGGCACGAGAAATTATGTTTTTCTTTGTTTTCTTACTGAACCTTGGTACGAACTTCGACTGGGCCAACTCTGTTCTCATTAGCATAATGGATGAAAGTAGTATTGCCCATTGAGGTAGAGATTCCATCACTCCGAGTCCTGTCAAAAGTTAAACTAGATAATGCATAATGGGTCCAAACCTGATATGATCAGTTGAACCTAATAGAGGAAAAAAAGTTGAAAGTCATTCACCATGGTCAACTCTACCAAAAACGAATGGTTCGAGCACATAATAAAAAGGTGAGCCCAAGAGTATTCCATGAAGGGGATCTTGTACTAAAGAGGATTTGGATAATCCAAAAAGATTTTAGAGAAAAATGGATGCCAAATTGGGAAGGACCTTATGTCGTTAAAAAGGCTTTCTCTGGAGGAGCACTGATTCTGGCTGGAATGGACGGGCCGGAATTACCAAATCCTTTTAATTTGGATGCATTCAAAAAATATATCGCTTAGGGTGAAAACCAGAAAGGGCACCTTAAGTTGAAAAAAATGTTTAGGGTGAAAACCCGAGAGGGCACCTTAAATTAAAAAAAATGGGTCCAAGATGAAAACCCACAAAAGGTATCTTGAAACCAAGGATGAATCCAAGTTGAAAACTCAAAAGGGTAATTTGGATGAGGATTCAGGAAAGGTTCTGTGTCACGGCATCCAAATCTTCTGCAGACTTAACGATTCGAGGAAATGTGGCACTTCCGAACATTGTCACATTTTCAAAGTCCCCTTGACAAAGGTTGTACTCAAAAGTCATCTAACGACATATCAGTTCAAAGGCATCCACATTATTGTGATCTAAGGCATCTACTAATATTTCTTTTTTGACATTCCAAAGTGTTTATCATATACTTTGTTCCTTTTTCCTTATAAATAAATATGGCCATTTTTTAAGTCAATTCCTTTTAAGCATCTTGGGTTGAATTTAAACTTAATGATTTATTCACTTTTGAAAAGATAATTGTGTATTATTGTAAGAAGATTTTATTGAAAGGTACAAATATTCAGAAGTCGATCAGGGCTTATGCACTTAAGATAACTGAAAGGTATTACCTAGACCAAGACTAAAAAAAATTCTATATATCGGATTTAAACATGGTGAAGAATCCAAGATCAAGATCAGAAATTCAATATTCCAGAATCAAGAGTTGTCAGGATTGACAACCAGAGATTGAAGATTTCCCTCCAAATCCTAAAATAACATATTTCACATATGCATCTTAGGCACACATAAAATCATTGCATCCATAGCATCGTATATATGCATAATTTTGTAGATTCTTGTTAGTGTCAATTTCAACTTCACAGCAAATGATATTAAACTCAAGACAATGCAGTTTGCATGATTGGATTTCAACCTCACAACGAAGGATATCCAATTCAAAGCTCAACTTCACAATGAATGAGCCATCCACGATTTTAACTTCACAAAGAAGAATATTGTGCCCAGTGGATTGACCTAGTGTTACAACAAATGAGTCATCTACAATAACCCAAAAAGTGTGAAAGATCTTTTTATAGAAAAGAGGCCAAAAGCTTTCGAAAAGTGTAATTTTTTTTGTTTCACCACTGATGAACGGTAGTCGGCGCCAATCTACGACGACCGACGAGGCGGTGGCCGGTCAAAAAATGGGTTTCAAGATGAATGTTCTTCCCAAAATGAAGAACATCAAGAATATTTGAGAGAAAAGGGAAGGATGAGGTTTGATTCGTATTTGAGGGAGAAGAAAAATGAAATATGTTTCTATTTTTAGGCTTTATACTTGACCCGTCGACCAGCTTGGAGACCCGTAGACCTGCGTGTTTTTGCATGTGTATGGTAAAATAACATTTTCAGTCCCTTATGGTTTTTCTGGAAATTTATTTCATTTTTTTTCTTAATTTTGCTAAAGTTTCTTTTAAATTCTTCCTCCATTTGGTTTTCCTTTTTAATTTGGTCCTCTTTTTATATATATTTTATGTTTTCGTTTAATTATATTTTGTATATTATTATGTTTTACATGATTTTGACCCGAAAATAATCGTTTTTTATTTTTATTTTTTTTAGCTAATTTTTGGGTTTTTGTATTTTTTTGTGTAATTGTTTGTATTTAATTGCACAATCGGTATTTCGTTTTTTAGTTTTAATTTAATAGACCTTTTTTCTTACATTATTTTTTATTACTTTATGTTTTCAATATGTGTGATTTATTTTTGTTATATTTCTTTCTATTTTCCATTCTGTTAATTTCTATTTCTCGGCATGTATATATTTTTATTTCGTTTAAAACATTATAACTTAATTTTTTTTCTTTTACTTTGATTAATTAAATACTTCATTTTTAAATTTTTTGACCTTTTAGGAGTATTCTTAAATCAATTAAAGGTGAGTAATTTGGATCAAATTTTTTACTTTTTAATTTAATTTGTAATTTTCTTAATTAAGACAACTGGAAATTAAATTAGTACCGAAAGGGTTGTACAAGGGTGCTAATCCTTCTTTGACTGTAACCGACTTCCGAATAGGATATATTTCTAGTAAAACGCAGATCTGGTAAGATGGTGTCCGATCAACCTAATTTTTATTTTAAAAAATAAATGATCGGTGGCGACTCCAACCCATTTATTCAAGTCGAAGCCTAATTACGGGCCCAACCTGAAAGACGACCGCAACATCAAGGTTTCTTAAACATGGCGGGTCACCGCAAGGTCGTTGAATATTCGAATGTTAGAAAATTAGCGGGTTAGTTTGTGCAATAAAATAAAATGTTAATAGTTGATTCGAGATAATAAAGTGCATAAATCAGTGACCAAAAGAAAAATAAAGAAAAATAGGGGCTAAAATCAGAATAAATAAAACAATAGATGTATTGTGACCAAGATGTAAAAACAAGGCAGAAATTGAGGGACTTTCGGGTGATTAACCCAAAAAATAATGTCCCAAAAGTAATGACATGCTAAAGCTGGGGGACTAGATGCATTATTAACCCTTTTTATTAAACCATAATATTCCCCCCAGGAAGCACGTGAACTCAACCATCTTTCTTCTCCATGCATTCGGTGGCACCCAAGCCTCCACAGGCACGCCGACGGTCGAACCACGACGACCAAATCGATGGGGAGCCGAATAGGCCACCTAAGTCGGGCCAAACGACCCCCTCCTCTTTTCCTTTCATCTCTTCCTCAAATCACACCCCACACTCCTAATGGCAACCACCAAAGGTGGTGGTAAACACAACTCAGCCTAAGGCCAAACTGAACACCCTTCCACGACATCTACCTCTACCCGGTGAGGGCTCTAAACTGAGGTAAAGAAGCTCAACCCCTCTCATTTCTCTTCAACTCTCTTCTCTCTCGGTCGAAGCTTAACCAAGCTCCAAAACTGGCATCAGCGATGACCCTATAACAAAAACCCCAGACAACAAGAGATATAGAGTAAAAAAATAAAATAAAAAAGTATATATCAAAACGTGAATGAGAGAGCTTTTTTTTTCTTTTCTTTCGGGTTTACAAGAAAAAATGGGGGCATTTCATGCTTTTATTTTTGGCCTTTTAAATCCCCCCAAAACTAAAAAAGGTAAAATACATGTTTGGTCTCTATATTTTGCTCACTTTTTAATTTTTGGACAAAACTAGGGTATTACAACAATGTCTCAGTACTATTGGAAAGTGAAAATAAAATATTATGGATGAAATCTAGTTCATCTTCTAGTTTTTCAACTCTTGTGAGCAGTTGGATAATGTTTCATTCTTTGTCAGACTCTAGCATTTTCAAAATATTTAGAGCTTCTACTTCATTTCATGTAGAAAAGGTTCGTTGAACTGATTAGTGACCTTTAGCTACTACCTTTAGTATTGAATTTTCCTTAGTCCAGATCGTCTCTTCAATAGGTAAACTGTCTTCTGATTCATGCTACTTATGTTCTGTCCTCGCATAAATCTTTGAAATTTTAGCAAACCCAAAGAAAGGCCTTATCCTTTCAAGAACCTTCTAAATGACCATTTATTTTAGAGATCAATATCTTTAATGAGATGTCATGTGCATACAAAAAATAAAAACACGACCAAGTACATAACAAGACAAAAGGAAATCAGGTTAATAGAAATGATAATTAAAGTAATGTGAATCATTAAAGACAAAATAATAATTGAATACAACTCATAGATGAGACATCAAATATGTAGTGTGAATAAAACACGCAAAGGAATTTAAAATCCTAACCGCATACGTTTTAGTTCTCTTAGGTTATCCATATAGCTCTAGTGGGGTGGGCTTACTGAATTCTCTATATGAAGTTTGGTTATAAAAGAGGTTCTCAAATTGTCCTTACAACCTACTAAGGTTAATAAGAACTTCGAATCTGGCACGTTACATACTTTGCAAATCAAATTCAGTATAGAAGATCACATCACTAAATGTGTGTCATGGAAACCAATATCCGGAAAAACACTTAGAATGCTTTCTAGAGGTACTTTGTCAGACCTACACGAGAAAGACCGATGTTACTCAGTGGTGTGATGTTTTCCCCTACTTAGATAAAATAAGACGAAGATCGAGTTTAGAGCTATGATATGTAATAGGTCTAAATGTATTCATTCAGGTGAAAGCATTACCTAGAGAGAAAATCTTTTTCCAATTTTTAAAAGAACATATGAATTATAAATTAAATAAGTTTGAACTCAAAATTTCTAAATTTCAAATATAGGGTAATCGATTCATGGATCAAATCTCAATTTTTGTTTCAGAAAACAAAAAGTCCCCAACAGATCGCCAAGTTGTCGCAACCAGCCCTTCGTAGGGAAAGCTCACTAGTTATGCCGATGGGGTTTTATGAAAATATTTTTAACGAAAAGATGAGAGTCCCCAACAATCATTTTTAATGTGCGATTGGAACACTTAAAATCGGTTACTTTTTAATAACCATTTTATTTTTTCAAAAACACCAAATTTTACTCTATGAAAACCAAAAATCAGGTTCGGGAGTCAGTTACGCGTGGTGAAGGATTAACACCCCCTAAAGCAAAAAAAATTGGTACCTAGTCGATTACCCTTATTTAAAATTTGGAAATTTTGAGTTTGAGATTTTACTTAATTTAAAACCCACTATGTATGCAAATTTTAAAAAGGTTATTGATTTACCAAGGCCAATAATGACCTCCCTAAGGCATTTTTTGCGAAAGCTTCGTTATCGATACCAATAAACAAGCATTGCCTTGATAATTAAATTATGCGAGGTTTTGAAAAGGATGTCAATTTACTTTGGGAATTACCAGTGGTCACTCCCTTAGCATAATGCGGAGTATAGACTATTAATTCCTTGATACATGAACATTGCCTTATTATTCTTTTCAAAATAAAAATGCAATCACACAACTATTTAAAAACCTAATTATACTATATTAATATATTAAGGCTTTCTCTAACCTAGAGTGTCAAATTATGAATTTAAAGAACCTAAAGGACTAAACCTAAAAATGGAGGCTCTAATATTAATCCTAATTGATTTTAACAAATTATTTATTCGAATAATCAACATGGAACCTTGGGCATTTAAATCTGAAAGCCAAATCGAATTATTCCCTAAATTAAGGAACTAACGTGAAAAATAAAGTGGAGGCTCTAATATTAATCCTAGTTAATTTTATCCAATTATTGAATCAAATAATCAATGTGGTCCCTCAAGCATTTTAATGCGAATTCCAAATCGAATTATTCCCTAAATTAAGGGACTAAAGTGAAATTCAGCCTAAAGTGGAGGCTCTAATTGTTAATCGTAATTAATTATATCAATTATGGAATCGAATAATCAATGTGGACCCTTGGGCATTTTAATGCGAAGGCCACATCGAATTATTCTCTAATTTTAAAAAGTTCGGGGACTAATATTAAAATGGTCTAAATTTGGAGGCTAAATCTAAAAAGGATGTACTAATTAGGGACTAAACTAAGAAAGATCTAAACTTAACAATATTAAAGTGCTAAGACTAAAATGCAACAAATTAAACAAATTCAAATTAAACTTATGCTACATGATAGTGACTAAATTAAAATAAGGGAAAACAATAGGTTCAAATCGAAATAAATGAAAAAAAGTAAGACATCAAAATCAAAATAAAATAAAAATAAGAAATTGTGACCAAAATATAAATTTAGGCTAATATTTTAGAGACTAAAGCATAATTTTCCAACTTTAAAGAACCTAAAACTCACTAACAGCTACAAAGCGTACAATTACAAAATTAGGACATAACAATTAAACTAAGCTCGAAAAGAACATTACTAGTGACTAAAATGCAATTTTTCTCTTAAACTATGATGGAGTAAACATGATTAACTCAAAAAAATAATATATGAATTAATCTATTTGTTAAATTTAGGGTTTAGGGTTATTTGCATATGGGTTAAGGATTGTAGTTGGGCTTAATGTATGTTAGGTAATTTATTTGGTGTTTGGTATTTTTGGGTTAATGGGTTTAATTTGGTCAGAGTTAATTTGTAATTGCACTTTGGACTTTATTGGGCATTTGAATTTGGGTATGGACCAATTTGTTTTAATTTTAACTAGGGATGGCAAAAAAATCGGAACCCGACTGGAAAAATTGAAAATTGAATTAAACGGGTCGAGTTTGGGGATGATAAACGGGGACGGGGACAGAGATGGATTTGGTAATCCCCGCCCTAATTACCTGGCCCTATAAATATTAAAAATAATTATTTTATATATATATACAATATTAATACATTTAATTTAAATTTAAATATATATATATATATATATAATATTTATATATTTAATTTAAATATATATACCCGGCCTGATACCCGTTTAAATAACCGTTTATGCTAAACGGGGATACCCGTTTCCCCGTGGTTTTCTCCGATTACCCGATGGGGATCCCCGTTTAAATCCCCGCGATTTTTTAAGCGGGGACGGATACATATTTTTTAAACGGGGACAGGGACCAATACCCGGCCCGTTGCCATCCCTAATTTTAACTGCATGGTTTCGGGACTGATATATGCATGTGCATTTTGATTCTAAATGCACTTCCTGACTTCCCAACATTTCACCACCCTTGCATTGAACCGATTCACATCCTCCAATTGGATCACTTGCTTGGGAAAATTTGCAATCCCACTAATTTAATAATCAAGAAAAGTCTTTAGAAAACTTGGAAAATTTACCTTGAATTAATCTGATGTCGATGCGTGAACAACCCTCAAATTTTTCCTTTAAATATTTTCAGTCTGGTTTGATTGGCCAAAAACACACACCTGAGTCTTAAATTAAACTTTTTTAACGTAATAATCAAGAAAAGCCTTTAGAAGATCCAAAAATTAATTAAATAAACTGGGAAAGTGTCACATTTGATTAAGATTAATCGATTAAATAATAGTTTGAATCGGGGCCGAATGAAAATTGACAATTATAAATTAAAAGTATAATGATCACGTGGAAATGGTCCTTTAGCTCGGGAACCCGAGTTTAATTTTTGAAAATTTTGGATTTTTATTTTGTAAAAATATTATTGGTGTCGTCATCAACTTTTGTGTTAGGTAAGTCAAATACCTAAAAATATCTTTTAAATATATCTTAAGAAAAAATAATTTTAAAAAAACAAAAACAAAATTGGTCTACGTTTAACCAGTTTTAAATATTCGGGAATTGGTTACGTGAGGAATAATGAACACCTCACAACACCCAAAGTTGATACCCATTGATTTTATGTTACATAAAATAGTGGAATTTTATAAATTTAAACTCAATTAAGTTACTATTCTTTTATTTCTATGTTTTTTTAAATGGTGAATCTATTTTTAAAATAGTTTGACTCAATAAAATTGATTTAATGCACTCTATTTTATTTAAAATTGATATCCCCTTACTATGTCTAGGTATTTTGAGGTTTTCCTATGGCCCACTCTCCGTTCAACATATTCCCTATAAAATAAATATAATTTAATTTTTATTAAATATTTTTTTAATTAATTACGATGATAAAAAGAGATACCCTCTTGTTCGAGTAACCCTCGGAATGACACTGCAAGTATTTGGACGTGTTCCATAGATTAATCTTACAACAACAAAAAAGGCAGTGCCTTGATTTAAAAAAAATGAACAAAATTGTTTATAACTTAAATAGGTAGGTGTGTGTGTGTATATATGTGATATAGTACGTACATGCATATATATAATGGAATAAAACACTAGCATGAAATGGTGTCAGGCCAAGGAGCAAATCATGGGAATTAAATAGGTACTAAAACTAAATAAACCAATGACCAAATTAATACAAACAATAAACTAAAGGGCATGAAGGGAATAAGGCCAAAATCATGGCATAAAATAAAAATCATAAAATACAAGCACTGGTCTAAAGTAAAACACTAAATAGCATGTGGGACTAAAATAAAATAAAAAAACATCAAAATAACGTGCCGAATGTAAAATAAATATAAAATGGCTCCAACTTCCAAACAAACATAAAGGACTGAAATAAAATGCAACACAAATTGAAATCTGAAAATGGATATTTCATTTAATGGCTTAAACATATGGTTATAAAAGTATGAGCCCTTTGCATGCAAATAACCCCTAATGAAGGCATGTGGGTCCCCTTACTCTAAATTATGTTGTTTCCTAGCTTGTGCATAACCCAACTAGGAGTTGTCTCAAGAAAGACGGACTAATATACGGCTAATATATAGCGTTACCAGAAATATAATAAGATACATAACAAATTCGATTTAGCACTACCGAAAATGTTGAGTACACTACCGAAAATGTTGAGTAATAATAATGTTGTAAGTGGAAATCATGAAGAAATATTAAAAAATTTGACAACCGACAAACTTAGCTTGTCGATGCATAACAATATATCATGTAAAAATATGACAAAATCGGATTCAATATGACAAAGTCGGTAAAGCGCTACCGGATATGTTGAAGGTATCGATACCATTAAAATAAGTATCAATACTTTTGGAATTTAAAAGAAAAACAATATTAGCGCCTATAAAGTATTGATACTTTATAAATATGTATCGATACATAACAATATAACAGGTAAAAATATGACAAAACCGATAAAGAGATACTGAATATGTTGAAGGTATCGATACCATTAAAATATGTATCGATACTTTTAGAATTTAAAAGAAAAACAATAATAGCGCCTATAAAGTATTGATACTTTATAAATATCTATCGATACATAACAATATAACATATAAAAATATGACAAAACTGGTTTCATTATGACAAAATCAGTAAAGAGATACCGGATATGTTGAAGGTATCGATACCATTAAAATAAGTATCGATACTTTTGGAATTTAAAAGAAAAGAAATACTAGCGCCTATAAAGTATCGATACTTTATAAACATGTATCGATACATAAAAATATAACAGGTCAAAATATGACAAAACCGGTTTCATTATGACAAAACTTGTAAAGCGCTACCGGATATGTTGAAGGTATCGGTACTTTAATAAGTATATGTAAGAAATTATCGATACTTTTAAAAGAAAAAAATGAAAACATGTCGAAAGTATCGACACATGACATAAAAGTATTGAGACTTGGGTAATTGTATCGATTAAATATAAATAACATATTCGGTTAAAATACCAAAGGTATAGCTAAATTTTCTCTGAAAATAGATAGAACACCGCCGTAGTTTTTGAAATCGAAGCGTAATTATTGTTACATTTCAGAAGGTGTTTTAAAGCGAAGTTTGTTTGTTTGTTGCTGCAGTCGAATTGAAAAGTACGTTGTCGAAACCCTAGTTTTTATTATTACAGTAATCAGAAATAGGGGTTTTAGAAGTAAAGAAGCATTTAGGACCGATTACAGGTAGAAAGTGATATTCTAGGTAGATAATAAATATCTATACTTTTATAAAATATTATAGGTATAAAATGATATTGTAGGTTGTGTATCTTGTAGCAGTGGCCATTCAAATTCTTTTGAAGGAAATCATTTTACTACAAGAGTAGTTATCGATATTTGTATATTGAATAAAGTGTATGTAACCAGTATTTGATTTTGATTTGCGTAAATTGATATATGAAGGAAAAATAAAGTCAACAGATCTTGCAATTGTTGATCGCGAAGATGACTTTCAAATTGAGTCCAAGAGTATGAACAATGAGGTAACTCGAAAGCAACCATTGGGTGGATATATGTACTTCTAGTAAGTATCAATGTATTTTTGGTATTATTGTTGAAATGGTAATTGGATTAAAGTATTTAAGAACTTTAAATTGATTACAAATTTTAAATGTTGACAGTATGACCGAATGCCAAATGATGAAGGAAGATGGTAATCACATCGGTTTGGTATGTAAAATGAAATTGACATTGAGTATTATTTAGTGTTAATGTATTGATTAAGAAACATTTATGCTTAATTTTAGGTTAAAAACAATGTGTTGGAGAAATGGAAGTCGATGACTAATGCTGAGAAGGAACCTTACTTTACACTGTCAAAAAAGGATAGACAGCAATACAAAGCTTGGAGGAAAGCACATGAAAAGAAGATATTCATTAACTTGTAAATACTTTGATAAAAGATATATAAGAACAATAACATTATACATATTTTCAAAATGTAGAAAGTTTTGACAAGGTGCAACATAAAAAGAGTGAACTCATTAATTGAACACCTTAAGGAGAATAATAAAGTTAATGTCATGGAAGAAATGAGGTTTGGATCTTTGATATGAGTAAGGGATCGACCAATTCGAAGGGAATTTTTTCGATCCTTGGTGGAGCAATTCGACGTAGAAGAATGCAAAGTTAAATATGGTGAATATTCATTTCCTCTGGGGGGTCCCATGTGCTGTAGCCTTCTTAGGGGTAGAAGATAAAGGTAGAACTGTTGAAGAAGTCATTAAAACTAATAATTGGAAAGTACTTGCCTCCAAATATGAGTTAAAGTACAAGGTGACATATGCTGAACTTGAAGAGGATATCAAAATCGGATCTTACAAGGGGGATAACCTGAAGGCCCGAGTTCTATTGTACCTTGTTGGGATCTTTCTTTGTTCAAGGGGTGATACATCCCCGAGCAAGGACAATATGAAGCTGATTTGCAATGAAGGCTTGAAAGGTGAATTCAGTTGGGCTGAATATGTCCATTCTAAATTTATTGAATCAATAATCAGCTTTCAAAAGGGCCGCCAGATATAACTCAAAGGGTGCATAGCAATCTTAGAGGTAAATGAGTTGAAGGACGTGTTTGTTTTTTTATATAAAATGATAGTATAGTTATTATATAAAATGATAAATTTAAATATAAATGTAGGTTGTACTGTTCGATTTTTGGTCGGACTGTAATAGTGTGCTGGCATACCATAGAATCGGAGTGGCACGCATCCGTGCATGAGGAAGGAAGAAGTAGTTAGAGTGATAGTGAAGTTGAAGTTGAAGTTGAAAAGATCGACCAA
The DNA here is from genome assembly GCF_006381635.1 of Hibiscus syriacus. NCBI lineage: Eukaryota > Viridiplantae > Streptophyta > Magnoliopsida > Malvales > Malvaceae > Hibiscus > Hibiscus syriacus. Next base: position 260,444 of record NW_024062600.1, on the reverse strand, counting down.
GTAAGAAAGTGTAATAAATGTAATTACATAATATTAAGAATAAAATCAATGTATTCATATTGTAATTTAATTTTAAAGGTTATCGGCAATGAGGCAGAGGAGGAAGAGGTGAAGGAAGAAGAGAAAGAAGAAGATATGGTAGTAAGGGGATGACGGTGAGGGAAAATAGTGTAAATTTGACATTTTGATGTCTGAATTGGCGGAAAAAGTCGTTTATGATTGTTTGCAAAGACAATCAAGAGTCGAAAAGGCAATTCAGAGGTAATTCAGAGGCTTAAGGGGGAAGTAGGTGGAAAAATAGATGGAGTGGTGAAAGAAGTTGTGGAATTGAGGGGTGAACTGGAGATGGTGATAGGTGGAAAATTTGATGGATAGAAAATTTGATGGAGTGGTGAAGGAAGTTGTGGAATTGAGGGGTGAAGTTAAGGGGGTGATGGGAGTGGTTGAGAAAAATTTGGATGAAGGGTGAACTAAAAGAGATGAAGAGTTATTTAGAGTAAAAATATGATGAATTGAAAAAATATGAAGAAGAGAAGATGGATGAAGTGAGGAGGAAGAAGGTGGATGTTATGCGGACACCGGAGAGTTTAATATATGCGGATTTGGATTCAGAATGTCCTATACCCAAGAAGAAGAAGAATGTAAGCTGAATAAAAGAAAACTTAATTTGATTTTTATTATTGTGTTATGAAAAAAATTTGTAAGCAAAATTGTAGGTTGAAAAAGAAAAAATACCAAGCGAAATTGGGGAATACGAAGTTGCAATGTGTGATTATATATGGAATAGTGGGTTACAATCGACGTAAGTGAAATATATTTCTTTGTGAGTGATATTTAAATATTTTATGACAAAATATTAATCCTAATGCTTTATACATATAAATTGTAATCGAAATGGGAAATCAATTTGCTTTAGTATCCGACGTTGAAACGTTGAAGCCTATGGAATGGGTTGGCGGTGTGGTAAACAAAAAGTAAAAATGTTAAAACCTAGTGAATATATTTTGATTGTGGAATTAATTTTGTTAGGTTATTAATTTGGTCGATTGGGTATTGGTATACGAATCGAATAAGTTACCATTGAATGGGAATATTGGATACCTTCCGTACAACTTAGCGGTGTGTTAAATTAATAAATGTTGAAAAGTAGTGTTATAGATGGTCAATTAATAATGATTGTCATGTAAATACATAAAATGGAGTTGGACGGCAATACAACTTTTTCTAGTGTTGCGAGCTTTTGGGAGATGATATTGAATGACTATTCAAAATTCACTGGCTGTGACACGATAAGACACCATACGATTTTCAAATGATTTTTTGGGAGATATAATGTTGAATTTTGTCAAATTGGGTTTGAAATTTATTGAAGATCCTTATCACAATAAACGATAGTGGTACCCATTGGTATCTGTTGGTGTTGGATATGGTTTCTTGTGTTGCAATAGTATACGATAGTCTATTTTCATCTCCAGCGACCAAAAACAGAGTGGAAGAAGCTAAGAAATTGGTATGTAAGAAAAAAATTATGTAATTTATAATGCATAATTTGTTTTGATCATAACTTGATATTTTTTAATGTAGATGACAATATTAGATAAATATAATAAGGAACGCATTTTTGTACAAGCATTTGGGCATCTAAAGGTCCCATTGAAACATTTCAAATTTGTGGAGCATAAGATGAATGAGCAATTGAATGGGTATGAGATGTTATCATAAATAGAAAGCGCAATTTATGCAGGTTTCATAATTGACATATGTGGTATTCAAATTTTGTAACAGATATGATTGTGGCATTTATTTGATGATGCGGATGGAAATGATCGGTTCTAGAGGGTCAACAGATGATTTTGTAAGTGGAATGAAAAATTAGTTTGCGGTAAAATCTTAAAAGTTGTAGATTAAATGTTGTGGTTAACAATACTTAACATACTGGCAATTTTAATATAGTTTATTGGAGAATGGGATCGTATGAGAATATTAAACGATCTCATAAGCCACGATCAAAATAGACGGAGAGAGGAAGCGACAAAGGCTTCCATCAGACATGTGAATAACAATAAGCCTCGATGATGTAAGCAAAATTTTGTATATGATTTATAATTTTGTATCTGAATGTAATTATCTATGAGATGAGAAAAGTTAGTAATAGATTATTGTACATGTTTCTTATACATTGTCTGATGTAGTATGATCTATCACTAATGGTTCAAAAAAACGACAAAAATTTGCTTGTACAAGTTCTGTGGTCCCAACAGGAGTTGATGGATATGTAAGTAAAGGTTCACACAAAAACATGCTTCAGTGGTGCTTTCAAATAAATTAGGATGTGGTAGTTGAAGGGTGGGTACAACATTAATTTCTTATGACATATTTAGGTATGTACAATTAATAACTACCAAATTCAACAATGATGACCTTTAAAATAATAGGTGAATTTACAATGTAAGTGGTAAGAAAAGACTTTTTTAATGACAAAATGAGTAAACATAACGTATTGAGACTTTTTAATATGTATTGATACTTTATGTCCAGTATGCTTCCCAAACTTAAGTTAGTAAAAAAAAGTATCAAGACAAATATTAAAAGTATCGATTCTTAAAACATCGAAACCAATTATTTGAAGGTAATCGGTAAATTTACAATGTAAGTGGTATATTGTTACCAGTTTAATGAAAGAATAGGTAAAAAAAGTATCGATACTTTTTTCAGTTGTATCGATACATTTTTCCTGTATGAATCCCAAACGAGATGGACGCATAATGTATCGATACATGTTTGAGGTGTATCGATTGAGAGAATAGGTAAACAAAAAGTATCGATAGTTTTTTAAGTTGTATCGATACTTTTTGTCCAGTATGAATCCCAAACGAGATGCACACATAAAGTATTGATACATGTATGATAAGTATCGATCCTTAAAACATCGAAATTTATTATTATAAAGTAATAGGTAATTTTACAATGTAACCGGTAAAAATATACCGGTTTAAAGAGAGAATAGGTATATATAAAGTATTGATATGTGTTTAAATAGTATCGATACTTTTACTCCAGTATGAATAACAAACGAGATGCACGCATAAAGTTTCGATGCATGTATGATAAGTATCAGTCCTTAAAATATAGAAACCAATTATTATAAAGTAATAGGTAATTTTACAATGTAAGCGATAAAAATATATCGGTTTAATGAGAGAATAGGTATACATAAAGTATCGATACGTGTTTAAATAGTATCGATACTTTTAGTCCAATATGAATCACAAACGAGATGGACGCATAAAGTATTGATACATGTATCATAAGTATCGATCCTTAAAACATCGAAACCGATAATTATAAAGTAATAGGTAAATATACAATATAACCGGTAAAAATATACCGATTTAATGAGAGAATAGGTAAACAAAAAGTATCGATACTTTTTAAGTTATATCGATACATTTTGTCCAGTATGAAAACACTGTTACTTTCAATACTATTACCGATATTAGGATATTAACCAGTTAACTTAACATTTAAAAGATAAAAGAATCGATCCTCCCCTCTAAATCGAAAACACTAAACCCAAAAGGCAGAAGATAACTCTTCTACACTGACGAATACCAGCGTTCAGAACAATTACAATCAGATCTTCAGGTAAAATTATCGATATTTTGCCATAAATTATGTTTTGATTGATTTACAAATTGGATTATTTTTTCCTTAATGTCTTTGTGTTCCAATGTAACAACTTCCAAACCTAAAAATGGCTCCAAAACATCAGAGGCGCGGGTCTTCTCAACGACAACCTTCTTCTCAACCAAGCTATTCTTCTCAACAAAGGGATTCTGATCAAATCATGTGGTTTGATATGAACAACTTTAGAACCGATGAGGAGAAAGAAAAATGGCATCGGAGTTTCAAAGTAAGGAAGATTCGTCCCGAATGTGTTATTGACATGGATTTCATGTTCGATGAAAAATAAAATTTTAGTTTTAAAGAGATATTTATATCTTGGGGTTGGCTTGAATTTCTTGGTGTAGAACCAAAATATTTCCCAAACCTAGTTAGAGTCTTCTACAATAATGTGTCCTTCGAGTGTGAGCCTAATAGGACTAAAATAATCAGAATTAATACGCATGTCATGGGGAATGATATATATATCTCTGGATTCTATTGATGCGGGTATAGGTGTCAATAATAAAGGGGATTCGTATGAAAATGATTTAGATACTACAATAAAACGTGTTGACAGAAAAAGCCCAATTCACCTGGATGTAGAGTCGAGAGTGTTTCACAAAATGCTCACTTAGTTTATTCAGCCTTTTGGGGGGAAATTTTCCGTCATTCGAGATTGCGATTATTGGTGGTTAACGAAGTATAGCTCCAAAACGGATCCAAACATTGCTAAATTGATATTTAATACAATTGTTTATATATTCACAAAGAGAGCATCTATCATAACTTCACTACCATATGGATGTGTCATCACCCATATGTTGAAGAAGCATGAAGTTGACTTTTCGCTTGCCTCCCCTCTTCAATTAACTTGCAAGATTGACATGTTATCGATGACTAAAGTGGGATACGATTTTATTGAAAATGTCGGTTGGAAGCTTATCAAGGATGGCGTTGGAGTAGAACAAAAGAAGGAGCAAATGGACCCCATTAGCCATGAAAACCACCAACCGATGAAAGACGCAATGATGGAAGACTCTACATGTGGAGAGGATGTCACAATGAAACAATGATGGAATATATGGTCAAATTCCGGGAGCATTTTGATTCTCGCATGAGTAAAATGCGAGATGATATTGCATCATTGCACAATGAAGTCTCCAGCTTACGTAACGAATTACGTCAACAACATCAAACGAGTTAGGTAATTCATTATTTATGTTCTAAACATTTACATGTTGTAAAGTGTATTTGTTTTTCTTTTAACAGTGGACAACCAAGCGCTCAATGAATATGATGACATTACAGATGATGTTGATGACGATGAAGATCCTAACAAGTATATCGTGTGTACAACACAGCCAACAAGAAAACTTGTAATTTTTTATGTCAATGGTGTTCTTGCCTACTTATCAAGAAATCCAAAAGGTTTTAATTATGTTCATTTGTATCCATTATTTTAACATATAAGCGTACAACTTTAATCTCATTTTCTTCATGTTGTAGATGTTATACTGAGACCAGGAGTATATGAATTTATGCATTTTTGTTTAGAAAATTTTATTTTTGCCATTTGGTCTTCCAAGATGAGGTTAGCAATGTTAAGCAATTGAATTACTATAGACAAAATGAAATTACAATTAGATGTTAATATTCAAAATTGTTAACCATCTCAGGCATAGCATCGATTGTGTACTTCAGAAACTACCTTTGTTGTGTGACCAGTTTCTATTCATTTGGGTAAGATGAATGTTATTAAACTTTGCTGACTTTATTTGTTTATGATTCCTACATATTTATGTTCGAATGTCTGCAAACAGGATCAAGGAAAGTGCAAAAAAAAGATAGCGTTATCTACTGTAAAGATCTCCATGTTGTTTGGAATGTGTTTCCTCAATTTAACGCCCTAAATACACTGTTTGTCAATGATTCTGCGGGAAAATGATTTATAATCTGGTAAGTTACATTTATGCCATATTTTTTTCCAGTTAAACAGATGTTCATACTTTGGTTGATTAACCATTTATGTTTTTATATAGCAATACAGTTACATATGTCCACATCCCTTTGACGCTTCGTATTCGGAGGACAATGCTTTAGGAATGACACAAATTTATTCATTCTTATACGAATTTAGTTTTTTGTTACTAAAATTACACCTGATTAGTTTGATAATTGCAATTATTTATATATGTCCTCAGCAAAAGGTGGTAACATTCGAGAGTACTTGAAAAATTTATGGAAGGCGCCTAATGTTATGGACTTCACTAGAAATAACCTTTTTTCTTCGGATTAATTTCATTGTGGGTAGACTATTTGAACATTGTTATGTAAGAAATTGTTGTGTATGTATGTTTGGTTTACTTATATTATATGTATATTTTCATTCGATTCACATAATACACATAATGCACTATTTTCAATTTAAATATACTAAAAATATAATAAAATAACTGTGTATTTTAATGTTCCACATTAGAACATGTGACTTATACAATAAATATTCCAGACAGATGGGCTAGTGCAAAGATAACAATCAAACTATCTCCTATTCTCTTCCATGTCACTGCTTTATTCCCATGTGACAACCTCATCAACTCAGCTTTGAACTGAATCAGTATTGTCTTTCCTAGCTTGATGGTACATAACGCATGTTACTTGAATAGTAGTAATCAATTATGCAATTTTCATGTTCAATTTAAGACTTCATTTCATGTTCATTTCAATTTTAATTGGAGTTTGAATTTAAATTTCAATTTGAGTTTGAATTTCAATTTAAATTTTGGCTCCACTATAAATACGAGTTAGAGCCTTTGTTCCCTTCAAATAACAATTTGCTCAATGTATCAGGAGGGATTACATCAAATGCCATTTTTAAGGTAACCCTGAACTCTTTCTCAATACTTATTAACTTAGACAATTTACATCTTATCATTGATTATTCCTAATTTCCATTTCTTTCCCAACTTGAAACGTGAGGTAAATCCCGACCTTCATAATTTTGAGGAAAAGGCTGGGAGATTGGATATGTGAAGAATGCCTTTCGGATTTTATTCATTTCACCTAGCTCATTGAGATAGGTTAACCTTAAACTGAAACCGCCAGAGCAAAATATATCTGATGTAGAAGCAGATGCAGATTTCAAATCTCAACGGTGATGCATTTGGTTTTCAAACAGTTAAAGTGTCAAAAATATTTTCGACGTATGATATGGGTGGTATACGGGAAATGCAATAGAGGGTAACTAAAAATCCCGATAATTGAGGGCTACAACTTGTTATAATAATAAAAAACAATTGAAAGGTACGCATGTATAAAGTATCGATACTTAGTTAAATTAACAATGTAAACAGTAAAATTCTACCGGTTCAGTGATAATAGGCGTACATGTCAAGCATCTCAACTTGTCATTTACGACTATTTCATTATACCGAAACACTTTTATCCGTTTACATTGTTAATTTACCTATTACTTTAAAGTAATAGGTTTTGAAATTCCAAGTACTGGTACTTATGATTTACGTGTGTATCTTCCATTATTAACATTATTATTAAAATATCTAGATTTTAATTCTCGACAATTTTTTGTTGCATTTCCCGTGTAGCACCCAAATCATAAGTCTAATATGCTTGTGATGTTTTAAATGTTATAGAACCAAATGGATCACCTTCAAGATTTTAAATATGCAGATGCTTCTACATCAGCTATGTTTCTCTTAGATGATTTTAATTTATGGTTCTCCTATCTTCACGAGCTGGATGAAATGGATACTATCCAGAAGGCATTCTTCCCATATCCAATCTTCCTGCTTGTTACTCAAAATTATGATGGTCGGCATTTCCCTCGCTTTTCATTTAGGTTGATTGCTCTGATTATATAACGACATTTGATCTCCGAAAATATTGTTGGTTGATTGGTCAAGATTTTATATTTGAGGATTGTTGAAATATCAATACTAGTTATTAATGTATTTTATATCTGCTTACAAATGTATCGTTGCATATTATTAAATTATCGCTTTTATAATCTTAACAACAAAGTTTCCATACTTAGAATTTCTAAACCTGTTGAAATTTGAGAAAACGGTAATAATTTTAAACAATCAATTAAATATAACATATTGAATGGACACAACCGGTTTCTATAATTGCTCCTATAAAGTATCAGTACCTAAGAAACATGTATCGATACATGACAATAAAAAAGGTTGAAAACTGACAAAACCAGTTTTAATATAAATAACTTAACAGGTAAAAAAATTGACAAAATTGATTTCCATAATTGCGCCTATAAAGTATCGATGCACGTATGAAAAGTATCGATTCTTAAAACTTTGAAACCAATTACTTTAAAGTAATAGGTAAATATACAATTTAAGCTGTAAAATTATACTGGTTTAATGGTAAAATACTTTTATAGAAATTATCGATATTTTTGGTGTATGTATCGATACTTTTTGTCCAGTATGCTTCCCAAAACTAGATGCACATAGGAATTATCGATATCTATGACTCATGTATCGATAGAAGAAAATATACAACGTTAAAAATTGATAAAACCAGTCAATATGACAAAAATTGTAAATAACTATCGGTTTTGAAAAAAATGAAACTTCTTGAAAGTATCGATACCATACATAAAAGTATCGATACTTATGTAAGGGTAATGGTATTTATTTTAAAAAAACATAACAGGTAAAAAATTGAGAAAACTAGTTTCTATAATTGCGACTATAAAGTATCGATACACGTATGAAAAGTATTGATTCTTAAAACATTGAAACCTATTACATTAAAGTAATAGGTAAATATAAAATGTAAGCTGTAAAAATATATCGGTTTAATGGTAAAATATATATCGATACTTTTTGTCCAGTATGCTTCCCAAAACTATATGCACGTAGAAAGTATCGATACCTATGATACATGTATTGATACATGATGATATAAAAGGTTAAAAATTGATAAAAATCGGTTTCAATATACAATGTAAACGGTAAATAGCTACCGGTTTTGAAAAAAAATGAAACGTCTCGAAAGTATCGATACCGTACATAAAAGTATCGATACTTTAGTAAGAGTTTTCAATATAAATAACATATAGAGTTACAAAGAAACTCTAATCTAGAGAAACATGTAGAAGACGACCGTACTTTTATAGGGAAGTTAGTTATTCTAAATAGTGGTTGCGCTTTTTTTATGCAATCGAATCGAAAGGTATGTTGTCAAAACTCTTATTTTTTTTATTATTGTTATCTTCAAAAATAGGGGTTAGGTTTTTGAGTTTTTTGTTTTCAAATTAAATAAGCATTTTTCACGAAGATGATGACCTTGAAATTGACCTATTATAGGTTGAAAGTTTAATCTTTATTCGCGAAGATGATGACCTTCAAATGGAGCCCCAACGTATCAACATTGAAGAAAATATAAAGCAACCACTATGTGGATATATGTACTTCCAGTAACTATCAATGTATTCCTGTAATTGTTCTTAAAATGGTAATTGGATTAAAGTATTTAAGAACTTTTAATTAATTACAATTTCAAATCTCCATAGTCTGACTGAATGCCAAAGGATAATATTGATTGCATAGCCAATAAAACCCCATTGCAGGGTCCAAATAGAAGCTAGGAATTGGTAAGACAAGTTTCATTTGAGGGTTTAGGTTTATGGACTGAACCTATCCCACGTAAGGAGTGCATGATTGAACATTACATATAATAGTTGTATTTAATTCTTGAAGAATTATTCTTCATTATATATAAGGATAATTGAAATGATATTCGTTCACGTTTCGAAACCAATTAGTGGAATGTATGCAGTACCCTATATCCTCGAGACAGAGTACAAGAAATCTGGCACTTAAAGATTTATCAAGAACGGTAGCTTATGCTCTGCATGAAGACCAAACCTATAATCAACTTTGCCATTATGCTTATATTGTTGAAGAGAACCTGCTGAATTATAGGATTTGTACACAACTGTGAGCATTTTATTGGAAACCCTAACTAATCCACTAAAATTTTGCAATAGAGATGTTTGGGTAACCTATACTTGGGGTTTCCCATAAAATGCTCGTGGTTGTGTGCAAATCCCTTCATTTAGCAGGTTCTCTTGAGCATTATAGGCAAAATGGATAATGGCGATGTTGATTCTAGGTTCGGTCTTCATGCAGAGCAAAAGCTACCGCTCTTGGTAAATCTTTAAGTACCAGATTTCTTGTCCTCTACCTCGAGGATATAGGGTGATGTATGCATCTATGTAATTGATTTTGAAACGAGAATGTATATCATTACAACTATCCTTATATACAATGAAGAACAATTCTTCAAGAACTGAATAGTTCAATCATGCACTCCTTACATGGGAGAGATTCAGTCCCTAAACCCTCAAAAGAAACTTATCTTACCAATTCTAAGCTTACCATTTGGACCCTGTAATAGGGTTTTATTGGCTATGCAGTCAACATGATTAACCTGGATAATCCCAACTACAGAACTGATTCTGGACACGATTTGCGGGAGACTCTATTCTACAGAATGTTTGGCAAGGTTCAAGTACATGATACAAGGGAACATATAGAAAGGTCCAAGTATCGATACTCCAAGTACCGGTTAAAAGTAAGCAATTAGTACATTGATACCCCATTGACGATTTCCTTTGCTTTACATCTTTCAAGTGCATTGTAGATGTCTTCTTATCGGTCTCGATACTTTAATTCCACATGAAGGTTCAAACAATATGCGCGCAAAATGTATCGATATATATATATATATATATTCCATACTTATAATTTCAAAACCTATTACTTTTAAGTAATAGGTTAATTGACAATGAAAACGGTTAAAGTCAATCGGTATCATGAAAATATAAGTAAACAATGTACAGGGTAATATGTTGATAAAGCTTGATAACAAATCAAGTAATTAACCAGTTATGTTATCGTCAAATTCCTAAGGTTCATTCCACTTAAAGGCTCAAACAATCTGCACGTAAAATGTATCAACATACACCACTCACTCTCTAACACACACACCACTCAAAGACACACACACACACACACACACACACACACATATATATATTATACTTATAATTTATAAACCCATTACTTTAAAGTAATAGATTAATTTCCAATGAAAACGGTTAAAGTCAATCAGTATCATTATAATATGCATAAACAATTACCATGTTGATAAAGCTTGATAACAAATCAAGTGATTAACTAGTTATGTTATCGTCATATTCCTAAGGCTCCATCAGCTTAAATTTTGTTAACATTTAGTTGGTAATACAGATAACATAACATATTTTGTTATCGTCCGATTTCTAAGGCCCCATCAACTTTAATAAAGTGCAACCTATTAAGTTACATAAGCGCTACCTAACATGTTATTATGCTTGATAATGTTTCCAGTAATTAACTGGTTATGTTATCATCGGATTTCTAAGCCTCTATCAGCTTAAATTGTTGTAACATTTTAGGTGTTACCTAATATGTTGATAATACAAATAAGAAATTTAGTAATTAACCTATTTTGTTATCATCGAATTTCCAAAGCCCCAAACGCTTTAAAAAGGCACAACCTATTACGTTACATTAGCGCTACCTAATATGTTATTATGCTTGATAATGTTTCCAGTAATTAACCGGTTATGTTATCGTCGTATTTCTAAGGCTCTATCAGCTTAAACTTTTGTAACATTTTAGGCGTTACCTAATATGTTGATAATATTAATAACAATATAAGTAATTAACCGATATGTTATCGTCAGATTTCCAAAGCCCCATCAGCTTAAAAAAGGCGCTACCTATTACATTATATAAGCGCTACCTAATATGTTATTATGCTTGATAATGTTTCCACTAATAAACCGATTATGTTATCGTCGGATTTCCAAATCCACATCAACTTTAAAAAGGCGCTACCTATTACGTTATATAAGCGCTATCTAATATGTTATTGTGCTTGATAATGTTTTCAATAATTAACTGGTTATGTTATCATCTATATTTGTTTGATGCATTTTACATAGGATGATAACATAACCAGTTATTACCGTTTTTATTACCAACTCAAATGACATTTCTGGTTAAATCATATAACATTTTAAGTATCAATTTTAATCGGTCACTTGTTTAACCGGTCACGTCATTTTTTAGCCTTTTTTAACCGCCATATAGCATAACGTCTTAACCCCTAAACTAAGGGTTAGGAAATCCATTTCATTCTTCCACTGCTCAACATAAAGAATAAAAATACTTCACTCCAAAATCTCTTTGATTAAGGAACCAAAGAGCATCAGAGGCATCTCCGGACCACCCAAGACGACCCCCGAAGACCAAAAGCTCAACCTAGGTTCTTCAACAGAGACAAGATACATGAAAAATTGAGAGATGAAGGCTTTCCTCGGCAACTGGTTTCCTTCGAACAAGTAGCTCTTCTCAAACTCCCCTTCTTCTAAATCTAAAATTAAATAATAAAAAAAGAGTAATACCTTTGAAATAGAGTTTTTTTTCTTCTTTTTATCTTCTTACTTTCGTTCATTTTTTTTTGTCGAATGGCTTTTTCGAATGGTTCTTTGGCTCTTCTTTTTGTTCAAAAATGATTCCTCTAGTTTTCTCTCATTTTTTGTTGATGGATCCTCTCTTCTTTTTTTCTTTTTTTAAATGGCTCCCTTTTTCATTTATGTTTCACATATTATATAGACAACCAAGGATTTATTTACTCTCTCGTGTGAGGTTGTTGGGCGTATTATATTATATTGGATTTGGCAGAAGGGGTTTGTTTCTCTTAGTTTTGACAGAGACATTTATTTTTAATGTTGTAGTCGTTCATATTGGAGAGGGGACCATCTAGCGTGGCAGAGAGAGCAGTGAGGAGGGATGCACTGTTGAGCATAAAAAAGTTAGTTGGCTATTCTTGTGTAGTTAGGAATTAGTTAGAGGTTTGTTAGAAGCAGTTACTTTATTATTAATACTATATATATATGTGTGTGTATTTTTTATACATTGATTTGTGGCATAAATGAATTAGAAGTATTCCATGTATCCAAGCATTTTAGTTTTAACATGGTATCAGACTTAATTTCGGTCCTTTTACTTCTGATTCGTTAGTTTTTTAGGCTTTTTTTGGGGTTTTTTCATTCTCATAGCTTTCGTTCGTTGAACAACTTTTCCCCAATTTTTTTGATTTCATTTTTTTTCTTTTAACAATGTCTTCTGTCGAGGAGATGATTGATTTCACTCACCTATTATACTTGTATCCGTCAGATATGCATGGCCTAATGCTCGTTTCTCAGTCGTTGGTAGGTTTGGACAATTATAGTGTGTGGATCCATTCAATGAAGATTATGTTGCTTACTAAGAATAAGCTAGGGTTTATCGACGGTTCTTGTCAGCGAAGTGCTTACAGTGATTCTTTGCAGGTGAAATGGGATCTATGTAATGCTATTATTTTATCCTAGATTCTTAATGTTGTTAGCAAGGATTTATCAGCTGGGCTGGTGTTTGGCTCCAGTGTTGCCTCTGTTTGGAACGATCTAAAGGAAAGATTTGATAAATTTGATGGTTCCCAAATCTTTTTTTTTTTTGCATCATGAGATTGCTAAATTTTGTCAAGGCGAGTATATATTGTTTCTGGTTTCTTTACTCGTTTAAAGATATTGTGGGATGAATATGAGTCTTTGATTCCTTTCACTGCTTGTGATTATGAAGTCTCCCAACAAAACATGAAACATTTAGTTCAGCAGAAGTTGTTTCAGTTTTTGATGGGTTTGAATGACTCTTATTCAGCGATTCGGAGTCAAATTTTGCTCATACAGCCTCTGTCAATGGTAAATCAAGCCTACTCGATGTTGATTCAAGAAGAATCGTAGCGATCTCATCTCTCTGTGATTATTGTACCTGACATGATGGCTTTGTTCTCCAACTCTGGTAGTTTTTCTTATCGCAAACGCTTTTTTGGCACTTGTGATTACTGAAAAGTTAAAGGCCACAAAAAGATAAATGTTATCGCTTAATTGGATTCCTCCGAATTACAAATTTAATAAAAAGAAAGGAGTTTCTGGTGCTGTGGAAAATTTAAGTGTATCTTTCGAATCTGTACCTACTTCTACTCCTCATACCCTGATCCTTCTACTCTATTATTCACTCAAGAGCAGTATGACCAGATTTTCCAGCTATTGAACAAGCCACCTTCTGCAGATTCTGTTGTTAATCTTACATATATTTTTTTATAATAATTCATTACATTCTAATGCCTCACTTAAATGGATTGTTGACACATGAGCTTTTAAGAGCTCACTTAAAAAGATTCAAGACCACGTTTTATTTGATTTTAAGAGCTTAGATTATCCTACTTCTTGTGATTCTTCTACACGTTTCATACATCTTCCTGCTGGTAAAAATGTTCATGCTACTCACCTTGGATCTTGTTTCCTTGCTCCATAATGTAAACTTGAACATGTAATTTTTGTTCCACAATTCAAACATAACTTGCTTTCAGTCTCTCGGCTTACTCGCGACCTTGGTTGTTTTCTTACCTTTTATCCTGATTTTTGTCTCATGCAGGATCTCTCCACTAGAAAGATGAAGGGGATTGGTAGGGAATTTAGAGGCTTGTATTTTTTTTTGAGTCCTCTTGTTTCGATTCTGGTTTGTCTGCTTTTTCACTTCTGCTTTGAATCATTCTTTTTTCTCCATTTATGCTTTTTGTATGGCTTATTCTAGTTTTGCTAATTGTATTTGGCATGCTAGATTAGGGCATGTTGTATTTTCCAAGATGAATAAAATAGATTTTTTTGCAGTCTATTAAGTTTCAACAATATATTGTTAACAAATGTTTTGTTTTCTCTTTAGCTAAAAAAACTATGTTATCTTTTCCTGTTAGCACTTCTAGGTCATCTGTCCCATTTCAGCTCATTCATATTGATTTATGGGGTGCATACAGGGTTTCTAGACATAGTGGTCATCGTTTCTTTTTAACTATTGTTGATGATCATACTAGGATGACTTGGTTATATCTATTGAAGTATAAGAATGATGTTGTTTCATCCATCAAACAGTTTCTTTCTATGGCTCAAACTCAATTCTCTGACTTAGTTAGAATCATTTTGAGTGACAATGGCTCTGAGTTTTTTTAATTCTATGTGCTCTCATTTCTTTTATTCTCTTGGCCTTATTCATCAAAGTTCTTGTGTTGGCACCCCCAGTAAAATGGGGTTGCTGAGAGAAAGTATAGACATATTTTAGAAGTTGCTCATGCATTACGATTTCAATCTAATGTTCCTCTTAAATTTTGGGGTGAGTGTGTGCTCACTACTTGTTATCTCATTAATAGACTTCCATCGTCTGTGATTCAATGGAAAACACTATTTGAGATGTTTTATCATAAACCACCAAATTTGTTTCATCTCAAAGTTTTTGGTTGTTTGTGTTATGCAACTAAACTAAAATATATTGATAAGTTCACCCCAAAAGTCATTCCTTCTATGTTATTTAGTTACTCTACTACTCAAAAAGGATACATTCTTTTCAACCTTGAATCTAAAACCTTTTTTGTTAACCAAGATGTTGTCTTTCATGAAGATGTGTTTCCTTTTAAATTTACTTCCTCTGATTCTTCTTTTTTCCTCCCTTTAATCCTGATATTTCTGATTTCTGATTCTGATTTTTTACAACTTTCCTTTCCTTCACCAAATATTCCAAACTCTCCTTCATCAACTCAGCTTGCATTAATTTCTCCTTCAGATTCTATTTTATCTCCAGATTCTTCAGGGGTTCCTATTAATCGTTCACCAAGTATTTCAGGTGATCTTTCTCATGCTTCAGTAGATATTGTTCCTACTGTTTCTGTTCCTAGTTCTGTGTCTATTAGGATTTCTTCTAGAGTTTCTAAACCTCTATCTTGGTTAAGTGATTATATTAATACATTCCAATCCACTTCTCTTCCAGGTTAGTATCCCATATCTAACCATATTTCTTACTCTCATTTACCACAGCAAACACAACCCTTTATCTTTTATTTTTCTAATTCTCTTGAACCCAAATATTTTCAACAAGCTCAATCTGATTCTCGATGGGTTAAGGCAATGCAGGAAGAAATTCAGGCTCTTGAATTAAATAAAATTTGGTATATTATCCCTTTGCCTCCAGGTAAAGTGTGTATTGGGTGTAAATGGGTGTTTAGAGTGAAGTTCAAAGCCCCGGGTGAAGTTGCGAGGTTTAAGGCAAGACTTGTGGTAAAGCTTATCATCAGAGAGAATGAGTTGACTTTGTGGATACCTTCTCTCCTATTGCCAAATTCACTACTGTTCGATTTGTTCTTGCTCTTACTGCAATTTTTTATTGGCCTTTATGGCAGATGGATGTTCACAATGCTTTTTTGCAAGGGGATTTACATGAAAAGGTTTACATGAAGTTGCCTCAAGGTTTTTGTAGTTAGGGGGAGAATGTGGTATGTAGACTACAAAAGTATCTTTATGGTTTAAAGCAAGCCTCAAGGCAGTGGAATGCTAAACTTATAGAATATTTACTTTTAGCAGTCTATGATCAAAGTAGACATGATTATTCTATGTTTACTAAGAAACACGGGGCTAACATTGTGATACTTTCAGTTTATGTTGATAATATGATGATTACTGGAAATGATTTGAAGATGATTGCAGAATTGAAAGAAGTTTTTCATAGGAGTTTTAAAATGAAAGACTTGGGTGAGTTAAAGAATTTTCTTGATTTAGAAGTTTTGAAAACAAAGGAAGGAATAGTTCTAAATCAAAGGAAGTATGCTCTTGAGATTATTCAAGATACAGGAATAAGTGATGCAAAGCCTACTGCAACACCTTTGGAGCATAATACTAAGTTCACTACAGTGGATTATGGTAACTCATTTTAGCATCAGAACCAAAAGAAAGATTGTTTAGCTAATAGACCAGAATTTCAAAGGCTTATTGGAAGGTTGTTGTATTTGACACATACAAGGCCAGATATAGCTTTTTCAGTTCAACACTTGAGTCAGTTTATGCATCAACCAAATAAAGAACACATGGAAGTAGCTCTTAGGGTGGTAAGATACAAAAAAAGGAATCTTGTTTTGGGAATTATGTTGAAGGCTTCAGGTAGTTGTCAGCTTGTAGCAAGTTGTGACTCAGACTAGGTAACTTGTCTCATGACAAGAAAATCAGTAACAGACTTTTGTATTAAACTAGGAGACTCATTGGTTTCATGGAAATCTAAAAAACATAATATTATAGAAAGATCTTCAGCAGAAGTTAAGTACAAGAGCATGATCATAACAACTTCAGAGCTTGTTTGGCTAAAAGGGCTGCTAAAAGAACTTGGAATCAGCAATGATCAACCAGTAAAGATCTATAGTGATAGCAAGGCTTCTCTACAGATTGGAGCTAATCCAGTGTTTCATGAAAGGACAAAACACATAGAGATAGATTGTCACCTCATAAGGGAAAAAATTCAAAAGGGATTGATCCAGACAAAGTTTGTTCTAACCTCAGAACAACAAGCAGACATTTTAGAAAAGGCGCTTGGTGTTTCATAGCATGAATATTTGTTGTCCAAGTTGAGAGTAAAAGATGTGTTTTACAACCCAACTTGAGGGGGAGTATTGAGCATAGAAAAGTTAGTTGGTTATTCTTGTGTAGTTAGGAATTAGTTAGAGGTTAGTTAGAAGTAGTTACTTTATTATTAATACTATATATATGTATTTTGTATACAGTGATTTGTGGAATAAATGAATTAGAAGTTTTCCATGTATCCAAGTATTTTAGTTTTAACATGCACCAAAGACCCGTGATTACTATTGTGCACGGGGACCATAAGAATTGAAGATGCCACGTGAGGTACCTCGATCATTTTAGCATTCCAGATGACATTTGAGTTTGGTTTGTTGTAATAGTGGGTTTCAATTGGGTTTGATTTCTGGTTCATGAGTTGGTCTTGGAGCTGCACCAATGGAGGTCGCGCGGAACTCACGCCTAGTTGGTAGCCATCCTGCGTACCAAAAATATTAACCCTTACAAAATGAATATATCAAGTTTTATACCAATATAAGTAAATTATATCCAGTGCATATATTAGGGTGAACTCATACAAGGGCGGATGTACACGGCCCCATAGGGGAGCCATTGCACACCTATCATTTTGAGAAAAATGTTAAATTTAGTTTAGTTTACTAATGGGAATAGGAAAAAATAAGAAAATTTGCACACCCAATTTCTTTTAGAATCAAGTATTAAAATTTTGAACCCCCATTTTTCAATTTCTAGATCCGCCACTGCACTCATGCTAGAGTTTTTAAATCAACAAACAAGCTAAAATACACCACATGTACCATCTATTTATTTCTTGAGCGAACTATAATTTTCATCCCTCAACTTTGACCATATTCCTCTTTTGGTCACTAAAATTTCAACTTGATCACTCAACTTCGATATTTCAAAAAAGTTGAAGTTTGGTGACCAAAACAAGACTATGATCAAAATTGAGCGATGGCTGAAATAGACTAAAGTAATGAAGGCTCAAAATTCAAAAATTAATGTTCGTATTAATCCTCTGGATGAAAATTAGTGTTTACAAATCTAATTGAAATGAATGAAAAAGAAAAGAGTTCATTAGTTAATATCCCCATTAATGCCAGTAGATAGCTATAATGTATCTTGATGGACAACATATCTTAGCCTCTAAGGTGTAATTTTTTTTTATAAATAAGGATAACCTATATGATTAGTCAATTTTGTTTAATATTTTTAATTTTTTATAAATGGGTCCAGCCGTGACGGACCGTTAAGTTTGGCCATTAACCCATTAAAAATGTTAGCTGACGGATTTTTTTAGGGTAAAATATATAAATAATCCCTAAACTTTTAGGGCATTGCATTTTTGTCACCCTGTTAGACTCCTCATTCTTCTTCTTCTTCTTCTTCTTCCGTCGTTTCCTAGCATGGCGTGCACCGCCACCACCAAAACATTCCCCACCATCCCTCGACCAATATGCCATTGGTTATTCACCGTAAACCACCGTCGATCATCGTGGGTGGTACTTTGAAGCTCCGTTGAAAACCTAATAATCCACCGATGATATTCTTCATGATTTCGACCACCGTAGGCTTCCGTAGGTTGCACTATCACCACCAGCGTGACCACCGTCCGCCCGCGACCAAAAACCCGACCACCCTCGCACCGTGAATCATAATTTTTCGTCGTGGAGAACGACTTAAAACTTCGTTAGAAAACACTAAACCATCGCAAATAGTTTCTCGATTTTTGCGCTGATCCCGAGCTCCGTTTGTCTCACTGCCACCGCCACTTGGTTCCCCGATTTGTTTCGACCAAAACCCAACCAGTATTTTTCCCTCCCACCGCCGTTGGGGGTAAGCTCCGATTACTTTATGTTTAATTTTTGTGTGACCAAAATGCAATGCCCTAAAAGTTTGGGGATTATTTATATATTTTACCCTAAAAAACTATGTTAGCTGGCATTTTTAATGGCTTAACGCCCCGTCATGGCTGGACCCATTTTGAATAATGGAATGAAACATTAGGCACCAAGCTGAAACGAAAAAACGTTAGGCACTAAACTGGAAAAACAAGCATAGGTTGGACACCATTTATATATTTAAGCCTTTTTTTACTGATTTCAAATATTTTAAACTTTGGTAACTAAAATATTGACTGTCGTTATTTCAATGATGTGTCATGTTAGTAAAAGTGTGTAATTTACATTTTAACTCTGAACTTTAAATAAAATACTAATTATGAGTATTTTTATTTTTTTTATGTACTCGTCAGGTTACCTACAAGCTCGTGAAGATTTCCTTGAGATTTGAGTTGTTTGCAATGCTTTGTCTTGGACCAGTTTACCCTTCAGTTCATTTTGTCCAAAGCCATATTTTCTGAAGTGGAATAAGAAGTTTCACTTTGATCAATTCGTTGTCAAAAGCCTTTTCAGTTGTATCAACTTTGACATTTGAGGCTTTTTCGGCCTCTTTTGTTTGTTATTAGAGCTTTTGTGGACTCTAATGTGTTTGCGGTTCAATTATATCTATGTTGTTTGCTTCGCATCAGATAAATCATCCTTAGAAGGTGGTGTCGAACTTCTTGTCTGCATTCAAGGAAATCTTCATGAGCTTGTAGTTGTAGCCTTGATAGGTCTAGAAATTAAAAAATAAAGTCCAAAATTTTAATATTCTTTTTTTAATGATATATGAAAAACTTTTTATTCTTTTTAATAACACATTATATTAAATTTAATTATTTTTTTAAAAATAATGAGGATGCAATTATGCCAGTTGGAATTAGTGCATCCGCCACTAGCTGACAGGCACAAGGGTGGAGGCAGTGAGAAGCCGGCACAAATGTGAGTAAACTCTACTTTTGGCAAAGATAAATATTAGAAAAATGGATAAATTAAAAATTTGTCCCTAAACTGTTTTAGTTTTACAAAAGACTCAAAATTAATATTTTATGTGAAATTCAGACTTAAAATAAAAATTAAATATTTTTACTAACGTGTTATGTCATCAAACTAACGACAGATAAAGTTTAATTTACCAAACCTTAATAAATGATAATGTAAATGACCAAAAAATAAGTTTATTAAATTTAGTGATGAAAGTGTATAAATATTAAACGAAAGTGATCAATCTTATAGTTTACCCTATAAATAAATATAGTAAAATGATTAGTGTAAGATTTTTAATATGAATAAAATATGAGAAAGAAACTTGTTAATATTAGTAAATAATGCACAAACATCATTTATGCCTATTTAAAAAAACGAATTGAGAAAGAAAAAAACAACCATATCATTGAACTAAATTAGGTTAGCGCGCACAAATCGAGTGATTTCAATGATAAAAGAATTATTGTTACTTTTTTAGATTCATATTTGAACATTAAAAATGTTAGGATTATGAATGTTCAATATCAAATGATTAAATATTATTTTAAAATAGATACTATTTTATATTTACTCAAATTAATAAAAAAAATAGATTAGCGCAAAATCTATCTGCATAAGGAGTTTCTTATTGCTCTTCGAATCTGAATTATTGAGGAGGAATAACACCATAAATCATTTGGACCACTGTCATTTATTTAAAAAAAAATATTTAAAATTTTCAATAATATTATATTTAAGCCTTAAATCGTTTTTAATAAATATAATATAACTTACCCTTACAATTAAGATTGTAAATGACTCGAGTCGAGTCAAATTCGAGTATTGATGAGCTCGATTGAAAAAATTGAAACAGAGCTCGACTCGATTAAAAAATTCACAAGTTTAAAATTATTAAGTTTGATTCGAACTCGAAATAAAAAATTGAAGCTTGATTCAACTTAAAAATTCACGGGCTTAAAATTGTCGAGCTTGATTCAAACTCGAAATAAAAAATTGAAACTCGACTTGAACTCAAAAAATTTAAACTCGAAACATTCTCAGACTTAGCTCGATTAAAGCTTGAACATGAACCTTAAGTACATGAAAGTTTTATATTGTATTAAAAAAATATCATATAAATATTAATATTATTAATAGTTTAATTTGAAATATCTAAAAATATAATATATTATTTTGTTGAATTGCTCTCAAACATTTCGAGTCATGTATCAAGTAACTCGCTTCACCTCGTTAAGAATTAAAGTTGAGTTTTAGTTCGATTCGAGTATATTCGATTCAAGTGTTGATCGAACTTTGACCGTATCGATTTCGAGTAACTTGCGATCTGTCTCGTCTCATTTATAACCCTACCTACTATCAATATTTATTAGGTTTTCTCCCCCTATGTATCGAGGTTGCAAAACATGATGGATTATTACCTCCAAACTTAGGGTTTCAGGCTAAATATTACATCCCATACGAGATTTTCTTGTGAGAAAACAGACACTTGATTTCGAGTATAATTCTAATAATATTTGCACGCGCAAAGAAAACTCTATGTAATGGTTCTTATAGTAATTTTATTTAGCAGAGGTAACATATTTTAGTCAATTTTTATAATAATTTTGAAATGTGATGAATTGAAAAATATAAAAATATATATTACGTCATTAGTTAAATTTCTAAAGTACATTTAATATCTTAAAATATATAAAAATATATTTAGAAATCTTAACTTTTTGAAAATTCAAAATATTCAAAATTATTTTAAAATCTATATCGTATATATATAGTCTTTCCTTATCACAATTTAGATTCTCGAGATGAATATGGTGGAACCATTCATCATATCACAATTACATATAATCTAGTGTAAATTGTAATGGAAAAACAATATTCCTTTAAATTATATGGAACAATTATAAAATAATATATATTAAAAAATTAGTCCATAATAAA
Source organism: Hibiscus syriacus (assembly GCF_006381635.1). Taxonomy (NCBI): domain Eukaryota; kingdom Viridiplantae; phylum Streptophyta; class Magnoliopsida; order Malvales; family Malvaceae; genus Hibiscus; species Hibiscus syriacus. The sequence continues at coordinate 238,421 of NW_024062600.1, read as the reverse complement.
GTGTAGTGTGCATATATACTGCAAACGTAACTGTTCAAATTGAGATTTAGAAGAACATCTCCATTTACCATGAAGCCACTAAACAAGTTCTTAAATTGTTGAACTAAAATCAGAAGGGCAAGGAAAGAAAAAAAATTCAAGAGATATATATCTTCCATCTTTTTCTCTTCTTTTTTGGAATGCCGTTGGTTTTTCTTTTACAACCTTGTAAGGCTTTTGTTCTAATATATGTGTGTAGCGTAGCTCATTGTTATCTACACAAATAACTGTGGGGTAGTGAATTAGCAATCCTTACCGAGCATCGACCGCACCTCCAAGATAGACCTCGGTGGCTCAAGGTCTTTTTCCGGGAGTGCATTGCCAACAAGCTGCTGCATCTGTGATGCAAAAGTATCATCCAGAATCTGCAAATTCACAACATTCAAAATTTCATTTTCATATCCCATTAATCTGGGTCAACAAGGAAATAATCAAGTGTCAAAGACGGTAAGGACATCCATCATTTATGTTTGAGAGAAATTATTTCCTAGTTTGTTTTCAAGAACTCAATTTCATTAGCTTGCGATGCTTGAGTATCATAAACATACCAAGAACTCTTATCCCTTATGAAACGATCCAAGTATTGTTCCCTTTTCGATGATTCATTCTGATGTTTGGCGGCAAAACTGAATTACCTCTTTAATCAGTAGCAGATGGTTTGCGACTTCATTATATTGCTGCACCAGAATAAGTATGACACGAGTGTATTTGCTAAAATCTAAGAGTGAAGTGTTTTCTTATTTTCAGTCTTTCCAGATGAAGGTTAGTACAAAATTTGATGTAAAAGTAAAAATTTTGATAACTGATAATGGAACAAGATAAAATTTTAGGACATATTTGGAGTCAAACGGGTAATCCATCAAACCACTTGTCCAAGAATTAGTACACAAAGGAGTAGCAGAGAGGAAGAACATGCATCTATTGGAGGTTGCTTAGTCTCTCAAGTTCACAATGAACCTTCCTAAGCCTTACTAGGAGTCTTAGTTCAGCATATCTTATTAATAGAGTACCTCTTAAGACTCTAGAGTTCGGAAGTCCTTTAGAGGCTTTGCTCAAAAGTAGAGTACAAAGTTCAGAAGTATTTGGTTGTGTTTTCTCTGTTCATACGAAGAATGACAGAAAACTGGATCCTCTGTGTGTTTATTAGGAATTCACAAACATGGAAAGGCTATAAGTTCTATCATCCCCCTTCCCTGAAGTATTTTGTTAGTATGAATGACATTATCTGAAGATGAACCATATTACTATACGACTTCATAATCTCTTCAGGAAGAGATTGAACAGGAAAAAATGATGCCTAATCCTCTGGTTTTGGAAAATTTTATTTCCAAAGAAAATGGCGTCCGGGGGAGATGGTAAAACGCATGGGTGCACCACCATAGAGAATTCCTCTTCCACTAGATAAACCAAATTTAAGAATGTGAAGAAAAAGTCATCATGTAGCTTACTTAGTGTCAAAAATCTTCTTTTTCTGGTGAGTTACCTTTAATCCATGTTGATCTAGATTTACTTGTTCTAAGAAAAGGTGCCAGGTCATGTACCAAACATCCTATTTCGAACTTTGTTTCTTATGAATCACTATCCCTTTCCTATAGAGCTTTTGTCTAGTCCTTATCCTCTGTGTCTATTTGTAGAAATCAGAGTAAATCTCTGTAATTTCTTATTCTTTTCAATAAGACAGATTACATATTTATATACAAATCATCTCTCTAAAGTAGGAAACTCTAAGAAATGAAAAATACTAATCCTAGGAGATATGATCCCTTAAAATAAGGGATTGTAGAATATTTACAGAATCCCTTAATTAAAGGATATTTACATAATCATATATTTCTATAATTCCTACACTCCCCCTCAAGCTGGAGAATATACATTGTATAATCCCAGCTTGAATAGGAATTTATTGAAAACAGGCTTTGGCAAAGCCTTAGTAAGAATGTCTGCAACTTGTTCTTCTGAAAGAATGTATGAAAGTGTGGTTGTCTTTTTGTTAACTTGATCAGCAATAAAATGCCTATCAATCTCAACATGCTTTGTCCGATCATGTTGAACTAGGTTCTTGGCAATTTGAATAGCAGATTGATTATCACACAAAACTTCAAAGTGATCCTCTTGATTAGTGACAAGTTCTTTCAGTAGTTTAAGTAGCCAAATTCCTTTGCATATTCCCAATGTTAGTGCTCTGAATTCAGCTTCAGCACTACTTCTTGAAACGACAGATTGTTTCTTACTTCTCTAAGTTGTAAGGTTTCCCCAAACAAAGGTGCAGTAGCCACTAGTTGATCTCCTTTCAGTAAGGTCTCCGGCCCAACTAGAATATGTAAAGATCTTAATAGTTTTGTCTTGTGTCTTCTTAAACATTAAATCGTGTCTTGGAGTTTTCTTCAAGTACTTGAGAATTCTATTTGATGTTGCCATATGCTCTTCAGTAGGATTAGTCATGTGTTGACTTATCACATTTACAGAAAATGCTAAATATGGCCTTGTCAAGGATAAATAAATTAGTTTCCCAACTAATCTTTGAAATTTCTCTTTGTCTACCAAGGACACATCTTCTTTGTTAAATTTCAAGCTTGCCTCCATTGGTGTGTCATTCGGCTTACAACTAAGAAAACCAGTTTCTTTGAGTAAATCAAATACATATTTTCTTTGGTTGATCACAAGTTCTGTTTTTGACCTTATCACCTCCATTCCTAAGAAATACCTTAGCTTTCCCAAGTCCTTGGTTTTGAATTCCATATTTAACAACTTCTTCAAATTGCAAATCACTTCTTCATCATCTCCGGTAAGAATTATGTCGTCCACGTACACAATAAGGATAGCTTTCGTATTTGTAGAAGTTACCTTGATGAAAAAAGTGTGATCGGCGAGGGATTGCTTGTAGCCATTTTTTAGGATGACTTTAGTGAACCTCTCGAATCAAGCTCTGGGTGATTGTTTTAACCCGTATAGAGACTTGTTGAGCTTGCACACCTTGTTACTTCCTTCAACAGAATTTAAGCCATGTGACAACTTCATATAGACTTCTTCTTCTAGCTTGCCATTAAAAAAAGCGTTTTTTACATCAAGTTTGTGTAATTTTCAATCGCAATTTACAACCAAACTTAGGAGTACTCGAATAGTATTCAGCTTCGCCACAGGTGCAAAAGTATCTGTGAAATCTATCCCATATGTTTGTGTAAAACCTCTGGCCACTAGTCTCGCTTTGTATCGTTGGATGCTACTATTTGAGTTATACTTTACAATAAAGATCCATTTACAGCCAACAACCTTTTTTCCTTGAGGAAGGTCATTAACAGTCCAAGTAGCATTTTTCTCCAGTACACAAATTTCCTCTTCAACAGCCCTTCTCCATTATGAATCCTTTAGAGCTTCAGCTATGCTTGTGGAAACCTGTTCTTTATCCAAGTTTGCTGTAAATGCTTGAAAAGACAGCATCAATGAATTATAACCAGCAAATTTTTCAATAGGATGCTTGGTGCACTGTCTAACCCCTTTTCTAATAGCAATAGGGAAGTCATCTAGGGTAGGGGAAGTGGACTTACTGATTTCTTCTTCTATTTCGGCAGCTGGACCCAAATCCAATTCTCAGCAAGCATCAGATTGCAAAACAGCCTCATAAATATGTTTTATTTTCCTTGTATAGAAACAGAGATGTTTGATTGGTGTTGTTTGTGGAATATTTTGAATGGGAGTAGGTGTATTTTCAGGAAGGGTATTTAAAGTAGGTATTGGTGAAGTAGTGATAGGTACTACTAGTGGATCAATGGGAGTAGTTACAGGTGACAAATCTGTAGATAAGGACAAAATTGGTGGCAATTCTAAAGGTTAAGAATGAAGAGTAGGAGGAGATACCTGATGTGGCTGAAAATCCTTCCATGTCTCTCCCTGAATTTCAGTCTGAGTGAAATAGGGATCTTGCTCATAAAATGTTATATCCATAGTGGTAAAAAATCGTTTTAAAGGAGGATGATAGCATTTATAACCCTTCTTAAGTGAAGAATACCCAATCAGTACACACTTTAATGATTTAGGATCTAACTTGGACTTATTAGGAGCAATGTTTTGGATAAAAACAGTACAACCAAATATTTTAAGTGGAAGAATGGAGGAGATAGGTTTAAAATGGGGAAAGTATTGCAAAAATATAGATTGGGGTGTTTGAACTTGTAAAACCTTACTAGGCATTCGATTGATTAAATATGTGGCAGTTAATAAGGCTTCCCCCACAAATATTTTGGAACATTAGTGGTAAATAGAAGAGAACGAGTAACTTCAAGGAGGTGTCTATTTTTTCTTTCGGCAATACCGTTTTGTTGTAGGGTGTCAACACAAGAACTAATCTGAACTATGCCCTTTTCCCTGAAAAACACACCCAAAGACTTAGCAAAAAATTCACTACCATTATCAGATTTAAAGAGCTGAATTTTAGACCCAAATTGAGTGAGAACCATGTTATAAAATTGAGTAAAAACACCAGTAGTTTCAGATTTATCTTTTAGCAAATAAGTTCAAGTTATCCTACTGTGATCATCAATGAAAGTTATAAACCACTTACAATTATCAGCATTCTTCACCCGAGAAGGACCCCAAATATCACTGTAGATCAAAGCAAAAGGGTGAGAAGGCTTATATGTAGAAGGAGAATAAGTTGATTTAGTATGTTTAGCAAGAGAGAAAACTTTGCAAGAAAAAGAATTTGGCCTTTTATGAATGAATAGAGTAGGAAAAACTTTTGCAAGATAGTGAAAACTAGGATGACCTAAACGATAGTGCATTAATATAACATTATCAACTTTTTCTAAAGCGGTGAAAGATTTCAAGATTTCGGTTTTAGTAGAGACCATTCTGTAAGCTGGCCTTACCAATCATGTTCTTCGAGTTCAGTGCCTGCAAAGTACAATCAATATCTTTAAAAATTACAGAGCAGTGCAAGTCGGTGGAAAGTTTACTAACAGAAACGAGATTGCAAGCCAGATTTGGTACGAATAGGACATTTTTAAGTACAATCTGGTCATTGAGAATAACAGTGTCATGTCCTTCTATTTTGCACAAAGAACCATCAATCGTTTTGACAGCTTTACCAAAGTTTGGAAAAAAATTGCAAAACAAATCCTTATTATCAGTCATATGATCCGTAGCACCAGAATTGAGGATCCAATTAGGGGACGACTGGGAGGAGAAAAAAACTATAGCATGAGGTTTACCTTCTGGTTTTTTCATGACCAGATTACCTTCTGATTGAGCAGCAGAACTAGAAAAATTTTCTGGATTTGAAGTGATCTCCGTAGTAAGAGAAGAAGTTGTGGATATCATCTAGGTTGGAAAGAAACCGTAACCTGGCTCTGATACCATATAGAAATCAAAGTAATTATCTGTAATTTCTTATTCTTTTCAATAGGACAGATTACATATTTATATACAAATCATCTCTCTAAAGTAGGAAACTCTAAGAAAGGAAAAATACTAATCATAGGATATATGATCCCTTAAAATAAGAGATTATAGAATATTACAGAATCCCTTAATTTCCTACACTATTCCACAAGATTAGAAAGAGTACATTAATGATCCGAGATGAAAGGGAGTCATGATTGAAGAGATGAAGGCTCTAGCAGAGAATGAAACCTGGAAGCTAGATTAGTAGCCAAAGGCTTCTCACTCAAACATATGGTGTGGACTATTATGAGACTTTCTCTCTTGTTGCAAAGATGAACACCAACAGAATTTTACTATCCCGTGCAACCAATTTTGATCGAGATTTGCAACAATTTGATGTGAGGAATGTTTTATTGCATGGTGACTTAAATGAAGAATTTTGTACGGAGATTCCTTCAGGCTTTGATGATGCAAAAACACAAGAAAATATGTGTAGATTGAAGAAAACTTTGTATGGTTGAAACAATCTCTTAGGATATGGTTTGATAGATTTAGCAAAGCCATGATCTCCTTTGACTATCAATACAGCTGATGACATTGTGATAACAAGAGATGACAAATAAGAGATGGCCTTGTTGAGATCAAAATTAGCTCGGGAATTTGAATCAAAGACTTGAGAAAATTGCAATAGTTTCTAGGAATTGAAGTCACTAGGTCCAGAAGAAGAATCTTCATTTCTCAGAGGAAATATATTCTGGAGCTTCTGGTTGAAACACCCATAAAAGGCAACTAGAAGCTGCAAGCGGGAATTGGAGAAACTGTTGATAAGGGGAGATACCATAAGTTAATTGAATGAAAAATTTATCTCACATACGAGACCTGAAATAACTTATGCAGTTGGCTTGGTAAGCAAATTTATGCATGATCCTAGAGGAGTATCAAGCAAGTTTTTGTTTTTGCATTGTATGTTATATGAAGTCTGCTCCACGAAAGGGCTTTTATTTTCCAAACACGATCATCTCTAGATAGAAGCCTTTACTGATGTGAGAGGAAATCTGGTTTACTTGGAGAACCAAGAAACAAAATTCAGTTGCTTGATCAAATGCCGAGACAGAATACAGAATAATGTCACAATGAGTTTGTGGGCTCCCATGGTTACGGAAATTACTAGCAGAATTAAGGATATCAAAAGAAAATGTGGTATTCTTGTACTGTGATAACAAAGCTGCCATTAGTATTGTTCAATAGATGGTTCAACAGGACTGAACGAAACATATTGATATCGATCAACACTTCATTAAAGAGAACCTAAACACAGGCCACTTGAACTTAATCCATGTGACATCGAAAAGTCAACTAGAAGATGTCTTCACCAAAGATAATAGAACTATCGTAATTTGGTTTTCAAGTTGGCACTTTACACCAACTTGAGGAGGAGTGCTGACCAAATAAGTTGAAATCTTGGGAATCAATTTGTTGGCTTATTTTTTATCAAAAAAAAAAAAATTTGTTGGCTTATTTTTAAGGCGGAACTATTGTAATTACTTGGTAATTGTAGGATTATTTCCCTAGTTAGAATTAGATCATTCAACTCTTGCATAAATACCCATTGATATAATCAAGTTTTGATACACAATTGAGGAAGAATCCTCTCTAAATTCTGTTCCTCTCTCAGTTTAACAATATATGATTTGTTCAGCATGTTCATCTAAAGATGCAATGCTCAGTTTAGTAATAAATTCAGGAACTCATTTTTAACAAGAATGGAAAAGATTGTTAGGCATTCACTTACAGATACAACAATTCGAGAACCTTTGCACCATGATCTATTATCTTTCCGATTTTCCAAGAAGCCGAGAACATCCTGCAAGATAAGACAAAAAAAGATGAAGAAAAGATCATGTAATTTGTGCAATTATTAGCTTCAATTGCAATTTCAAACCATTTACTGCATCATTCACCTACAACTTACTTGTCCCATCCTATCCCAGTACCATCGGCAAATTGCAATGAAAACACGAGTCTCAAAAACAATATGAAGGTGATTCATTGTACTTATCAGCTGTTCTTTTAATGGCTGCATTCTGCCCCGAATATCAGACTCTCCCATGGATTCTTTGGAATCTTGGAGAATCTTTTTCAATTTTGTCGATTCCTGTAATTTGGTCTGGAAAAAAAAGGAAATAAAAGATAGAAAATCGATTCAACAGCATAACCAAAATACTACTCAAATAAATTAAAATGATTGAATGAGAAACTTCAAGCATATAAAATTGACTAATATGCCTCTAGAATGATGAAAACTGACTGATACGATATGCTGCAAATAAAATGATCGACAAACATGTTTGGATTGAATTTGAAACTGAGACTATATATCAACGCATATAGCCTATATACAGAATGAAAGATCATCATAGTTTCTCTTCAGGGAAAATTAAATTCCCAAAAGAACATTGATTGCTGCTTCGGAAAATAAAAGCAGCTATTGATGTTTTTTATGCATAAAGCAGAAGCAGCATGAAAATCAAGCTTAATTTGCTAGACAGCCCTAGAGTCTGATAGTATAGACACCCACAAACCAATTATCTAACAAGTTAGGACTTGCTATAGTCTAAGATTTTTGCTTCTCCAAAAGTTCTTTTCAGCATTCAGATAAACTCAAATTTAATTCATGGCTACTATAAGAAAATGACACTCACATTTTCAGCAAGTTTTTCAACAACAGCCTGCAGGTACCCTCTAAACTTGGTTCTCAACATCACCGTCACCTCACTAAGACGCTCTCCAGGAGCTGTATTTCCTCCATCAGGAATGCACGAACTCCATGACTTGAACTGGGTCTCAATCTTGGGACGTAGGACATTGAGCACCCTTTTCATAGAATTCAACAGGATACCCAGCTGAATGTAACAATCATGCTTTTAATCAAATGAATCCAGAGTGTGAATCCAATGGAGATTCTTGTTCAATGAAGTTATTATTGGGCTTACCTCATCAGGAACAGTGTAGGAGCATACAGATCGTTTAGTAAGTTTCTGTATGTACTTAATGCTGAATTTCTTTGGTGCCAGATTTTCTTTCAAAGCAGACACTACATCTGCATACTGCTTATCAAGAGCTTCCACTATTGCTTTCTCAACATCCGAAATAGCCTAGTACAGAAACATAGCCCGTAGTTTATTACTTGTTCATGAAATACCTGGTTAAACAATTCACGATGCAACTGAACGGACGTTCACTAGCACAAACTGAGGTGAAATATAAGTAGATAACATACATTTTCCAGAACAAAAATATATTCAGGCCACCGGCAGATGATGATTTCATAGTCACTCAAAGTCTCCTTGAGTCGTTCATACATTTCATCAATAAAAGGAGTTGTAGAATGTTGTGTTCTAACTCCTGACCACTTTACCTGCAAGTATATAAGATTCAGATAACTTTTACACCAAAAACAATCTACCAAGACCAGTTTGATAATATCTGCAAGATGCTTCTAGAATAGAATATTTTAATATTATCTTTATTTGTTTATTTCAATTGTAATCATGTAAAAAGAATAGAGAGGCATCACATGCTTAGAGAAGATGACAATGATATGTTCTTCTTGACACAAATCAGGTAGGCCACGGTAATATTAATGAAGTTACAAGCAGGAAATCTGATTCAACAATAAGATTGTTGCTTAAAGAATGTACCTTATCTAGTTTGCATGATTCAAGTAGAGATTGCTGATTATCTTGAATCCAGATCATGATGTACAAGTGGAACAACTCCTTTGCATCAACTCCACCTTTCACATGACTGCAAGAAAAGTAAATGAGTTTGTAATAGTAAAACGAAAGATTACTAAAAGAATGGCTGTCACCAAAAAGTTACCTTATGTTCCAGCTGGAAAGATCTCGCTGGAAATCGGCAGTTTCAATAATAAGTTCTATCACAGGTGGTGAAGGGCCAGATGGTGGGCATGCAAGAAGGAAAGCACGTAATCTGCTGCAAAGCTCAGTGCTGTATATAGATGCTGATAGGTTTGGTAGGTCAATAAAACTGCACAAAGAAAGAACTCGATTTAATGTTGCGACTTTATATAGATGTGGCTAATGAAAAGTTCACACATGCATGATTGTATAACCTGGTATGGTGTTCTGAAAAGTGAAAAGGGTTTATTCTATCAACCATTTCGGTACAAAAGGGTAAAAATAAACACATTGTTTAAGCATATTAAAAGATAGCACACTCTTGACCATCATATCACAGATTACGTCAATAGTAGTAAGCAATTAATGTCAGCATCATGCTTATCTTCAAATCCAATACATATCTCAATTACTTCTAAATTTTTTGGCATGATCCATTACACGAATGGGATTTCACTTTTTGAGCAAGATTAAAACAGAAACAAAAAAAGAAAAGAGAGAGAGAGAGAGAACAACATACCTGGGAAGTATATGTTGATTGTGAATCTCAATATCAGTTAATATCTCATTCTTAATGTTCCTGCAAAGACATGCCATCTTCTGGTAAGCAGTAGACACTGCAAAAGGATCCAAAAAATTGGGTTCATTGTTGGTGGTAACAAATTCGTCAGTCTCAGCCAAGTGCCTTCTTGATCTGTTTCTTGCAGCAGCCTGTGTATATATGAATATTTAGAATGTGGAGGTGAGGCGTGTAGAAAGATAGGTACATCATTAAGCAAATTTGTTAAGAAACTAAATTTGTTATTTCTGTTTTTCAGTTGTAACTAATTTACAGTTAATTAGTTAGATTAGAGTTGTATATATTTGTAACATTTTCTATCCATTAATCAGAGAGGTATTATTCAGAATAGTCTTTGTAAATTTAACAAAATTAAATTCTAAACCTGGAAATAATGACACAGATTTGTCTGTGCTTCTGGAGACAATATGTCATGTAAAAGAGTATATAGTTTAACTGCAGGTTCCAGTGCGGGTGCTGCAATTCTTGTTGCAGGCTTGAACACATCCATAATGCCTGAGAATGATGATTCATCAAGTGATTTGTAGTTCTCGAAAACCAGAGAAAGGATCTGCTCGATTTGATCTTTGGTTTCTCCCAAAATTCGATTCTGGGGATGCAGCAAAAAGCACATCTGTGTTATTGAAGAGAATTATTATAACTTATAAACAAAAAGTGGAATGAGTAGTACCTCTTGATGAGTCAATGCTCCTTTAGTATGGCACTTCATAACAACTGGCACTAACAATTCATGCACCAATCCCAGGCAGTCAGCAGTAGGCGTGGCAACGTCCATTACATAAGAAAGATACCTGTAAAAAATGTACAGATTCCAGACCTAAAAAAATTGACCAAAACAGGAACCTTCTAGAATATGAATGCCAACAGGACAAAAAAATAAAAGAAAACAAAATTCAATTACCTTAGCTTGGTGTAGACATCAGAAACTCCATAATACAAGGCAAACTCTGTTAATAACCATTTCCATGATCCATATAATTGTAAATTTCTTTGTTGGAATCGTTGAACCTTCATTGCAACTTCCAAGACAAGGTCATAAGCAACTGTTTCTGCAACAGAACCACACTAGAAAAGAATGCAATTAATATCACAAAGCCATTGCAGAATTAATTCATTTAGATTAAACAACTAAATGTCAGACAATAGTACCAAATTAAAAGCAAACAAATGGACCGAACCTTCTTTCTTCAAACTATGAGCTACAGATATCAATGAAATTAATTAAGGAACTACGATTTAAAAGTTTAAGCTAGTCAAGACTAGTTCACCTTGAGACAACTATTATCATCTGAAGTTGAGTAGTTTATATACAGCTGAAGCTTGCCTACAGGTTCATGTTCTGGCTCACGGTAAATAGACCACCACCGCAACTTGTCAGTCTACATTCAACTTTCATATGAGCATTATTAAACAAACTAAAATTGCAAATTAAGTATAACTAATTGTAGTAATTTTGGAACAATACCAAGTCTTCAGCAATAGTAGCCACTTGTACAAGGACACGACCCAAATGCTTCCCCTTGGAGTCTTGAACTTCAACAATTAGATCATCTCCCAAACTATCTGGGAAGCTGCAAGAGGTATCGGTTCCTATCTTGTCAGTAACAGTCTTAGAGAAATTTAGAGACGAAAGCAAGAGAGACAGAGAGTTAAGGAATAGTTACATACAAGAGATGTGTTTCACCAGACCCAGGTTGCATTCTTATGTTGTTTTCTTCAGTTGAACTTTTCAGTCTCAGCATGCAAGCATATGTTTCTAATGACATGTATGGACAGAGGAAAGGATGATGGAAAATTAAAGAAAAAATAACAAGTTGGCTAATTCGTAACTAAAAAGGAAAATAAACTTGAAGAAACACATATCCAAGCAATACTACAGATAAATACAATCAAAATGTTTTAGTTACAAACAATTAAATACAGATGCCCTTAAAGCAATTTACAATTCAATTGCAAAACCACATCTTTCAAGAAAATACCACGTGTAGCAGAAAAGGAGCTAGGCAGCTAGCATGTTCCATGATTTCCATAAATGATGTGGGCATCGTCAGGATGAGTACTTCTTAAGTCTAAGTAGATTACGAAAAAATCCATTCAAACAGGATCCTACTTTGTGTAACTTATAATGAGAAAACAAGGGGTTTCAAAAGACAGAGATAATACCTTTCACAATTTCATATGACGATGAACCATTGCGTAAACTTGTTATGCCAGTTTTCAGCAGTCTAGATACTTGTTTTACATACTGAGTTCCAGCATGCATATATGCAGAACTTTTGGCTGTGAAAGAACGACCTGCAGGTAAATGAGGTGCAACACGAATCCTTTTAAGAGTATTCCACCTTGAAGAGAGTACTGACTGAAAGTTGGACAACTTCGTCTCCAGCTTAATTTCCGGAGCACTAAGAGATGACATACTACAGCCAGTTGGTGGATCCAGGGTTGCTTTGACTTTACGTACTGTGTGCAAATAAAGTATTAGGGATAGCCAAGAAAAACGACCCGAAAAGTGAATGTGAAATCTGATAGGACAATTACCTTGCACCTTCATCTTGCCAACAATTTTCTTAGGCTTGGGGGCAGCTGCCTCATTGGTAAGCTCAGAAGAGCGTTTTTCCATTAGTTCCTCTTCTGATTGCAACAGAACTTGTTGTAATCTACGCACCACATGCAAATTTTAAGGAAAGCAAGAGAAAAAATAGTGGGAGTAGAACAATAAAGCATACCCGTTTACAAATCATAAACAATTCCAAAACTTTCAAAATCAGTTAAAGAACCAAATTCAAATTCTTTAGATCATTTACTTCTGAGAAATGGATGCATTTTCATCAATTTAAGAGGCGGCTATCAAGTGTAGTCATATATGTAAATAGTGGACTACTAGACGTAATGAAAACTTTTACTGGACTAATGAAATCAAGATAGTTTGTTTGATACCAAAAAAAAAAAAAAATTCTATTTTATCAAGATTTCTATGAACATTTACTGCCTTTACCATTCAACATTCAAATTTCAGTTTTACAGAGACAAGAAACCAAACTGACTGACATGCTGCACATGGAAGTTTAAGCAGAACCAAATATAACAGCTCCAATAACTACTACAATACCTAGGAGAAGGGATTTTGATATTAACTTAGGACAAGATGAACCATTATAATATTAAAAATTACTTGAGGTTACCTTTCTAGAAGAATGAAGGAAGAGAATGGACTCACCCAAAAGTATCTCGTAATAGAGCACATTCATTTTCAAGAAACATAGGAGCTTCCTTGCAACCCCTTGCCCAAGCATGCAGGCAAAGTCGAACACATGCATCGTAAGCAATTACTGCATGCCAAGGTCCAAGAGCACTGATTTTGGTATGACAAACACTTTTAGTAATTGGTGAACAAGAAAAGCTGCAGTAATAAAGGTCAATTTTTGTCATTGGAAAAATCAGTGAGTCCGTATTGGTCTGAGATACCTTGCATGGAATATTGGGATGCGAGCGCCACCAGAAGATGATGCAGTGGTGGCTTCTGCACCAGCACTCCTGAGAGAGTATATAGCATAAACGATATTTTAATGTGCACTCTATCATATACTGTGGGGGAATAGATTGATGTGATTTCAGATTAAATGTATTAAAAATTTATTGTGCAAACCTTACAAACTCCTCAGATTTCCTGTTGCTCCTATAACACTCTGGCTTAACACCGGATATGGATTTGAATGTCTTGGGATCGTGTGAAGCAGCAGCACACTGGGTGCTTTGTGTTTCAGACTCTGGAATGTGCTCACTGTCTTGTTTAACTTCCTGCACTGAACTAGAAAATGGTGGTGCACTTGGATTATCTTCATTAGATATCTTTTCATGGTGTAGCTTCCTAGAATTTAAATCCTGCAAAAATCCATCCCAACAAGAGAAGGGTATATAAGTCAATAATACCCACAGCAAGGACCATATAATACGGAAAAGGTTAATAATAAAAAATGAAAAATGCATATATCATATATGTGCACGCAATCTATACATGTTCAAAATGAATTTTTAAGCTGAGAACTACATGTCCAAACTTTGTCTTATTGTGCTCCAAAAAATCAAGAACTTCAGAATTCCCTTTACCTATTGAAATCACGTGTAATCGTGATAGGATGCCGTAAAGGCATTCATGAAATCGAATGTTCTAGATGTGCATGCTCCATCAGCAGTCAGACAAGAGTAATATGATTAGCTAAGAAATAGTAAAAGTCTGAAGTCAACAAGCATAGATACCAACGATATCCACCTCAGGTTCCCCTTAATTGTTAGCAAACTCTAGAGCTAATTGATAGTATAATTCTTAATCTTTATGTATTTTCCTACCATGACAGCGATTTCCATTCAACTGATTCTGTGAACCTTGATTACTATGCTACAATATCTATATGGCATCAAAATAAGGAATTGTGTCTCAATCTGCAAAACAATTCAAACCGAAGTTTTAATAAAACAAACCTTTTCAGTTGTACTTTCCACATTAATCCGAGAAGGCACAGTTGAATCATACCCTTTAGAAACATATGCTTTACTCCGAGGGACCATACCATGAATACTCCCCACTTGTGTAGTCAAAAACTCAGAGCTAACAGCCGAATCGGAAGACTCATCCTCTTCGGTAAAACCATCCCTTCCAACAGGATATCTCCCATTCCTTCTCGCTAACCTATCACCCAAATTCCCTCTTCTCCCTCCCATTAAAGTCTCCATAGACGAACTAACATCTGAATATGCATAACCACTGGCAGTGGCATATAGGGGCTGTCTTTGGGCCCGGTTTCCAAATGTACGAGCAGTTCCATTAGGAAGTCTTTCATCTCGTGGAGAAGAATCAAGAGAATACCTCCCTCCATAAACAGTATCTTTCTCAGAGTCACTAGTCACGTCATTTTCAGAAGCGGGGGAACTGTCCTCCTCACCTGTTAAAGCGGCAGACATCAACGGGATTGTCGTTTCCGGAAAGTGGCCGCTCCTGAATTTTCCCGGAGACGGTAAGCCTAAATTCCGGCTTCGGGCACGGATGTTGGTGATCGGATCAATTCGAGGCCTTAAGCTAGAATGTGAATACGGAATTTCCTTCGGCTAAAACGGAAAAAAAAAACAAATGAGAAATCCTAATTAATGAAATGGAAATTCAAAAAAGAAGGAAAGAAAAGAAGAAGTCTCACTTGTCGCACCCATTTGAGGGCATTGTTGTCGAGTCCTTCAGTGAACATATTCTTGCTTCCGTCTCTTATATCCTACCTGAACCAACATTGTCATAATCTCTTGTAAGAATAAATCAAAAACTGAAAATAAATTAATTAAAACTTACGTACAACAATTGTGCAAAGTGGAACAACAAAGGCTTACATAAGAAACTATGTCCGCAGCCGAGAAAGCTTGAGCTTTTAAGGCGAAAACAAACAAAGAGGGAGAGCAGTGCAGATTTCAACTTTAGAGTACAGTAATTTTACAATAAAAATGAAAGGCCTTTGCTTCGCTCTGAATCGGAAAGAAAAAAACGGGAGGGGGGATTTAAAAGCTTTACCTGAACAAGTTTATGGGGTTTTTCTTCTTGTATTCGAGGTTTTTGTTACGTCGGTTCAATTTTAAACGGCTTCGTTTTGAAGCATTAAAATGAAATCTTCTGAATCTAAACAAATTGTAAAAGGAGTGCGAATAGAGAAACGTAACGGCCGAATTGACGTGGCAAATAAAACTCTGTTATTTCAGTTTTTTAATTATAAGTCGTACGTTGTTCAACAATACCATATATTAATGAGGTATATTGGTTCATTAACACGACTAATTCATATTGTAATGGATGATAACTTATGAAGAATAATGATATTTGGAACAAGTGTTGGTAATGCTCAATCCCACATAGTATTGGAAATACTATTGGGAATGGTATTTAAGGCTTGTATTTTGCACTTCCTTGTTGAGTGAAAGAGGACAAGGGGGACTCTCGCGCGCCGCCGCCGCCGTCTCGTGGTCGTGGTCGTGGTCGTGGTCGTGGTCGTGGTCGTGGTAATACGTGTCTTCGACACGTCCGCGCGGATACTATCTTTTTAGAGAAAATCCTTAAGAAACAAAAATTTTTTAACTATTCTTTTGACCGTTGCGATTCTCTTCTAAATCGCGTTGCGACTCTCCCAATCACATTGCGATTCTATCAATCGCATTGCGATTTTCTTCTAAATCGCGTTGCGAACTTGGAAGCTCGCGTTGCGATTATCTTTTGACCGTTGCGATTTTCTTTTTAACGTTGCGATCTTCTAAATCGCGTTGCGATTTTATTGGTCATTTTGGCAAATCCAAAAATAGTTGGTTAAAATCGTATATTATAAGGTATTTTTAGTCGCTGAGGCGATTTTCTCTATTTAAAATGATCCCTGAAATTCTTGTGCAATCCAATCTCAAAACTTCACAAGTTTTCACTACTTTGATAAAGAATTTGGATTTTTAGTTTTTTTATGATATTCCATGTAAAATTATATTACTTCGTCATTTAAAAATTGTAAATCTATTTTTTTTTATAGATTTCGGGAATTATATGTACCGAAAAAACTTAAGGATCAAATTGTAAGAAATGCTAACTTTATAGACTAAATGGTGTTTTATCTGTAGATGTTAAAGGTATTGAATGAATAATTATTTATTCTATTATTTATATTGAAGAAAATCTATATTCTAGAATAAATCTTTTTAATATATATTAAAATTTTTATTTTATTTATAATTTATAGATGAGCTAGGATCTATTTACACTTAGAGTAAAATATCCTTTTAAGATCAATGGATGAAGAGGAGTCAAATATTTATTTCAAAAATGTGTAAAACTAAAAAATTTTACACTATAATATTAGATCCTAGTCCTTTATATATATATATATATCATCCTATTAGAAAACAATTAATAAATTTAGATTTGGAAAAATAAATAAAAGTAAAATAAAAAGTAATACGCTTCAAAATATACTTATTGTAGTTGTTGAAATTATAATACATTCGATTAAATTAGAAAACTTCAAATTATAGAGCTGATTTAATAACTAAATATTAAAAAGTAATCCGATCAATAATTTTATGTTCATATAGAAAATAATAATTATTGATTTATTTACTTCTTCTTTTATCATCTAAACTATCGTAAATTACTCACTCCTCGAAATTTGACCACTAAAACAAACAATTCATCTTATTTAATTGGTTAATAAAAAGAGTAATGAACAAGACTAAATACGTGTAGTCAATGGAAATAAAGGAAGTAAGGTGAGAGTGGTGCGTGGGAACCCATCTGAACCGGCTTTATTGATATGGAGATCGCCCCACTACCTAACCTTAAAGCTATTCACCTACCTGCTGCCTTAGATAAAACATCTATTCAATTTCTATTTCTTGCATTTGGGAAAGGGATAAAACATCTATTCTATTTCTTGTGCAATGCTTGACTCACTAGTAAATTGAGGTTAAAATGTATCCAAACATTAAGTTAATACTAATGCTTAATCTAATAAACAACATGATGCATACATTTTGTATCTTAATATATAAATATTTAACATAAATTTATAATATTTTATATATATTAACTTTAAAAAAATTATATTGACTTACTAAATATATTTTATTATTAACTTAATTTAAAAATAATTTAATTTTAATTTAAAAATATATATTTTATTATTATTTTAACTTTTCAAAGTATATATTTTATCTTAATTTACTAAGTATATTATATCATTATTTTAAATTTTTAAATATATTTTATTCTTATCTTATATTTATTTTGATTTATTAAAAAGTATGACTAAATTGAGATAATGTGTGAATAATAGAGACCAAATGTGTGATTATGCCAAAATACCATGTCACCTAGTTAACGACATTTAACTCGTAGTGACCACGTCTTAATTAAATAAAAACTAAAGTGCTCATATCTTAATTAAATAAAAACAAAAGTGACTATATATTATTTTTTTGAAATCAGTGAAAAAATGTATAAAACACAAACATAAATGATTAATTATATAGTTAACCCTTTAATTAATTTTGAGAGTACCATGTTCTTCCAAAGATATAAAACATAGGCCCAAACTTTTAAAATAATAATTTTTTTATTTTTTTTTATCAAAATAGCATTTAGAAAACTCTATCTCACACAACAATATTTATTTATGCTATATAGGTCGAAAGCATGTGTATGTGGCAACTGGTTTTTTTCTAGTTTTGTTAGTATTTTTCCTGTTTCTGTCTGTTTTATTTCGGTATGGGGAATGTAGAAGTTGATCTAGAGGGGTTGTAATTGGGGATGAGGAGGAAGAGAGTCTAGAGTTAATTCCACCGGAACAGCAGTTACCAGTGTCGTTTAAACACTGTTTTCTGGGGTGATTTTTATCGACAAGCATGCTCAATTTTCAAGCTATGCTAGTGACTTCGGCTAATGTATGACATCGTATTGGTGGTATTGCTACATCGGAATTAGGGGAGGATATGATGTAAGTATAATTGAACATATATGCCTTTTGGGTTCTCATCAATGATTTACTGGTGGGTTTTATTTCCGAGCAAGTAGCAAAAAATTGGGAGATTTTATTGGCACTTTTATGGAGTACGATGTTGTTGCAATCAGTTTGGGGCATCGGGGTTCTATCCAGGTGTGTGTTGAGTTGGATGTAAGGAAACCACTAAAACGCAAGAAAAATATTGCAATGTTGAATAGGTCTTTCGCCTATGCCACGTTCCAATATGAGAAACTCATGCTCTTCTATTTTATGTGTGGCAAGTTGGGGCATGATGAAAAATTATGCCCTCTCTGCATTTTACAAGAACAGAAAGAACTGGTTCTACAATGGGATTTGTCTATCCAGGCACCTCCGCGTAGAAAGGGTATTTTGTCTAGCCCTTGGCTTCGTGAGAAGACTTTGGAGGGAGGGATGGTGTCGGTTCCTACAACGGTCCCTACCATAGTTTATTCTTCAGCATTGAGTTTGAAGAACCAAACTAAGGATTGGGTTGCACGATCGTTCTACGCAAGTGATAAGGGGAATGTGTCATAGAGGGATAATGATATAACGATGGTGTTAGTGGATGAGGAAAACCTCCTTTCGAGGCTAGATAATGCAAAGCGTCAACGAAGTGTTCCAGGAGATCTGTTGGACAGTGGGGAAATCACATCTGGAAATGTTGTTTTATCGGCAAGCCTGCGACCTCAGGCTAGCCAGTCACCATGGAACTCTTAAGTTGGAACGTTTGAGGTTTGAGGATGCCTCGAACAATTCGTTATCTCTGGCATATACTACGAGACATGAATCCTTCTATGGTTCTCTTTATGGAGACCAAGTTACAGAGTTCGTGTATGAAAAGAGTTCATAAGTCGTGGGGTTTCTTGAGTGGTGTTAGGTATGACTCATAAATATACCGGTAAAGGAAAGTCTCGTAGTGGGGGTTACGATTATGTGGGTTGGGGGTGCGGCCCGTGGTATGGTATAGGGTTATTTTTGTAAATATGTACCAGGATTTATTTATTATAAAAGGAGATGTAACCTAAACCTATGAGATATTGAATTGAATAAAAATTATAGCGCCGCCTAAGGTACTGAGGACGTAAGCACATTGTTGAACCACATTAAAATTCTTGTGTTCTTTTTGTTTTCTTTACCTGATTATTCAACAATTTGTATCAGATGTCAGGAGCCAAATTCAAAGTTGCGAAATTCGATGGTCAGGGTAACTTCAGATTATGGAAAACAAGGGTGAAGGATCTGTTGGCGCAATAAGGGATCCTGAAGGCTTTGCGACCTACAAAGCTGGCGTCGATGGAGGAGGAAGATTGGAAAGAATTGTAGCAACGAGCGGAAAGAACATACGATTATGTTTGGCGGACAAGGTCATGTATCACGTCATGCATCTGTCATCTCCAGATGAAATTTGGAAAGTCAGTTTATGTCCAAATCCTTAAAGACTAAACTGTATCTAAAGCAGCGGTTGTATGGGTTGAAGATGCAAGATGATCATGATTTGGCGCAACACGTGAATGTCTTCAATCAAATCATTTCTGATTTGGCTCGGCTTGATGTGAAAATTAAGGATGAAAACAAAGCAATGATTTTGTTGTGTTCGTTGCCTCCCTCTTACGAACACATGGTGACTCCTCTTACATATGGGAAAGAGACTATCAAAGTTGAGGAGATTACTGCATCCTTTTTGGCTCACAACCAGCGGAAGTAGAATGCAGGGGAAAGCTCTCAAGCTGATAGCTTATATGTCAAGGGTAATCGAGACCGTGGACAAAAGCCAGAGAAGGCAGGGTCTGGAAAGTAGAATTTTAGATCCAAATCTAGGGATAAGAAGACAATTCACTGTTACAAGTGGAAGGAGGCAAGACATATGAAATGTGTTGAGTTAATCGATCGATGGAATTGGCCAAGAGGGGGGAGAATTAGCAATAAAAATTTTGGTGGAAGCTTTTGCAGAAAATTGAAGAGATTTGCACAGCGATTTAGAGTGGTTCGACTTTCTCAACCAAAGTCTACGTCCACTACCTTATCTATCCACAATAAGGATTTTCCAACAAATTCACTAATTTGTTCTTTCTTTTGAGGCCAAAGAGATAACCTTACAACTTCCTCAAGAATATACCCCAATTCTCGAGAACACTCTTTCTCAAAGAGAATATTACAAATTTGCAAACTTACAAGGAAATCCTCACAAGGTAGATTGTTTGCACAATTCTAGAACAAAGAAAAGAACACTAAAAAATGAATACAATTGAGTACAAGTAGTGTTCTTGAAAGCAAAATGAATATTGAATGAAAAATAGGCTTGAAATGCTCAAACTTGAGGTTTGATGCTTTCTCTTTGATTCTCTCTTGATTCTTGTTTCTTGTATTTTCTTGTTTTTGATCAATGGCTTCTAAGCTTGTTTAAATACACCTTCAAATGATTCTGAACATTGGGGATGATTAGTGGAGTCAATAGAGTTGTTTAAGTGTGAAAACAATTAATTAAATCAGTTGGGAGCATTAGTGCATCAAGTGTAAAATTCAAATATTTTGACCGTTGGACCCTTAGTGCATCGGTGCACTAAGAGTGCATCGATGCATGAAATGAATTCGATGTTTCAAAATAGCCAGAGTGCATCGATGCATGGCTGGTGCATCGATGCATCAAATGCATTCAATGTTTTCATAAAACTCTGAGTGCATCGATGTATAGTATGTGCATCGATGCATGAAATGCATTCGATGTTCAATTTATTCCATGGTGCATCGATGCATGGATTGGTGCATCGGTGCATCACTTTGAAAAATTGATTTTAGGCTTGATTTTGGTTCAAAATACTTTGTGAAAATTGTTTCAAAAATATATTAAGTATAAAACACAATTTTACACATTTAGTAAAGTTTGAGATTGATCTTGAAGACTTTGAGTAATAATTTTATATTTGAGTAATTAAATCGAATATACTTAGAAAATCATTTGTAAAATCTTAAAATTCATTTATACTTAATTTGTTATATCGAAACATCAAAATGTTTTCAACAATCTCACCCTTTTTGATATAACAAAACATGTGTGTAATTTTAAGATTTTCTTTGAAAATTAATTTTGAAAAATTAATTTTGAAATTACTCCCCCTTACTTTAACACTTCTCCCCTTTAAAACATTTTAACACTTTAACATTTCTCCCCCTTTTTGTTAAATCAAAAAGACATAAAAATCGATTTAAACAAGGTTTTGAAAAACATAGCCAATTGATATATATATATATATATATATAGCTTAAGCTGCTAAGATCAAAGATCAAAAGAGAGATTAGCCATTAGTTTCATAATCAATATTCATAATCAAATGTGAAATGACATAATAGGTCATAATGAACTAATATGATGCAAAAATTAAGAAACATTAAACTCAAAATAATAAAGTTAAAATCAAACCAAATATATATAATAAGTTCAGTCACCCAAGCATCCAAAACATAACTCCTGACAAATTCAAACATTTAAGGATCCAAAATAAACAATCCTCAAACATCAAAATCAATCCAAGTTTTAGAAAACCAAGAAAGCATAACAAAGAAACAAATCTACTCCATCGGAGGATCGGGAGGAGGAGGATAATGAGCTCGAACTTCAAGAGTGAGAGCGTCCATTCGTTCACGCATATCCCGCTGAAACTCAGTAATCTAAGACTCCATGGAGGCAAACCTCAGATCAAACGACTTGATACATGCACCACATGCCCTAAAGCTAAGGATGATGAATTTACTATACCACTTGGCCCTATCACACGAGGCCGGACCAAACTTCTTAAAGACAAGCTTCAAATCGCAGTTCAAGCATTCATCCGGAAGGGTCTAATAGCAGCATATTTGCAACAACTTTTTGAAGGGGATCCAGTTGTTATCCGGTCAACATGTCTTCTGGAGATACAACCTTCTGTCTCTTATCTTTCCAAAGGTTCTTGAATCGCATCAATCCGATATCGGGAACTCAAGATATGGTCATTTTACTGAAGATGGTGCATGCAGGAAATCCTATACGGGATTAATACGTTATTTTGTAAATATTACGAATTTTCAATATTTATATTGATTATTTGTAATATAATTTAATATAGGATGATTAATTATCTTTTAGGATCAGATTTATTATTTTATTAGGAATTAAGGTTGGGTTAAAACAATATTTTTAGTTATTATTATTTTATTAGGAATTAGAGTTAAAACATGTTTAGTTTATTAATATTTTATTCTTTAGTTATTTAGGACCTTTAGAATTCAGCCCCTATATAAAGGAGGCTTCATTCAACTTTGTAAATCAGATTTCTTTGATCAATAATACAACAAGAGTTTGTTTTTGCAAGTGCTGATTGCCTTGTGCCTTCGAAGCTTCTTCTCCTGGAGTTCTTTCAAGTTCTTGTGAGGGAGATTAATCTTCACACTCCAATTTGCCTTTTCATCGCGACTAGGAGGGTTGGTTAGAGCCATATTATCGTGTTTGCCTTTTCATTGCGACTAGGAGGGCTCGATAGGACATTATCCATCGATTTTCCACATCCATCCACGCCATCAATCATCTTTACCGTTCACTTTCATAAGGGAGATCTTTGATTTCTTGGTTATTTTCTCTATTCTTAATTCCTTTATCTTTTGTTTATCTTATTTTAATCTTGTTTCTTTTCTTGTTTCTAGCACTAAAAGAAACCCTAAAGAACCCTAGCTATTGCCGCCACCTTCCTCATTCATTCCTTATTGTTCTTCATCGAGTCTAGAGCTTTTCTAGGTTTGATTCTTCAACAAGAGCAACGTTCATCAATCCGCCACCGCTTCCCTATCAATTGGTATCAGATTTGGGCCGATTCTTGGAAAGAAGCAAGCAATTTTGCTTGTTCTTGCACACAAAACCGTCAAGGTACCCCAACGGAGCTAGTTCAGAGAAGATTCATCGTTTCAGGTTCTTTTTATTTAATTTTAATTTAGATTCAAATCCTTCTTGTTAGTTTGCTATTTTTTCAAAAAAAAAACAAAAAAAAGGCAAAAAAATAGGTAAAAAAAGGCACAAAAAAAGCAAAAAAAACCAAAATTTCAAAAAAATTGCAAACGAAGGTATTTAGGGCTGATTTTCTGCAGATATCATATCCATCTTAATTTTAATTTCCATTCCAAAATTCACTTCAATCAGAGTTCATTAGAGCATTCAAATACATCATTCAAGTTTTATCAGCAGATTCGGTCTAGAATATTGTCGAATTTCTTGAAAATTATACAGGAGGAATTTTGTGGTGAAAATTTCCATATTGAAACTTCATATATTGGAGATCATTCACACAAAATATCATAATTTTTGGAGATCAAGAACAACTTCGAAAAAAGTGATCAAGAAAAACAGATTGTTTGAGGACTCACCGTTCAACAGAGTCTACTGGATACTACTGAAGGTATTTGGTTCTGAAATTTTACAGGTGGTTTTTTGACGCATCGAAAGACATTCAAGAAATTTTTCATAATTTTTGGACACCGGTAACCCCCTCAAAAACGTTTCTCAAGTTGATCCAGCGTTTTCTCGGTTTTCTGGTTTGGTCCCTTTTTCTTTGACTCTTAGTGCTTTAGGTTCTTTTGTTTTTCCTTGTTATTGTTCTTTTGCATTATCTAACACATTATCTTCTTTGTGTTAGTATGACTAAAGAGTTTGCATACTTCTTCCTTCTTTGCATTCTCGTTCTCTTGGAGTCTAACCTTTGTTTGGCCTCTTAGAGCTTTTAGGTTTTTCTTATCGCCTTTGCTAGTAATCAAACTCCGATACGAACTGTGAAAGACTACTTGGTAAAGTGAGTTTTAAAGAGTACAAGATCGGCTTACTTGCCTCTCATTGTGTTACTTTCTTGGAGTGACTTGTGAGGTTTCTTGCTTTGTTGAATTTATTTTATTTTATTCTACTTTAAAATCTTCTTTTGAGTGTTATAATTGCAGGATGGGCGACAATAACAATGAGACACTTACGGCTATCTTAGCCGTACTTGAACGACTCACAACTCAATTTGATCAACTTAACAATGCCTTGAGAGAACGGCAAGAACTACAACTGGATCAACCAAACCAGAATCCAAGGCCAAACAATGTTGAACTTTTGGCCCCCAGGCGAGCACAACCACGTTTTCAAACACCCGAACTCTTTGCAAAACCAAAGTTCACGATCCCGTCTTTTAAAGGAGACTACGACCCAGACAAGTACATCGATTGGGAAGGAAAAGTTGATCTCTTGTTCGCATACCATGACTGCCCCCAAGCTGAACAAGTTCCCCTCATCACCTTGGAATTCGAAGGATATGCTCACACTTGGTGGATGCAAACAAGGAAAAAGATCGACAACTACCAAATTCAACCAATCACGTCTTGGACCGAACTCAAACATGCCATGAGGAACCGATTTCTACCTACACATTATACACGAGAAGTTAAACAATGACTACACCGACTTCGACAAGGTAGAAGTTTAGTTGAAGATTACTACAAGGAGATGCAGTCCTTACTCAATAGGGCTAACATAACTGAAGAAAAAGAGGACACCATGTCAAGATTCGTCGTTGGCTTAAACTCAAACATCACTGATCTTCTTGATCTCCATGGGTACGAAAACCTCGAAGATACACTAAAGAAAGCAATGACAATCGAAGCACAAATACAAAGGAGATTCCGATTCAGAGAACATTACCAAGGTACTTCATTCTCTTACCAAGGTAATACTTCAAATCCTTCCTCATCTTCTACTCCATCTTCTCAAAAAAAGTCGAGAGATGACAAACTCGACAAAGAAAAACAACGACCAGCGAAGAATGAGACACTTCCAGCCCCTAAAGATGACACTCGAGCAAGAGACATCAAGTGTTTTAAATGCTTAGGAAGAGGCCATATCAGCCGCAATTGTCCAAACACGAGGACCTTAACCATACTAGGTGATGGATCTTACAATTCTGACTCTGATGACGACCTCGCCGACATTCCAGCACATGCCGAAGCCAAAGAAGACAGTGATGACTATGGAAGCGATGAGTACAATGGCACAATCTTAGTGATCCGTCATACATTGAACATCCAAGCATCCGACGAGTCTGACATACAACGTTCCAACATCTTCCACACACGCTGCCTAATCAAGGAACAACCATTCTCCATCATCATTGATAATGGTAGTTGTGTCAACGTCATTAGCTCCAATGTTGTTGAATCACTCAAACTTCCTTGCCAACGACATCCGAAACCTTATTGCTTACAATGGCTTAATGAGAGTGCCAAGATGAAGGTGGTTAAACAATGCCTCGTTAATATCAAGATGGGAAAGTATTGTGACGACGTATGGTGTGATGTAATTCCGATGCAAGCATCCCACATTCTCTTAGGATGACCTTGGCAATACGACAATGACGTCACATATTATGGTCGAAAGAACATTTACACAATTCCAATAAAAGGTAAACCGTTTCGACTTAACCCCCTACCCCCCAAAGAGATTCTCATAGATCAACAACGAATTCTCAAGGAAACAGGGAATTTGAAACAAAAGGCAAAAGAGGTCACAACCGATAAAAGCCAAACAAATGACCCACGGGTGGTGAGTGAACCTCAATGTGAAAATAAAAGAGTGTCTCAAAACATTTATGCGAGTGCAAAAGACATGAGAGATACCCTTTTTCAAAATAGGCCGTGCATTCTAGTCCGTTTCAAGGACTCCATTTTATCAACTATCACTAACATCACAGATTTGCCTAGTATGTTTTCTTCTCTATTACAGGAGTTTCAAGATGTCTTAAGCAACCCACCGGATGGTTTACCACCTACAAGAGGAATCGAACATCAAATCGAATTCATCCCTGGATCAACCATACCAAACCGCCCCGCTTACCGATGCAATCCTAAGGAAACGAAGGAATTGGAACGACAAATAGATTCATTATTACAAAAAGGACACATCCGTGAGAGTCTTAGTCCTTGTGCAGTTCCCGTCATTCTAGTTCCAAAGAAAGATGGCACATTCCAAATGTGTGTAGATTGTCGACCTATCAATCGGATAACAATCAAGTATAGGTATCCTATTCCACGCCTAGATGATATGTTGGATGAACTACATGGTGCAAGTATCTTCACCAAAATTGACTTGAAGAGTGGTTACCATCAAATTCGAATGAAAGAAGGTGACGAATGGAAAACAGCATTCAAGACAAAGTTCGGCTTGTATGAATGGCTTGTTATGCCCTTTGGACTCACAAACGCTCCAAGCATCTTCATGAGATTAATGAATCACGTTCTTAAGGAGTTTATAGGTAAATTTGTTGTCGTTTACTTTGATGACATTCTTATATACTCATCTTCTTTTGATTCTCATGTCATTCACGTTCGAATGGTTCTCGAAGTTCTTCGACGAGAACATTTATATGCTAACATGGATAAGTGTGTGTTTTGCAGTGATAAGCTTATGTTTTTAGGCTTTATAGTTAGTGTAAAGGGTATTCATGTAGATAAAGAGAAGGTCAAGGCAATTCAAGAATGGCCCACGCCTACTTCCATCACCGAGGTAAGATCTTTTCATGGTTTGGCAAGTTTCTACCGTCGCTTTATCAAAGATTTCTCAACCATTGCTGCACCATTAACCGAGATCATCAAAAAGTCAGTTGAATTCAAATGGGGACCACTACAACAAAAAACTTTTGAACTTCTTAAAGATAAGTTATGTTCTGCCCCTATTCTTTGTCTTCCCAATTTTTCTAACACCTTTGAGCTAGAATGTGATGCTTCAGGCATAGGCATTGGTGCCGTCCTCATGCAACAAAGATAACCTATCGCTTACTTTAGTGAGAAGTTAAAAGGTGCACAATTGAACTACTCTACCTATGACAAGGAACTTCTTGCACTCGTCCGAGCACTCGAAGTGTGGCAACACTATCTTCTCCCTAAAGAGTTTGTCATTCACACGGACCATGAATCACTCAAATGGTTAAATGGACAAGGTAAGTTAAACAAACGACATGCTCGATGGGTTGAGTTCATTGAATCTTTTCCTTACATCATCAAATACAAACAAGGGAAAGATAACATCGTAGCTGATGCATTATCCCGACGATACACACTTATCACTCGAATGCATGCTACTGTTCTGGGTTTTGCACATATCAAAGAACTTTATCCTAGCGATCCAGATTTTTCTGAGATTTATAAACAATGTGTAAAAGGTGCTTTTAACAAGTTTTATCTTGTAGATGGCTTTCTTTTTCGCATGAACAGGTTGTGTATACCACAAAGCTCTTTGCGAGAATTATTGGTTCACGAGTCACATGCCGGAGGACTTATAGGACACTTCGGTATTCACAAAACACTTGATA
This sequence comes from Hibiscus syriacus, assembly GCF_006381635.1. Lineage (NCBI taxonomy): Eukaryota > Viridiplantae > Streptophyta > Magnoliopsida > Malvales > Malvaceae > Hibiscus > Hibiscus syriacus. Next base: position 210,616 of record NW_024062600.1, on the reverse strand, counting down.
TGGTCATGGAACACTTCTTTTGGCCGCACATGCTTAAAACAGTGGAAAAGATTTGTGCATCATGCATCACATGCAAACAAGCAAAGTCAAAGGTAAATCATAATGGTTTGTATACGCCTTTACCAATTTCTTCTTCTCCTTGGATCGATTTATCGATGGATTTTATACTTGGCTTACCCCGCACTAAGAAAGGACAAGATAGTATTTTTGTGGTTGTGGACAGATTCTCAAAGATGGCACACTTCATTCCTTGCCATAAAACGGACGATGCCACACATATTGCTAATTTATTCTTTCTAGAAATAGTCCACCTTCATGGCATTCCTCGCACCATTGTGTCCGATCGTGACACTAAGTTCATAAGCCACTTTTGGAAGGTATTATGGGGTAAGATTGGCACAAAACTTCTCTATTCCACTTCTTGTCATCCTTAAACCGATGGACAAATCGAAGTAATAAATCAGATTCTAGGATCTTTGCTAAGAACTGTGGTAGGTAAGAATAGCCGTAATTGGGAAGAATGTTTACCTTTTGTTGAGTTTGCTTATAATCGATCCATTCACTCCACAACAGGTTATTCTCCATTCGAAATAGTTTATGGTTTTAACCCACTAACTACTTTGGATCTTATTCCCTTACCTTTAGATCAGGTTGCCAGTTTAGATGGTGAAAAGAAGGCTTCCCTTGTCAAAGACATTCACGCCAAAGCCAAACTCAAGATGGAGAAAACCTACGAGGCAATCGCAAACCGAGTTAACAAGGGCCGACGACATGTCACCTTTGAACCAGGAGATTGGGTATAGGTTCACATGAGAAAAGAAAGGTTCCTGACACAAAGGAAATCCAAGCTAGACCCACGAGGCGATGGCCCATTCCAAGTTCTTGAACGAATCAATGACAACGCCTACCGCATTGATCTTCCCGGTGAGTATAACGTGAGTGCATCCTTTAATGTTTCTGACTTATCTCCTTTTGATATTTCAGATTCGAGGACGAATCCTTTTAAGGAAGGGGAGATGATACATGCACCACATGCCCTAAATCTAAGGATGATTAATTTACTATACCACTTGGCCCTATCACACGAGGTCGGACCAAACTTAAAGACAAGCTTCAAATCGTAGTTCAAGCATTCATCCAGAAGGGTCTAATAGCAGCAGATTTGCAACAACTTTTTGAAGGGGATTCAGTTGTTATCCGGTCGACATGTCTTCTGGAGATACAACCGTCTGTCTCTTATCTTTCCAACGGTTCTTGAATCGCACAATCCGATATCAAGAACTCAAGATATGGTCATTTTACTGAAGACGGTGCATGCAGGAAATCCTATACGGGATTAATACGTTATTTTGTAAATATTACGAATTTTCAATATTTATATTGATTATTTGTAATATAATTTAATATAGGATGATTAATTATCTTTTAGGATCAGATTTATTATTTTATTAGGAATTAAGGTTGGGTTAAAACAATATTTTTAGTTATTATTATTTTATTAGGAATTAGAGTTAAAACATGTTTAGTTTATTAATATTTTATTCTTTAGTTATTTAGGACCTTTAGAATTCAGCTCCTATATAAAGGAGGCTTCATTCAACTTTGTAAATCAGATTTCTTTGATCAATAATACAACAAGAGTTTGTTTTTGCAAGTGCTGATTGCCTTGTGCCTTCGAAGCTTCTTCTCCTGGAGTTCTTTCAAGTTCTTGTGAGGGAGATTAATCTTCACACTCCAATTTGCCTTTTCATCGCGACTAGGAGGGTTGGTTAGAGCCATATTATCGTGTTTGCCTTTTCATTGCGACTAGGAGGGCTCGATAGGACATTATCCATCGATTTTCCACATCCATCCACGCCATCAATCATCTTTACCGTTCACTTTCATAAGGGAGATCTTTGATTTCTTGGTTATTTTCTCTATTCTTAATTCCTTTATCTTTTGTTTATCTTATTTTAATCTTGTTTCTTTTCTTGTTTCTAGCACTAAAAGAAACCCTAAAGAACCCTAGCTATTGCTGCCACCTTCCTCATTCATTCCTTATTGTTCTTCATCGAGTCTAGAGCTTTTCTAGGTTTGATTCTTCAATAAGAGCAACATTCATCAATCTGCCACCGCTTCCCTATCACGACTCTAGGAAAGATCAAAAATATGGTGGTGTTTGATCTTCTTGCCGTGCTGGTTCCGGTGCAGGCTCATCGTCTGGTACGTGATCGTTGATATCTTACATGAGCTGCAAAAATTCTGGATCATTGTCAGCAGTCGGAGCCGGAGGAGGAGGAGGAGCACGAGAGGAGATAGGAGCATCTCGTGAAGAACTCGCTCCCAGAGTTTGCTTACCGGGTCGAAAGACCCAAAGATCGATTTCCTCGTCTTGTTTCCAATCTGTTTTCTTTAACGAGGTGAGATTGATTGGGTTTTGGAGAGAAATTGGATTGTCAAGAGAGACGTTTATACCAAGTTCGATAAAAAGGTTACTAAGAAGACATCCATAAACTAATGTTTCGACATGTTTTGAAGGAACAATGTTTATGATATCCACTAGTTGACTAAAAATAATGTGGGGCAGATTTATTGTTTTTATTCTTGAGACAATGCATCCACCATAAATCCCTAGCACGAAGAGTGGAGTACATACCTCCGAATGGTCTAAACCACCAAGAGATCATCAAATGAAGAAAACGATTGTGATGAGAACGTAGAGTACTAACACTAGCATTTGGAACATAGGGATAATTCACAGTTTCATTTTCATTAAATAAACCTTCGTCATCTAACCCAAAATGGAAAGTTATAGTCTCGGGGTTAATATTAATATATTGGCCTAAAAGATATGATCTAATTGCTATAGTCCCACATTGAGTTTGGTTTTGAATGCATACCGCATTGGAGTAGAAAATACAGACTAACTGATGATAAACGATAGGTTTGAGGTGAAACATTTTATCAAACTTCCAAGTTTTTAAGAATCGGAAGGTATTCGAAGTCAATATCTATCATGGCTTGAAGAGAAGGAATACGCTCTTCCCGGATTCTATAGGATTAGAAAGAATTTATGTACCTAGAGTACAAGTCATCTCTACGACGTTCAGGCATATTAAAACAGTATCCTATAAGAGATATAGGTGGAGGAGGAATGGGATTAGGAGGTTGGTTTGAACGAGAATGACTCGATGAAGTTCTAGGGCGTTTGGGATTAGACATGATTTATAAATCGGAAAATGAATGAAACCTGCAATTTGAAACACATGTATGCACAATAATCAATCCCAAAACTCAATTGAGTCTTCAATAATTCAAGGTTCTCTAAACTGAATCCTAATAGACAAGGTTTTGAAAACTATTTGAAAATAATTTTTGAAAAATCATAATATGTATAGTTTTCATGAAAACAACATAATAAAATCAAAAACATCAAATTTAAAAATTAAATTCAGATTTTCGATTTTTTTTTAATTTCGAAAATTCAAAAATTCTTTGAAAATTTGTGAGTTTTTGATAAAATTTGTAATAAAATCTAGTTTGAAATCATCAAAAAATCAATGTCCGATATAATGTTCATCCTAGAACTAATTAAGACTAGTACTAAGATCAAAATATGATAAACTAGAAGTTTTTTTAGAAAAATACCTTGAAAATTTTGGATTGATGAGAATGAGACGTTGTGTTGCACGATTTAATGATAGTAGTAGGATATAGAGATGAAAAGCTTGAAGATTCTGATAAATTTTCGTTGATTTTGAGCAAATGGAGATTTAGAGAGAGAGAGGCGGTAAGGGAGTGTTTTTGAGGGTTTTAAAACAAAGAAGAGAATCAGGGTTTTTAACCAAAACCCAATGCATGCATTGATGCATGGCCTTGTGCATTGATGCACATTCAAGGCGTGCATTGGTGCACTTTCATGGTGTATCGATGCACATTCAAAGGGATGCATCGATGCACTGTTAAGTGTATCGATGCATGAAGCAAAAAAATGACAAAAATCCATTTTAAATACTCAAAAATGCTAAATTAATTAGCTCTAGTGGTATTGGCAACTCATATATTGAAAATTAATCATGTTCAATCAATCAAATTAATCCTTAAACAACATTTGAACATAAAATTAATTTTCACCAAAGAACATAAACTCCCCTTAACTAATAGCATTGAATGCAATCAAAAATTACTATTTAAGCATTTTTCATTTATTCTTAAAAATGTTAAAATTATTTTAAACACTAAGTGAAGATAGGTCAGTTAAACCTAATTCTCCCCTTAGTGTCCAAAATCTTTCTTTGTCTAAAGGTTTTGTAAAGATATCCGCTAATTGATGCAAAGTATCAACAAATTCTAGAACTATATCTTCCTTAACGACATGGTCTCTAATGAAGTGATGTCTTATTTCAATATGCTTAGTTCTAGAGTATTGGATGGGATTTTTAGTGAGACAAATAGCACTAATATTGTCACACTTGATAGGAATGGTACCTACTTCAATTCCATAATAAAAAAGTTGTTGTTTCATCCATAAAACTTGTGCACAACAACTACCGGCTGAAATATATCCCGTTTCAGTGGTAGATAATGCAACACAATTTTGTTTCTTTGAAAACCAAGAAATCAGCATATTTCTAAGGAATTGGCAAGTACCGGAGGTGCTTTTCCTATCTAATTTGCATCCTCCATAATCCGCATCAGAGAAGGCATGCAAGCTAAAACTAGAGTCTCTATGATACCAAAGTCCTAAATTAGGAGTGTCCTTAAAGTATATAAAGATTCTCTTAACAGTTAGTAAATGTGATTCCTTAGGGCATGATTGAAATCTAACACATAAGCAAACACTAAACATAATGTTCGATCTACTTGCAGTTAGATAAAGCAAAGAACCAATCATTGACCTATATAATTTAACATCCACACATTTACCTCCTTCATCTATGTCAAGCTTTGTTGATGAGCTCATTGGAGTGTCATGCAGTTTCCCATTTTCCAGTCCAAACTTCTTGAGCATGTCTTTGACGTACTTATCTTGATTGATGAAGATGCCATCTTTTCTTTGCTTGATTTGGAGTCCCAAGAAAAATGAGAGCTCCCCCATCATGCTAATCTTAAATTCACTTTGTATTAGCTTAGAAAATTCTTGGCAAAGAACATTATTAGTAGAACCAAATATTATATCATCAACATAAATTTGAACTACTAATAAATCTTTACCTTTATGCTTTAAAAACAATGTAGCATCAACCTTCCCTTTTGAAAAACCTTTTTCAATTAAAAAGTTTGACAATCTTTCATACCAAGCTCTAGGAGCTTGTTTTAAACCATAAAGCGCTTTTGTCAATTTAAGAACATGATCTGGAAATTTTGAATCTTCAAAACCTGGAGGTTGTTCCACATACACTTCTTCTTTTATAAAACCATTTAAAAATGCACTTTTAACATCCATTTGATATAATTTAAATTCATGAAAGCATGCAAATGCTAATAACATTCTAATTGCTTCCATCCTAGCTACGGGAGAGTATGTTTCATCATAGTCTACGCCTTCTTCTTGAGTATACCCTTGAGCAACAAGTCTAGCCTTGTTTCTCACTATATTACCACTCTCATCAAGCTTATTTCTAAATACCCATTTAGTACCTACAGTAGATTTATTACTAGTCCTTTCAACTTATGTCCAAACTTTACTTCTCTCAAATTGATTTAACTCTTCTTGCATAGCCATAATCCAATGTTCATCTTTTAATGCTTCTTTAATATTCTTAGGCTCTATGCATGAGATAAATGCAATATAATTACAAATATTTCTAAGAGAATATCGAGTTGTTACCCCTTTGGATGGATCACCTATAATCTCGCCATCCTTGACATAGTTGTATTCCCTTGGGAAAGATACTTCCCTTTCTTCAATGGTTGGATTCTCGAGAGGATCTTGAGTTTCCTCATCTTTCGTTTCTTCCTTTGATGATGGTTCTCCAACGTCATTTATATTTATAATGCCTACATCATCATTCATACAAGAATCCTTCATCGGAAGGGGATTATCATCGAAAACAACATGTATGGACTCTTCTACAACTAAAATTCTTTTATTAAATACTCGATAAGCTTTAGAATTTAAGGAATAACCCAGAAAAATTCCTTCATCACTTTTAGCATCAAATTTGCCAAGGTTTTCTTTACCGTTGTTTAAAATAAAACATTTACATCCAAAAGAATGAAAATAGCTAATGTTAGGCTTTTTATTTTTGAAAATTTCATATGGAGTTTTCTTTAAAATCAGCCTAATCATTACTCGATTTGCAACATAACAAGCGGTATTTGTGGCTTCCACCCAAAAATATTTTGGCAAATTGTTTTCACAAAGCATGGTTCTAGCCATTTCTTCTAAAGTTTTTTTTCCTCTCAACAACTCCATTTTGTTGAGGGGTTCTAGGTGCTGAAAAATTATGGCTAATACCATTAGAATTACAAAACTCAGTAAATCCAAGATTTTCAAATTCAGATCCATGATCACTCCTAACACTAGTTATAGAGTAACCTTTTTCGTTTTGGATTACTTTTGAAAACGTGTTGAATTTTTCTAATGCTTCATCTTTAGTACTTAAGAATAGAACCCAAGTATATCTAGAATAGTCATCTAAAAAGACAAATGCATATTGTTTTCCACCCAAGCTAGTAGTTCTAGATGGCCCAAAAAGATCTTAGTGGATCAATTGTAATACTCTACTAGTTGATACATCGTTAATGGATTTAAAAGAAACTCGCTTCTGTTTTCCTTTAACACAAGCATCACAGATTTTATCATTATCAAATTTTAGTTTAGGCAACCCTCGAACTAAATCACCTTTGTAAAACACTCATACTAGCATGTGTCTAGTCTCCTATGCCATAACCAACTATCATGCTCATCCTTAGCAACTAGGAATAAATTAGTCATATCAATAGAATCTAAATGCACCATGTAAATGTTTCCTATTCTATGACCAACAAACATAATCCGATTAGATGCAATGTCAATGACTTTACAACCATTAGTTTCAAACATGATATTGAATCCCTTATCACATAATTGACTAATACTCAAGAGATTATGATTTAATCCATTCACATATAAAACATTCTTAATTTGTATGGAAGAGGTATTACCTATTGTATCTATACCTTCAATGTGACCTTTTGAATTATCACCAAAAGTCACTTCTCCTCCATCTTTGGCGTTAACCTCTATGAACCGGCTTTTTTCCCCGGTCATATGTATTGAGCATACACTATCAAGGTACCATGAGTTTGAATTTGTTTCCCGTGCCTTGTAGTAATGCTCTTTTTCCTACAAACATAGATTAATTTCTAATATTTGGTACCCAAATTCTTTTGGGTCCATATTCACTAGTTTCCAAAATCCTAATCCCCTTAGGTATCCATTTGTGTAGGATATCCTTATCTTTAGTAGTAATGAGTACTTTAGGAACCCATATACTTCTAACGATTTTTCCATTAGAGGTTCTTCGGGGACCCATATTCATCAATTTTCTTTTGATGATCATCATTGACCTTTGAAGCACAAGGCCTCAAAAAAGATGAGACCTTACCGAGGAAGAAAATTCAAATGAAATGAAGGCCTCAAAAATGAACCAAAAGAGAAGGACCCTATTATTTGCTATGAATGCAAAAAGCCGGGGCATGTCAAATTTTCTTCCTCGGTAAGGTCTCATCATTTTTCTGAACCGTTTGCCAAACAATGTCATTTCCTCGTCATCGTCATCGTCATCTGAATCACTCTCATCTTTTATGGATTTAAGAGTAACTCCAATGTTTTTCTTCTTCTCCTTCTCCTTTGGTGTCTCGTCAATCTTATCGAGGTCCACCTCATCTTCAAGCATCATTTCATGAGTGAGGAGAGAACCAATTAGCTCTTCAAGAGTTAATGAATTTAGGTTCTTAGCCTCGATATTGACGTCTTCTTGGATTGCCACGATTTTCGAAGTGAGTAAACTAACTTCCTCACAAGATTTTCACTTATAATGATCTCTCCATATGATTTGAGACCATTGATAATCGTTGAGAATCTATCCGTCATAGCTTTGATATCTTCATTTGGTTTCATCCTGAAATTTTCATAGCTATGTGTTAGAAGACTAATTTTAGATTCTTTTACCTCGTCGGTGCCTTCATGAGTGACTTGTAGTTTATCCCATATTTCTTTGGCAGTTTTACAAGATGAAACTCTTCCATATTCATCTGGTCCAAGAGCATAAAATATGATATGGATAGCTTTGGAGTTGAGCTGGAACATTCTTGTCTCTCCTTCACTCCACAATCTTGGATAAGTGAGAGGCTTGATATATCCGTCTTCTACAACATTCCATGCTCCCATGTCACTTGCTTGAATGAAATACATCATCCTATTCTTCCAATAGGCATAGTTAGCTCCATTGAAGAAAGGAGGCTTGTTGATGGGCATCGAATCGAGACCGGAGTCGACATTTGAACTAGAGGCCATTGATGACTTGATAATCGATGTAACTCTTCCCAAATCGACTTAAGAGGCGATTAAACCTTCAAATGAGTGAGGCTCTGATACCAATTGTTAAGTTAATCGATCGATGGAATTGGCCAAGAGGGGGTGAATTGGTAATAAAAATTTTTGTGGAAGCTTTTGTAGAAAATTGAAGAGATTTGCACAACGATTTAGAGTGGTTCGACTTTCTCAACCAAAGCCTACGTCCACTACCTTAGCTATCCACACTAAGGATTTTCCAACAAATTCACTAATTTGATCTTTCTTTTGAGGCCAAAGAGATAACCTTACAACTCCCTCAAGAATATACCCCAATTCTTGAGAACACTCTTTCTCAAAGAGAAGATTACAAATTTGCAAACTTACAAGGAAATCCTCATAAGGTAGATTGTTTGCACAATTATAGAACAAAGAAAAGAACACTCAAAAATGAATACAATTGAATACAAGTAGTGTTCTTGAAAGCAAAATGAATATTGAATGAAAAATAGACTTGAAATGCTCAAACTTGAGGTTTGATGCTTTCTCTTTGATTCTCTCTTGATTCTTATTTCTTGTGTTTTCTTGTTTTTGATCAATGGTTTCTAAGCTTGTTTAAATATACCTTCAAATGATTCTAAACATTGGGGATGATTAGTGGAGTCAATAGAGTCATTTAAGTATGAAAATAATTAATTAAATCAGTTGGGAGCGTCAGTGCATCGATGCATACCGAAGGTGCATCGGTGTATCAATTGTAAAATTCAAATATTTTGACCGTTAGACCCTTAGTGCATCGGTGCACTAAGAGTGCATCGATGCATGAAATGAATTTGATGTTTCAAAATAGCCAGAGTGCATTGATGCATGGCTGGTGCATCGATGCATCAAATGTATCCGATGTTTTCATAAAACTCTGAGTGCATCGATGCATAGTATGTGCATCGATGCATGAAATGCATTCGATGTTTAATTTATTCCATGGTGCATCGATGCATGGATTAGTGCATCGATGCATGGATTGGTGCATCGGTGCATCACTTTGAAAAATTAATTTTAGGCTTGATTTTGGTTCAAAATACTTTGTGAAAATTGTTTCAAAAATATTTTAAGTATAAAACACAATTTTACACATTTAGTAAGGTTTGAAATTGATCTTGAAGACTTGGAGTAATAATTTGATATTCGAGTAATTAAATCAAATATACTTAGAAAATCATTTGTAAAATCTTAAAATTCATTTATACTTAATTTGTTATATCGAAACATCAAAATGTTTTCAACAAAATGAGATTGTCCGAAGTTGAAAAAACAGACTGATGAGAAGCGTGATGACTCATCCAAGTCTGTGAATGTGGTCGAGGGTGACAATTCTGATTGCAGTGAGGGTGATATGCTCTCTATTTCAACGACTAAATTGATGGATGCTTGGATTCTTGATTCTGGATGTTCTTATCACATCACGCCAAATAGGTAATGGTTTTCAAAATACTGGTCGATTAATTCTGATTCTGTCTATTTGGGTGATGATCGATGTTGCAATATTGTTGGTATTGGTGATGTCATAATTAAGATGTATGATGGTTCTATTCAGACGTTGTGTGGTGTTCGACATATCCCATATTTGAAGAAGAATTTGATTTCTTTGGGCACTTTGCAAGAGAATGGTTTTATCCCTAAGGATGATGAGGATAGGGAAACCATTCAGATTGTTAAAGGAGCTTTGACTATGATGAAAGGAAAGATGACTGCAGAGAATATTTATAGATTGTTAGGGAGTATCATGTAGGTGGAGTTCATTCTGTTGAGTCTTGTGATGATACTACCAAACTGTGGCATATGCATCTTGCTCATCTTAGTGAACGTAGTATGGCTGAATTACATAAAAGAAATATGTTGCATGGTGTTAAAAGCTGTAAGCTCGATTTTTACAAGTATTGTGTTCTTGGTAAACATACTAAAGTTTGTTTCAAGACGAGAAGCACACAATTGAAGGGATTATTGATTATGCGCATTCTGATGTATGGGGGCCTTCCACGACATCGTCTTTGGGTGGATCTAGGTATTATGTTATTTTTATTGACGATTTTTCATGGAAAGTTTGGGTGTATTTTTTGAAATAGAAGTCTGACATTTTTGAGAAGTTCAAGCTGTGGAAAGCTGAGGTAGAAAACCAAACATGACGAAAAATCAAGTGTTTGCGGTCTGACAATGGTACGGAGTACATAGATTCAGAGTTTCTAAACTTCTGTAAGGAGCATGAGATTAAGAGGAATTTTACAGTGTGCAAGACACCACAACAAAATGGTGTTACGGAACGGATGAATAGGTCGTTGAATGAAATAGCCAGATGTTTGCGGTTGAATACGGGGCTTCCCAAACACTTCTGGGTTGAGGCTGTGAACATGGCGTGTTATCTTATCAATAGATCGCCAAGGGCATCATTGGCTGGGAAAGTTTTAGAAGAGGTATGGATTGGTCATGATGTTACTTTTGATCATTTACGGATTTTTGGTTGTCATTCTTATGTGCATGTACCTGCTGATGAGAGATCCAAACTTGATGCAAAATCGAAGGAGTGCATTTTTCTGGGTTATAAGACAGGTGTCAAAGGATTCAAGTTCTGGGATCCAGTTGCGAAGAAAATTGTGATCAGTAGAGATGTTGTTTTTTATGAACAACCCATGTTGCAGCAGAAGAAAGACACGATAGTGGTGGATTTCAAGCAGTTTCCAATTGAGAGAATAGAAACTTCTCAACCGACTTCTGGTGGTTCTGCTACGGTTGATTTTCAGGATTACAGTCTTGCTAGAGACAGGGTGAGACGGACGCATATAAAGCCTCCGAACATATTGGGTTTTGAAGACTTTGTCTCTTTTGCACTTACTGTTAGCAGTGATGATCCGGTTACTTTTGATGATGTTGTTACTAGTTAGGAAAACGACAAGTGGATGGTTGCCATGTTTGAGGAGATGGAGTCTTTGAATCACAATCGCACATGGGAGTTAGTTCGCCTTCCTGAGGGTAAGAAGCCTATTGGTTGTAAAAGGGTGTATAAGAAGAAACCAGCAGTAACAGAAAAAGAGGGGGAGAAGTTCAAGGCTCATTTGGTAGCAAAGGGTTTTTCACAGTAGAAAGGAGTTGATTATGATGAAATTTTTTCTCCTGTGGTCAGACACACTTCAATCTGATAAGTACTCGCATTGGTGGCTAGTTGAGATTTGAATTTAGAGCAGATGGATGTTAAAACTGCTTTTTTGCATAGTGATTTAGAGGAGCAGATCTACATGCAGCAGCCTGAAGGTTTCACTCAACCTGGAAACGAGCATTTAGTTTGCAAATTGAAGAAATCTTTGTACGAGTTGAAACAGTCTCCGAGACAATTGTACAAACAGTTTGACTCCTATATGATCAAGATTGGCTACAAGCGATGTGAGTATGATTGTTGTGTCTATGTTAACAACCTTGATGATGGTTCTTTTATTTTTCTGTTACTGTATGTTGATGATATGTTAATTCCTACAAAGAACATGGATGATGTTATCGTTTTGAAAACTTTATTGAGTCAAGAATTTGATATGAAAGATTTAGGTGCTGCAAAGAAAATTCTTGGAATGGAAATTTGCAGGGACAGAGACTCAAGGAAACTGTGGTTATCTCAACGGGGTTATATTGAGAAAATACTAGAAAGATTTGCGATGAGCAGCGCAAAGCCAATGAGCACTCCATTGGCGAATCACTTTAAGCTCTTATCAGAACAGTGCCCTAAGACAGATAAGGAAGCTGAAGATATGGTAAAAGTTCCATATTCTAATGATGTTGGTTGCTTAATGTATGCAATGGTATGTACTCGTCCTGATTTAGCTCATGATGTTAGTCAAGTTTGTAAGTACATGTCTAAACCTGGTAAACAACATTAGGAAGAAGTCAAGTGGATCTTTAGATACTTAAAGGTTACTGCGAGACATGGAATTGTTTTTGGTAGTTAGCGGGATAATCCTTTGGTTGTAAGATATGTGGATTCAGACTATGCGGGTGACTTGGATAATAGAAGATCTACGACAGGGTATGTCTTTACTCTTCGTGGAGAGCCTATTTGTTGGAAGTCTACTGTTCAATCTATTGTGGCATTATCTACAACTGAAGTTGAATACATGGCATCAGCTGAAGCTGCAAAAGAAGCTTTATGGCTTACTAGTTTAGTGAAGGAGTTGGGTGTTCAGCAAGGTGGAGTTCAATTGCTTTGTGACAATCAAAGTACTATTCATTTGTCTAAAAATCAAGTATATCATGCTAGAACTAAGCATATTGATGTAAGGTTTCACAAGATCAAAGAGTTGGTTGTATCTGGAGAGATTTTGTTTCAGAAGGTATATACTGATGAGAATGCCACTGATATGTTCACCAAGCCAGTTACGACAGACAATTACATGCATTGCTTGGACTTGTTGAATGTTTCGAGTTGTTAAAGAAGTAAGGTAACCCAACCCACATTGAATGTTTCCTAAGGGGCAGGATATTCGCCAAGGTGGAGATTTGTTAGGTATGACTCATAAATATACCAGTAAAGGAAAGTCTCGTAGTGGAGGTTATGATTATGTGGGTTGGGGGTGTGGCCCTGCGGTATGGTACAAGGTTATTTTTGTAAATATATATCACGGTTTATTTATTATAAAAGGAGATGTAACCTAAATCTATGAGACATTGAATTGAATAAAAATTATAGCACTGCCTAAGGCACCGAGGACATAAGCACATTGCTGAACCTCGTTAAAATTCTTGTGCTCTTTCTGTTTTCTTTACCCGATTATTCAACAAGTGGTATTGAAGTTGATTCAAGGGATACGAGTGGAGGTCTTTGTTTAGCTTGGAAACATGATTGTGATATGGTTTTGAGGTCATACTCGGGTTCGCACATAGATGTGTTAATTATGTTGGCTACTGATGATCAAGTTTAGAGATGCACTGGTTTTTATGGGGTGCCTGAGGAAAATTGTCGTTTGGAGTCATGGGAGTTACTGCTGCAACTAAACGATCTTTCTAATGTCTCATGGTTAGTAATTAGTGATTTCAACGAAATTCTGTTTTCATTTGAGGAGGGTGGGCTAATTAGAAGTATGCGTCAGATTAAAACTTTTAGAGATGTGATGGATGATTTAGGGTTCTTGGACTCATGGTTTACTTGGGAGCGTGGAAGACTTAAAACAAATAATATCAGGGAAAGCTTGACCTGGGTTTTATGAACGGTTTATGGAAGAGTTCGTTTCTGAATTAATCCCTTCAGCACTTATCTCATGCGTTTTTTTACCATTGTCCCCTTTTATTGGACTCAGATTTTCATAGTAGATCTGTTCGGCGTTGGCATTTTAAATTTGAGGCTTATTGGTTATTGGAGGACATTTGGGAAAAGGAGGTTCAGAGGTTATGAGATGTTGTTGAGTTTTGTTTACCAGAAAAGCTTAACCAAGTGAGTCATGGTATGGACACGTTTCCAAAAATATATGCATAACTAAACGTTTAACCACATCCGAGTTGAAAAAGAGATTGGCTGACTTAATAGAATTACAGCCGACCAATGATTGTTTGGGCGGAATAATAGTTATGAAACTGCAGTTGAATTTGGAGATGGACAAGTCTGAATTATACTGGGAACAAAGAGCTTAAGAAAATTGGTTGAAACATAAAGATAATAACACTGCCTATTTCCATCATTTTGCTTCTACTAGAATACACGAATTAAATTACAATAAGAGGTAAATAAAGATTGTAGACACTCATTTTCGTCCGGAGATTTTTTAATAATATAGTATAGTTTTTGATTTTTTTGAAACATATAATTTTTTTAAAAAACCGATTTTTGAAATATATATATAATATATAGTTTTGAAAACATTTTTGAAATATATATATATATAATATAGTTTTGAAAACATATATAATATATAGTTTTGAAAACATTTTTGAAAACTATATAATATATAGTTTTGAAAACATTTTTAAAAAATATATATAATATATAGTTTTTAAAACATTTTTGAAAACTATATAATATATATATTTGAAAACATTTTTGAAATATATATATTTGAAAACATTTTTGAAAACATATATAATATATAGTTTTAAAATATTTTTGAAAATATATATATTACATAGTTTTGGGAAACATTTTTGAAAAAATATATAATATATTATTATTACAATTTTTTATTTATTATATGTTTTATTTTATTTTATTTTATTAATTTTATTTTAGTTTAATTTAATTTGGTCCAGGTCCAAGTCCAAGGTTCAGAAACAAGGCCCAACCGGGTAGCCTGACCCATCAGACTCGGTTTAGCCCAAAGGAAGTTAGGGTTTTGTATTTTAGTAGGGGCACCGAAGGAGTTCTCAACGGGCGCGTGAGACTACGCGCCGATGCTAAACCGACCATTTCAGCACCAAACAGAGGAATACAAAGGGAAACAACTCCCGCTTTTAGCAACAACATCCCGGCTAAATCGAGACTAACCCATCCCACCAAACATAGGATTACAAAGGGAAACAACCCCCTCTTTTAGCAACAACATCCCGGCTAAATCGGGACTAACCCATCCCGGTTTAGCCGGTCAAACAAGCAACGGACCAAAAAGAACGGGAACAACCCATTGAGGGTGGAAATAAACCATCGGCAGTGGGGTATAAATACCCCACCAAATCTGTCACAAAGGGAGGAGCAACACAGAAGCATCATCGGAGCAAAATACAAAGCACAAGCATTGACAGAAGCACTACGTGTGCATCTTAATAAATGAACATGAATAGGAAGTTGGTAAATTACCATGTTAGCATTAAGGGTGCAAATGTATAAGGTATAATAAATAAAAGATAATGGCCTAATTGTGCATTGACAAAAATGTGTCAATTATGCCAGTTAGATGAAAGGCTAAATGCCTTTGAGGCCTAACTGTGCATTGACAGAAATATGTCAATTATGTCAGTTAGATGAAAAGCTAAATGCCTTTGAGGCCTAACTGTGCATTGACAGAAATGTGTCAATTATGCCAGTTAGACGAACGGTTAAGTATCATTGAGTAAAAGATTAAATGTATAACAGTGTATAAAAGGCATAAAAGGATGCCATAAATGAAATGTATAATAGTATCTAAAAATGGCATGAAAAGATGTCATAAATGAAATGCATATATGTGCATTATAAGCATGAATGGATGCTATCAATGAAAATAAAGAATAATGACTAAAGAGATAAATGGAAAAGAAAAATATAAAGGAAGATAGGCATGCTACGCATATGAAAAAACTAAATTTTAAGAAAATTATGAATGAAATACGGTTCAAATGAGGAGGAGTATGTATCTTTAAAGAATATACGAGTTAGTACGAATTAAATAAATGTGACATACTTATGTATACACAAAGGTTACTTTACAATATTTTGTCTCACTATGTAAATACTTTGTTTTCACTTGTAGGTAAAAATAGAGACCAATTAAGTGAGTGCGGCAGTCACAACATATATATTCTTTTAAGGATGACTCTCATCAGTAACGATAGGACAATCATGTTTATTTTGAACAATTGTTGGCTTGTAATTGAGTTTAAAGAGAAATGCTCTAGAATGTATATAAAGTGAAAATTTTGGTAGTATATTTCGATGATTGTTTTATGATTGTACTAATATGTTTTAATTTAAATTTCGAAACAAAATTTTAAGGGTTTTCAAAAGACAAACTGTTTTAAAAGTGATGTGACCTATGTATCTCGTGTACGGAAAGGTATACGGGATATGGGTGTTACAGGGATAGAGATCATGTCCGGGTAGGAATAATAAGCATGTGGGGTAGATATCATGTGGGGTAGGACTTTTTATTGTTTTGATTATTGTCCTTACCTCACTAACTCTTTCATTTCATTTTTGTTCTATTTCATTTTATTTTTATCATTTATATCATTCAAAAGAGGTGTTGATCCAAAAAGAACGTGTTTGTTAAACATAAATAATTTGCATTAATGGACAAAGGGGTTATAATAGAAGATGTGAACAATACAGAGGTCCGACTATGGTCAGAAAAGATTCAGAATGAAAAGGAGGACAATCTGCAAGGCAATTATGTGTCACATTCAATTAAGAAGATGTGGTCCCCACAATCAAGTACATCAAAAGTCAATTTTCCAAACATGGGTTAGCAAAGATTTACAGGGGAAAAACGAGAAAAAAGTTACTGACCTGGAGAGTCCCTTCAAAGACAACAAGAGCAGATGGCTGAAATTAAAGGCCATTGTTGACGAATTCAAGAAGCAAGCAAGTGAGCTTCATATAGTTCCCTTCGATGGAGGTTTTCAAAGGCGCTTTCATTGGGAGCAGGCTCAGTAGAGAATGAAAGTCGGAGATGCAGTCATTCGAGACTTCTTGGGACAAGTACAAAAAGCAGCTCGTCACTTGCACGATTTAACCAGAGAAGCTGAAGTGGTTCGATAGGGTATTCAATCAGTGGCTAACGAAGACAGAAGACTAGTTAACCTATTAAAATCTATTCGGGGTCTAGAAGACTTAGTCAGAATACACCTTTAAGATGTTTTTGTCTCTTAAGAAATAACACTTTTGTCCCAATAAGGATTATTTATAATAACATACGTGTTTTTGGATCAATGCCTTGAACATTTCATACATCATGCATTTATACATATTTTGCATTTGTTAGTGTTCTTCATTTCTTTATATTCGCATTAACTAACAGAAGAATGTCTCATCTAAAAAGGGAACAAATACTGGATATACAACCTCAAGCATTGGACACACCTCATCCACATAACACTCGTTCAAAAAAGAAGAAGATGGAAGCAAAAATCGCTCAACTCGAAGAGAACATGTTGATGTTGCATAGGGAGTCAGAAGAAAAGAAAACCCAGAACAATAAAAGTACTCTGGATACGATCACTAGGAGTGTAACACCTCCAACCCGTATACGACCCGGATACAAGTTCGAGGTGTCACATTGACTTTTCAAACCATCTTCTTATTTAAATAGAGAAAAATTCAAACTTAATTAAAAACATACTAAATAATTTACATATAACTATTAAAAACATTTTCAAAACTGATCAGAGGTTATACAATTTACTCTTTTAAATACATGCCAACAAAATTTTTATATACTAAAATACATTTTAGTGTTTTCTCTTATGATATGACCTTCAGTAAGGAGAATTGACATGTCTTTCTTCTCATCGATCCATAAGCTCATCAAAACCTACGTGTGAAACATTCACACGCTAAGTCGTGGACTTAGTTAGGCATATAAAAAAACCCAATATAAACTATAACTAATTCATAGATGCATATACATATCATGTGACACAACACAATGCTTGAACAATTAATACTATCATACAGATTCATATAATAATACATATACCATTTGCACACATATAAATATATATAATATCCTCAACATTATTCATATCTTTATTATTTTCAATATTGATTTCATTCATTCCTTTAATCATGTGGCCTTGTCCATCATATTCATACATATCCTGTCATAACATACATTTGATTAATCAATACATCCATCATCATATAAATCATGTAATACCATTCATATCATAACAAACTCTATACGTCACATGTAGTATGTTTATTATTATCTCTTTGTTAGCCCATGTACACATGTGAGAACTATAGATATGCAAGTCTATAGAGGTTGTGCACTAATGCTATCACCACAGCTCATATAAATGCACCGAAGTGCCACGTATGATTGCACCGAAGTGCCGCGTAGAAATACACTGAAGTGCCATGTAAAAATGCACCAAAGTGCCATATAAAATGTTCATAAGGACCACATAGAAATTTCTTAAGAATCATATACATATGCTAAGGACCAAGTATGTGTCTCAAAGGACCTCATAAATATTCCAAAGTATACATATATGTCCTGAAAGACCGCGTAGACCCTAGACTCTTGGCATGTCAACTATATCTCTAGCTCTCATGTCACATATCATGGGCACTAATTTTTATGTTATCACACATTCACATATACACATAGTCTCATAGTTCTTTCACATAGCTCATTATCACATTTTCATAAGATCACACATAGTCACGTAGTTCATTTCTATATAATTCACATATTCATATACTCATATAGTTATTATTATTTCTCCTGTAATCATATAGATCACGTCTCATAACATACATCATGTATAGATAATTCCTTATCTCATATCATATAACTTATAATTGGTACTTTTATATTCACAGAGATCACGTAACATATTATAACATATAAACATATGTACTTATGTGTGTATTCATGTACACATTTTCATAAATTATATCAATATATCAATAACATATATCGTAACTCTATGTTTTACCTAATTACTTATCTCACATTATTTATATACTAATTTCATATATTTACTTAGTTCAGTTTCACATAGCTAATCACATATACATGTCTTCTCATATTTTACCATCAAATAGCTCCTATAACATTTTCCTATGGTTTCATAGCTATTTACCATATATCTTATTTATTATAGGTTCATTTAAGCCTATAAATTTTTCCCATATAATTTTTTCTTACATGTTCATAGAATCATTTCTATCAATGTCTCCTAATTTGCATATTATTCTCATATTGTCCTATAGGTCAATGCTATTTAACTTATCTCACTTTTCATTTAATCCCTTAAGTTGATTATATAGTTCCCCTATATCTAAATCAGGAAATTTTATATCTTGTTCTCATATATTTATCTAGTCATACATCCACATAGTCATAATCACATAGCTTATATTCTTTCTCATGTAGCCACATATGTCAATGTCATTTAACTTATCATTTATGTCTATACCACATATCTTAGATCACTTCCTCTTGTTATCACACAAATCATTACTATTTTACATAGTTCATGATCCTATAACTTGTATAAAATGTTGCCATATAATACATATCATATAACTACACCACATAACATGTAATACGAACAAAGCATATTCACATAATACCAAACAAAATCATGCTTCTACTCATACAATCATATATTCACAATATTGGAAACAGACTTGTAGTAAGTCTAATTTCAGTATACAATATGTATATTCTAATAGTATGTACTCACCTGACCTCACTAGTCCATATCGTTCTCTTATCTTTTCTTCGATGCCTAATACTTGTAAATTGATCTGGACTTGCTTTCGATTGATATCTACATAATCATACATTATACATATCAGTATTCCGCTTGGCATACTCAAATCTTTCATTTTTTAAACTAAAGGAAAGGCTAATTTCATTTCTTGTTTAACATAGGTATCGATACACTCTATAGGGTATCGGTACATTCCTTAACTGGTGTATCGATACACTCATTAGGTATCGATACCCAAATTACATTCAAAATTTTTCGTTTCAAGGGGTATCGATACACTCCTTAATGTATCGATACACCATGAAGATATTCTTCAAAATTGGTCTTAGTGTATCGGTACCTGTTGAATGGGTACCGATACACCATTGCCCATAAATCAAATTTTAAGCACAAAAATTCATTCTTTTCAACTTCAACTCTTCATGTTTCATCCCTTTTCATTTACTAAACTCAAATACACATACTTAAGCCCATTTATACTCATCCAGTACATCTTTAACCTCAAAATTTTATCCTCCATATGTAATTCAAGAATTATACCAACTCTGCAACATGTTCATATTCCAATTCTAACACTTCATATTTCTTAATTTACCCATTGACAAGTCAAATTTAACTTCAAAATCTCTTAACTCCTTCCATTTTAATAATTCACTTAAAAACTCTTTTTACTTAATTTATCATAACTTGTTCATCTTTGAGTTTTAAACCATTTAAAACTTCCCTTAAGCTTTCTTGTCACTTTAAGAATCAAAAGAAACCTTAAACTTAAGAAAACAATCAAGTTGAATCCTACTTACATTACCATTGAAGCCACGAGAGGAAGAAGAAAACAAGCCTCCAGAAATTTCTTTTCATTCCTCTCCTATTCCACGTGCTTAATACCCTTTATAAAGGGAAATAAAAATATTCATTGTAAATTGACCATAATACCCTTATTACTTTCAAACTTTATTATTAAATCCAACATCAAAATTTTCCAATTAAATCTTTGAACTTTTAATCTTTTCTGAGATTGGTCACTAAGTTTTCAAAACATCTATTTTGGTCCCTGACCCGACTTTTGGAATGTAACAAGGAGCCAAGAATCCTTAGTCGATCAGATTGTTTCCAAGTTAGCTGACCTACATCAAGCAAGTGCGCCTGGGGCAGGTTCGTCTGATGGGGTAGCCATGCCACCTACCCCACAAATGGTTATTTCACCTGGAATCTTACCAGGACTATAAAGGGACTTGTATATTGCCAAAGCGAAGGCCTTATCTACTGTAAGGATACAAACTTCTGTATCTAACCCTGAGAATAATTCGGTTGATTACCATATACCGAATTTGGACGAGGAATACAAGGTAAAGAAGATGGAAGAAAAAAATAAACAATTGGAAGATCAAATGAAGGTGGTCAAAGGAGACCATGACTACTATAGAGTCGATGTTGTAGAGCTCAGTTTAGTCCCAAACTTAGTTCTTCCTCCAAAATTCAAGTCCCCGTAATTCGAAAAGTTTGATGGGAATAGTTTTCCATCAGCCCACATTACCATGTTCTGTCAAAAGATGACAGGATATGTAGGAAATGACCAACTTCTAATCCATTGCTTCTAGGAGAGTTTGTTGGGCTCAGCCATCCGATGGTACAATAAGCTAAGTCGATCTTATATCAAGACTTAGAAAGATTTAGCCAAGTCATTTCTGGAACAATACAAACACGCCAATGACATGAGGCCAGATCGAGTTATGCTACAAAGCATGGAGAAGAAGCATAACGAAAGTTTCAGACAATATGCACATAGATGGAGGGATTTAGCTGTACAAGTTCATCCACCTTTGGATGAGAAAGAAACCAGGAAGCTCTTTATGCAAACACTGAAGGCTCCTTACTTTAGTCACCTGGTTGCAATCATATTCGAAAATTTTTCAGACTTAATCATGGTTGAGGTAATGATAGAAATGGACATAAAGAAAGGCAAGATTAAGGAAGAAGAGTCCAGTAAAAAACCTCCTATGAAGGAGAGGGATAGAGAGATTAACAACATCTACACCTACCATGCCAATAAAGGTGTTACAATCTCCAACCCAAAATCAACTGTAGCTGTACCGTCAGCTACTTTTAGACAAGATTCAAGGGAACCCAAGAGGGAAAGAGAAATGAAACATTTCGACCCTATTCCCATGACCTACAAAGAACTTTATCAACAATTTTTTTACACCCACGTAGTGTCACCATACCCGGTGGAATCCATGAAGCCTCCATACCCCATGTGGTATGATGAGAATGCTCATTGTGAATATCATGGCGGTGTCCTAGGGCACACTATTGAAAATTGTTTCGCATTCAAAAGAATCGTGCAGAAGATGTGTAACACGAATTGGATCGACTTCGACAACTCGAGGGCATCCAAATAAGCAAGAAGATCATTTCATTCCATCATGAAGCTTTACTCCATTTGCAGCATTTTGTTTGAATTTATTTTTCATATTTTCTCAGTTTTTTTTGTAAGGATATTTTAAATGAATTTATGCTGCTTTAAAGATGTCAAGCAATGAATCAAATTTGAGACTTGAAATTATTTGAATATTAACTGAATTAAAAACTTTGTAAATGGGTGGAGTTATAGATCTTTGACAAAGTATCAAGATTGAAAACTGATAAAACAAGGACTTTGACCTTACCCAGAAGATACGCTCGAACACCGTACCCTTCTCTTGCAAAGAACCAATATAGCCTTCTCATCTCATAAGGGAATAAACAAGAGGCTTGGTATTTAGGTATGTATAGGAGCAGACAACATGAGGCATCTTTTGCATATAACATTGTAAAATTGATTAAACCATACTTTTGTTGATGATGTTCAATGATGATCATGATCTTCATAGATGGAATAGTCAAGTAAGCAAATCTAGTTTAGGTCAGTTGCTCGGAAATTAAACTCTAAAGATGAGATTTCTGGACTTTTAACAACACCTAGACTAAAACAGGTTCTTCTTGACAAACTTAAGAAATTAAATTCGTATGCCCCGAATGTAATTAGATATGTATACAATAAAGCTGAGCTATTCCACTAAGGCAATTTATTATAGAGAATACTCAAAAGCCTTGGCTTTATGAATAGATTGCATTCAAACCATGACATTGCTCGAATACTTGGAAATTCGGTGTTTGCTCCATTGTAATTGTCAAGTTGAAGACTTTGTGATGAGATGAACCATTCAGTTAGCCTAATAAAGGTGATTATAATATTGAGTTTTCCCTCTAGAGCAATTGGTTAAACTCCCTGGCTTTATGGATAAGAATCAGCTAACCATTAAATCAAATTTATCTAAATAAGGAGTTTCGGCAAAGATGGACTAAGGGAGTTAAGGAACACCTTTTATAGTCAATTTCACACAAGCACTCAGGAATTTCATTTTTAGACCGATATTTTTGCATTGTCTTTATTAGAGGAGTCTACGAAGCTTGAACAAATGAAATATTTCAGAGAACCGAAATAGAAGTGTTTTGGAAAGTCTAGAATTTGGTTAATGGTTAATTCGGTTCGAAATCGATTAATTAACCGAAATTAAATTTTAAATATATTATATATAACATATGGGCTCAGCCCAAACCATTTAAAACCCAATTAATAATTTAAGATCCAATAACTTTTAAACCTAAATCAATATTAATTAATTAAAAAATTTATATAAAATTTTTATTTTATAATTATATATTATTTAAATTAATTGTAAATTATTTTTTTGAATTAAAAAATATTGAATATATTATATATAACATATGGGCTCAACCCAAACCATTTAAAACCCATTTAATAATTTAAGATCCAATAACTTTTAAACCTAAATCAATATTAATTAATTAAAAAATTTATATAAAATTTTTATTTTATAATTATATATTATTTAAATTAATTAAAAATTGTGTTTTTGAATTAAAAAATATTTAATTTTTATATAAATTATAAAAATTTAAAAATTTTCGGTTAATTCAAAAATTAATCAAATTTTATTCGGTTCAGTTAATATTTTCGAAAAAAGTTCGATTCGATTAACAGTTAAAGAAAAAAAAATTCGTTAATTCGGGTAATAGTAATTCGGTTCGATCGGCCACCGATTTAACCGAATGAACAACCCTAGGCAGAAGTCCGATTCTAAACGATGTATCCATTGATGCCAATGAAAGGTCTTATGTCAGTTGAAAGAGAGTGGTGGCCTTGGGTTCCAAGATATGGCTAAGTTCAATATAGCACAAGAAGGCTGGCGTTTGTTCACTAACTCGTCTTCATTTGTTGCTAGACTCCTAAGGGCTAAATACTTCCACACCATTGATTTTTTTGTCTTCGTGGCTTGGGTCCTCACCGTCATATATTTGGAAAAACATATAGAGTGCAAAGAGACTACTAGAAATGGGCTTGCGTTGGAAGGTGGGATTGGGGAATTCTATCTCTCAGTGGAATTATTTTTTGCTCCCAACCGATAGGCCAATTCGCTTGGAACTCCCACATGGTTGTAAACTAGAAACAATGGGCGATTTGATTGAGAATAGGCCGATGCTTTGGAAGGATCAACTCATTCTTAATATGTTAACCGATGATGTAACGGATCGCATTTTGGGTATTCCTTTATCCATGTACGAACAAGAAGATACTTGAGTTTGGTGTAGGGAGAAGTCGGGTTCATATAGTGTACGCAATGGTTACTGTCAGTTGATGGAGGTTGAAAATGGATTGCAAGAGAGGAAGGTCGTGTTTAAACACTTATGGCCTTGTTCGTGTCAACGTAAAATCGAGTTACATGTTTGATGATTCATTCATAATTTCATCCCGTCTAGACAATGTCTTTACGTTAAGATCATAATTAATAATCCTACTTGTCCAAGATGTAATGTTTGTGTGGAGTCTGGTGTTCATTCAATTAGGGACTGTGTGCTTGCCCAAGTTGTTTGGTGTGAGTTACAATTTTCAAGTCCGGCAATGGCCTGGTCGTCGGATTTCACGACTTGGTTAAAGTTGATGTTCAGTAATTACCTGAGTGAGAAACATGCTGAGATTGTGGTGGTACTTTGGGCATTATGGTAAGCAAGAAATCTACACTATCATCGAGGAAAATTATTAAGAAAAGAGGGAGTGATTACCCTTGTTCGAACCTATTGCAAAGATTTCACAGTGGCAAATGCAAAATTAGGGAACAACTCGTTGCCTCCCGTTGTGAGGTAGCAGACCCTATGTCCGCCGATGGTAAAAGAAAACTTCAATGCTCGTTTTGATCAAGCTCACCAACATGCACGGATATGTGTAGTTATCAGAGACAATAATGGACAGATTATAGATGCAAGTCGAAGATGAATTTCTCAGATTACCCCCGTTTTTATGGCCGAAGTTGTGAGTGCTGTTCTTACTGTCTCGTTAGCGGCTGACCTAGGTTTCTCCTAGATAGTTGTGGAGGGTGACTCGTTCAATCGTTGACAAGCTCAACTCAACAACACCAGACCGCTCGGAAATTAGCGCGTTGATCATGGAAGCACAAGGCCGAGAAACGTCTTTCCGTTCATGCTCTTTCTGGTTTTTCCCCCGGAGTAGTAATATGGCGGTGTATCTCCTCACTGATGAAACATCTTTGGGCTCATCGGAGTGTTTCTGGGTCGAGGAGGCTCCTTATCGGGTGGAACACCAGGCATTTGAGGATCGTCGGTAGATAGATCCGCCTTAGTCACAGGCGGGGAAGGTGTCTTGCTGATGAACTTTAGGCTCCAGTTGAGCAGGGTAGCAGAATAACGAACCGTCTCTTTTATTGTTTTGTTATTTTCCTAGTCTTTAGTGCTGGACGACTGTTTTCCACTTCTTTTTATGTTGTTTAATGCCGTGGGTTTGCTTTTGTACTGGACACATTTTGGTTATTTGAATAACATGGTTGGCAATTCACGTTTCAAAATTTTTTTCTTCTATATATCTAACTGTTTTAATTAGATATATGATGATTTAATAGTATATATTCCTATAATACTAGATCCATAAGGTGGATCTCATTTTGTATCATCTTATTTAAATTCATAATTAATAAATTAAATATCGATAGTTATATAAAAAAATATCTTGATAATAAATTAATAAACTTGAATTTAAGATAAGTTGAATGTATTTAGATTTTAATATTTTAAAAAATTAAAATTATTTGTATAACCTTTTGAAAATCAATTGAGGTAGTAAACTATAATTATATTTAAAACATTAAAATTTATATATCATATATATATATATATAATTAAATACAAATTATCATAATTTTTTATATTTTATTATAGTTTAAATATAATATTTTTATTAATTTATAAAATTGCATGTGAATAAAAATTATTTTCAAACTGAATCAATCAATTAAAAAATTTTGTAAAGGGATTGTTATTATTTCTTGAGGTCTGGATTTGAACACCAGGAATATTAAAGTGTGAGCATTCAATGTTAAATGATTAAGAGTTTTTATAAAATAGATATTGTCTTGTACTTATCACATATCAATAAAAAATATTTTAAAAATTTTAAAATTAGTATCTTTATTAAAATGAATAATTTAATTTTTCTAATATTATTTTTTAACATTAATAATTTATGAAATAATTAAAAAATACTTGTAAAAATTAATATTAAACAAACCTTTTGACACAAAAATGATTACATTAATTTTTTAAAAACTTTTTAAAGATAAAAGTTTTATTTTATTATTTAACAAAATTCTTTGCCAATTTATTTAGAAACTTTTAATTTTCGTGTTGTTCAAAAACTGTGAGAAAGCGGTAAAATTTATAATTACGTACCGTAGGCAAATTACGGTCTCATCCCATACCACTGCCGGCAACCGCCGTTTATTTTTACAAATCGCGGCCTTACGTCGACGATGAGAGACGACTGGGGCGATTCTCCTGAAGAACCGCAACAGCCGGAGCAAGATTCTAACCTCATTCGACTTTATTTCCCTTGTTTCCAAGCCCAAGGTAAACTCAAACCCTAGGGTTAAAAATTAAAATGTTGCGTAAAATTTAAAGGACGATGCTAACCGAAACCGTATGTTTTTTGAATTGCTTGTGTAAATGCAGGCTTATTATAAGATATTAGAAGTTGATTGCGATGCTACAGAGGATGCAATTCGCTCCAATTATATACGTCTTGCGCTGGTTCGATTTTTTCCCCTTTTTTTAAAGCTAAATTGATTTCATATATATATTCCTTTTGTTTATTAGTTTGAGGTTGTTTCTTCAGAAATGGCATCCAGATAAGCAAAAGGACGATGGGAATGGCGCCACTTCAAGATTTCAAGAGATAAACAAGGCTTACCAGGGTAACTGTCTTACATTCGCTCTCGTTTCTTCTTTCGGATTATGTGTTCGCCTGCATTTTGAGTAAATTTATGCTGTCTTCGAGTGTTTTTTTCCCCTTTACTTCATTTTTATATGGGCTTTATATATTCGTTTCATAATTTTGATGTTGCATATATTTTTTTAATTATTTGTGTTAGGGAACCATTTAATTTATGCTATATATCTTCCATAATCTGCATTTTCTTTGAAATATTATGTTCATGCCTTTCTGTTGTTGATGTGTTCATTAAGGTGTTGCATTAGCATCAGAAGAGGAGTCTAGGCCATTATAAGCTAATTCCCAATCATAAGGTGTTGCATCTTGTTAATTTTAATTTGCTCTTGATTGATTTTTGCTTTTAGTTTACAAATTCATGCCTTACCCTTCATATGGATTTCTTTGAAAGAATACGGTGTTTGCTCATATGTCCAGTATGCTCAATGCATATCCATGAGCAAGGATTTTAAATTAGGCAGATATAATTGGATATAATTAGACTTGCTGCAAATATCTTCATGATTCCTCTTTAGTTTCGGGTAAACCTTTTTCTTTATTTCCATGCATTTCAATGAGGATGCACAATGACATACTCTTATGAAACGTGTTTGCAGTATATGCTTGCTATAATACCATACCAAATGTGAACTGTGTTCTCCCCCCACCCCCCAAAAAAAATTGTTTAACTGTGCAGCTACAATGTGTCATTTATAACAGTAGTTTATGAAATTATTTTTTGTGTTTAAAGTTGCCACACTGTTAATCCCTTGCATTGCTTTTTCTTAATGAGTTAAAGTTTTGCATAGCTGAGATAGTAGCTGGCAAATCTATGATCATGTTCTGTCTACTGGCATGAATTGGCAAATTGAGTTTATATGCTCAACGGTAGTTGTAGGCTTGAAGCTATAGTTGAACTGCCAACATTTGGTTAAAAAAAGATGGCATACTAAGAATATTGATATGCGTTTGAAAATGAATTTGAACTCTACCATTGGGTAGTTTACCTTCATTTAACTGTTCTCATTGATCCAGTCAAAAGGAATGAGTATGACAAGATGGGGATGTTGTATACATATGACTATGACATAATTGTAAGAATTTCTTCGTTCATACTTTGAAGTATTTACTTATTTGTACATATACTTGTATATGTCTGGATGGCTTAGATTTTAAGTTCTAATTCACTGGCTGCAGGAGTACCTTAACTGTTACAAAGGCCTTCTATTAACATGTAATGGTCTTGGGGTTAGGCAATCGGTTTGGTAATTCCCTTCTGTTTATTTTCACAATGCTCAATCTTAGAGGGACAGATTTGTTGATATTACAAACAGCGCTGTTGAGAATGAGAGCAAGCTTGATATGTTAGATAACGGTTGTGTATATGAAGTAGATAAATTCAAATAATCTGTAACATCTTTATGCTTGTCTGACTAATGAGGGTACGACCAAATGGCCAATGCATGCTAGCAGCTTGTTAATTTATTAGCGTTCTAGTCCTTATTTAACCTTTAGACAGGACCTAATGAGAAAATATTATGGAACCAATTTACTATTACTAGAATGTGGTGGCGAGGGCTTTTCCTATTTTACTTGCTTGGTAACTTGGTAGATCAAACACTAATATTAGCCTAGTGAGTGGCTTAAATTTACCCAATTGAAGTGAGAAGTATCTTGTTAACTTAAACCAAACCAATGTAGAAATGATGTTGATGATATTTACATACTTTCTAGCATATTCAACATTTGCTGACATGAAATTTGAATCAATTTTGAGCGATATGTATTGGGAAATCTGTGCAGGTTATACAGAGCTGATTTTGAATTGCGTTCATTTCTAAAATGGCAAAAATAACGTAACTGATGAAGGCCATGTAGAAATGAATGTTACAACTGCTCTAAATGTCCTTATCAATAAGCGTAGGGGTAGGGGTGTTCATTTTTCAGTTTTAACCGAATTAATCGACCCAATCGATCCATTGAATTAGTTTGGTCAGGGAAAGGTTAATATTTTTTCAATATTTGGTTAAGAGTTAATTTAGTACGAAATCGGTTAATTAACTAAAAATATTAAATATATTAAATGCATATTTTACACTCAAATCCATTAAGAATTAAAATCCACTTATTTTTAACAACATTAGACCTATTAAATTATTAATACCTAATTAAATTTTAACCTAAATAAAAAATACCTTTACTATATTTGAGTTAATCTAAATAAAAATTTTTAAAAAATTTGGTTGGTTCAGTTAACCGACCTAAATTTTGTTCGGTTCGGTTAATGTTTAAAAAAAATCAGTTTGATTAATGGTTAAGGAAAAAAAGTTTGATTAATTTGGTTAATGGAATTCGGTCGGTAATCGAATTAACCGTTTGAACACTCCTAAATAGATGCAAGACCATTTTATAATTTGTTGACAGCTTATTATTATATTTCTTGTCATGCTTTTTTAATACAAATCTATGCATATTAATATGACATTAATTGATGGTTAAAAATAGAATTGAATTGGACAAAATTTATATTTTTTTCGTATAAATGTATACAAGGTATTTACACTCAATGATAGTAATGAATATTATTAAACTAGTTTTCTTACCTATATATTTTAATATTCATATTTAATTCTTAATTCTTAAATAATTAAATTACAATGATAGCTTTTCTTATGTCTAGTTATAGAAATTTAATCAATTTGGATATTGAAAAAAATAAGGTTTAATTACTTGTTTTCTCCCTTGTACTATAATGAAAATACAGTTTGGTCTCTGGCCAATGTTCAATGAACATTGAAAAATTATAAATTCTAAGAACTAGCAGAAAAATAAAGAGATTCTTAAAGATATTAAAAATAAAAATATAAAAAATCGTAAACTATAACAAGTCTTAAGCGTTTCAAAACTTTTTATTTTTTGAATATATGGTTTTTAAATTGTAATTATATTTGTGGGTTAAGTAATTAAACAATGCGATGAGATGTACTATGGTATTTTAAGGCTCAAAATTATAACAAGAAAAAACTATAACATCTAACAAAGACTATAATATTATAAATTATAACAAATTAAAAACTTATAGCAAATTCAACATACATATTAATTTAGAAACTTTAAAATAAATTTAGCAATTCAAAATTAATATGAATAATAGATCCAGCAAGCATTTATATTAATCTAAAAAATAAAAATTGAAATAACACTAAAAATAAATCTAACATGAGTGTATGATATTGTGAAAACTAAACAAAAATTATTATATAGTAAAAATAAGGAAACTTACAAAAAACTAAATTATTTTTAAAAAAAATAACTTAATTTAGTTTATTACGTATTCTTCATAAAAATTACTTATAAATTATATTTAAAAAGATAATAATACAAGAAAAATCATATTTTATAAATAAAAAATTAAACAATAAACTAACAAAAAAATTACTTGAAGGAGGGTGTAAGAAAAAATAGAGATTTTTTTTTTCATTTTTTTTATGAAAATATAATTAATTAGAGAAAATTAAATTTGGATAATGTTGAAAGAAAATGAAACTTATCATATCCGATTTATTACTTATGAAGATTAATCTTTTTAAAGTTCATAATTATTTTTCTCATAATATCATATCTAAAATCTTAATCCAAATTATCTCTTATAATGTGTGTCCAACAACTGTTAGTAAATTAATTCAATTTTTAATATCTTTTGCTTGTTGTTCGTATGAGGATATAACCTAAGTTTTTATATTAAGAGACGAATTTATAAAATTTTAGAAGATAACAAACTTATAAACTTTTAAAAGACAAAAATCAATTATCAATTAGAAAGTATAAGAATCTAAAATATATGATAATTTAAATTTTTTAAAGAAAATTATCTCAACTCCGTCGATAATCCTTCTTAATAGGCGTTGCACTTGTTAGATAGGAGTGTAGGAGGTATATCATGGGAGCCAATCTACTATTAATGGCTACTTAATGGGTTGCCCAGTGCTCTCTCTTTCACTTGTTTTGGTAAATTGTTAGTTCAGACATTAGTGTTAGCCTAGAGGGTGGCTAACACTATTACCCACTTCAAGTGAGAGGTAAGATGTCATTTGTTAGAGGTGATACTATGAACAATCATCTGCATTTTAACTTCTTTGGTCTATTATTTTAATTCCAAATAATTTTACATTTTATTTAATAGATTTATAAAATCATTTTTAAAGATTTTGACTCTAATATTATCATCTGTATAATTGTATTATCATGTGTTTGAATATCGTAAATTAATTTTTTTAAATTGTAATTATTTGAAAGTAATAATATTGTTTGAAATCTTTTTTTAAATAACAGATAAAGTGTAGCTTGTAACACTCGTTAAATAATACTGATTTTTTATAAAAAATTTAAGTTGAGTCGCGTTTATGAAATTTGAGTGGAATAAAATATATTTATTCAAAATTTTATTCGAGTTTAAATATAATTATTTATAAATTTAGGTATTGATTGATTTCAATTTAAATAATTATCTCTAGTCATATATGATATGTATACTAATTTATTTATTTTTACATGTATAAATTTTTTTAATATTATTTAATAAATTAAATATCATAATAATATATTTATAATGATATTTTTGTAAGATTTTTTTTGAAAAAAAAGTATTAACGGGGTTTAAAGAGTAGAATTGATTAGAAAAAATGGAAATGCAATGATATGGTTTGCATTAAGATTCTGGCAATCCCAAGCCCAACCAAATTGATCCAACCCAGAGTCAGTCCTGTCCATCGTTAGATGGAATTAATTAAAAAATTTTAAAATAAAAATCATCTTTGAAGATGATGATGTTTTTAGTAACAGTTAGTTATTAGTATAGATAGATAAAAATGGTATAATGTTAAAAAATAATTTTCATATTTGATTAAATTATCATTTTGATTTAACTTTAGTATTTTGAATTTTAATATTTTATTTTAAGATAAATAAGATATTCTTTGAATGAAAATCGTTTGTCAACAGGCGTTTAATACTTTAAAATATGAGTCTTTTTGCTCTAAAATAAAACATTACGAGGTCAAAATAGTCTAAAAGAAAAAAATAAGGGTAAAAAATAACTAATTAATCAAATATTGGAGACAAAAATACTCCAAAAAGAAATAGATACTAAAACGATTATTTAACAACCTTTAAGGGGTGTCTATAGAGTCATATTCAAAAACCAATATACTGTTAAGGTATATATGTTGTCAATAATTAAGAAAAATTCTAAAAAAATTATCTTATAATCACTTTAACTATTAAAACAACATCACCAAAAAAAATTAAGTTCAAAATAATCAAACTAGTTGTAAGCACTCTACTGTACAAAATAAATTACAAAAAATCTCTATTTAAATATCTTTTTTTTAATAAATTTAGAGGGAACACGAGACATTATGTTTAAAATCTCTTAATTATTTAATAATAAATGTTTATATATTTAAATATCTTAATTTTTTTAATAAATTTAGAGGGAATATAAGACATCATGTTTAAAATCTCTTAATTATTTAATAATAAATGCTTATATATTTTGACATCACTTGAACATACCAATAGATTACTGATTGGTTCGTAGGTGAGCTTGTTTATACAAACAAGTTTTATTAGTAACTCATAAACTATAATATAATTGTTCGATTGGTAAAAAAAATTTAGTTACGAGTGACACTTAATTTGTTCTTAATATATCCCAAAATATTATCACAAATAAGAGTATGAAACGTGACATAATTTTATTGATATTATATATTTTTGGGGTAAAATATGAAAAAACATGGATGATTTCGGTATATGAAAAAAGCTCGAAGGACCAAAATTTTAAAATTGAAATATAGTTTAAGGGCCAAATTACTAATAAAGCTGTAAAATTATAGCTACTTCTTTCTAGTTTGCTGGAACTGAGAGAAAGCCGCCAAATATAATATAATTTGAAAAACCCAAAGGCAAGCTGCAGAGAACGGTGAAAAGCGCTGGGTAAATTCATGTTTAAAACGCAGCGTTTCGATCTGGCTCGGGTCGCACTTACAACCCGATTCCATTTTAAATTCTATAAGATTTCCTATTGTTTTTCAAATAGAATATTCACTACTCAAAATCAAATATTTGTTTTAAAAATAGGGTAAAGTATAGTGATGATCACTAAAGTTTGCATTTAGGTTCCCAATTTTTAAAACTTGCAATACAGTCCTCTAACATTTAGTCTGTTTGTAATATGATTCCCGACGTAACCGGCTGTTTGACGCCGTTACACTCCCGTTAGTCCGTTTGCAATATGGTCATTGAACTTTTCATGTGCTTGCATTTAAGTCCCCCAACTTTTAAAACTTGCAATATAATCCTCAATTTCATTCTAAACCCCAAATTCTAAAATAATTCAATTACATTTTAAACTCTAAACTTTAAAATATTTCAATTTAGGGTTAATAATGTAATTAAAGTATTTTGGAATTTGGGGTTTAGAATGTAATTGAAGTGTTTTGGAATTTTGAACATGAATTTGCTATTTGACAATGTTTATTTCAATATAAATTTGAGGTTTATTGCATGCACATCCAACGGCTACCACACTTTGAACATGAAAAGTGCACCTATCACAGTTATTGCATAAATTGTTGAAGTAAAATTAACAAGGCGAAATTGTCTTGTTCGTAGCTGTCGCACTTTGGTTTGACAATCCAATAAGTTTGAATGGAACTTGAGCATGCACATCCAACGGCTGTGAAAATAGTAAAGAGTTTTAGTTCATAGGACTACAACATACATCCAAGAAATAACTAAAATAAACCAAGAATATCAATTAATAACTCATTCAAAAGGAGGACTTAATAAATAAAGGGAAATAGGTTCGGTCATAGTTACTCCAAAAGTTATAATTCAATACATATTCAATTGTAAAATTTCCAAAACATGTAAAAAAATTCAATTCGTTCACGATATATCAATCCCATAATCAACATGAACTTATTAAAAAGAATACGAGCTCACAGGACGCCGAAAACCACAGGTCGGATCAATACAATTCCAGTAAACTAGTACCAACAGTCTCTCAGATTGAGCCTGACGATTTTACTATGTCTATACTCACAACCAATTCCCTGATTTAAAGAATAACCAAACAATAAGATCAAAAATATTTAGCCTAGGACCCTCTTTCACTTCTATTATGGCGAGCTTCATGGAATACTTCTTCAAACATAATGTATAAGTGTGGAGAGCACCATTGGGTTCCCTTGCCTGGCATCTGGGGTTCTATAGGATATGCACCTTTGATGGTCTCCAGACAATATGGATCAAGACAATTTATTCCCACGGCATTTGGTTTATCCGAATCAGAATTTGCATTCGGGAGTGATCAATACTAGGAAAAAACCAGAAAGGTTGCTGAGGCCTAAAAGTGGATTCATAGAGTAAATTTATTTACTTTCAGTCAAAAGCTCTCACTTGAATATGAACAATGGATAATCAACCGTGTCAACGACAAAATTCAGTGGTTAATTTTGAGAATGTTCAACCCATCAAAGAACATTTAAGAATTATACAATCTTCTTTGGAATTGGCAAAACAAGATTTTGAGATCGAAAGAAAGTAGTAGAGAAAGACTCTACAAAAGCTGGAAGAAAAAGTCTACTACAAAGAAATTTAGATAGATATCCATAAAGGGAGAGCAAATCAAGTTAGCAAGGTTGAAAAATAGCTTAGAATAGATTTCAACGATCTCCAGTCAACCTATCAACGGGTGGTAAAGACTCAGATTGTCAAAGGATCAAGAAAACAAGAGTTGACAGGTTTGAAAAGAAAAGCTGAAGAAGGTAAAGATGAGCTCAAACAAAGTAAACACCAGACCAAGATGCTTGCTAAAGAAAAGGAGGCATTGGAGCAAAGACTATTGGAAATCAGGCTCAAAACCAGAAACTAAAAAACAAGATTGAAAGGTTGGAAACTGCACTGCAAACTCAAGAAAGTAACTCGGAAGCTAAGAATCTAAGAAAGCAAGTGAATGAGTTAGAAATCAAAGTCCAAAATCTTCAAAGAAGGGCGAATCAACTCCCCATTGTTTCGTACGAAAGAATTTTACAATGGTGATACCATTAGGAACGCGCTCAATGGAAGGTCAAACAAAGAGATAACCTCATTGCAAAGTATCTAGAGCAAGCTTAGGGAGTGGCACAATATCTAGTGGACTTGTCATACGAAGCTAACACTTTGAGTGAGGAATAGGAACCAGAAACCTCAGAAGCTCATAAGGTCTTTGAGTTACTTGAATATATACAACAATCAGGAGAAGCTGCTCAGATGTATCTGTAGCCTGTACTATGTTCTAAAAAGCTTTGTAATAAGACTTTGTTTTAATATTAAAGATGTTCTAAAGAAATTATATTGATATCAACACCTTGCATTTACATATTGAGCATGAACATTTTGACATTATATTTTTCATCCACATTCATTAAAAAAAGGTTTTTTTCCCGAAGAATACTGGACCCCCCTAAACATCCATATAATACCAAAAAAAGGGCAATGAATGATAAGGTTGCTCAAATTGAAAGGAATCAACTTGATATGCAAGAGAATTTCAAGAAAATTTAGGAAGAAATGCATGAACATTTAATGAAATCCAGAATGAGATGATGGAAAAATTCCCAAGTATGTTACAAAGAAGAAATATGGATCAAACAAATGCCCCAGCTGTTGATACTTTCACTGAAGATCCTTTGTATCCTCCAGGCTTTACACTAAGGGCAGATCGCCTAAAAACTAAAGTAACTGAGGAGCCTTTATACCCTCCTGATCATGCAACCTCTCACGATAAAGTCTAGTCAGGGGCATTTACTCAAATAGGGAGGGTAAACATAAATTTACCTAGTGCTTCTATGAACCAACAACAAACTGAGAATGCTCCAGATTTTGATCAAGAAGAAAAGAAAGAGTCAAACAAACAACTGGAACAACTAATGGAAGAAGTTAGGGAAATAAAGGAAGGCTCTAATGTGTATGAAATTGAAGCCAAGGAATTAAGTTTGGTACCTTATTTAGTATTACCACCTAAGTTCAAAATACCAGATTTTAAAAATTTTGATGGTATGAAATGTCCTTCTACCCATATCACAATGTTTTGCAGAAAAATGACGGGTTATATAGGAAATGACCAGCTCCTGATCCAATATTTCCAAGAAAGATTAACCGGTTTGGCCATCCAATGGTATAATCAATTAAGTAGAGCTCATATTAAATATTGGAAAGAGTTGGTTAAATCCTTTTTGGAACAATACAAGCATTTGAAGGATATAAGGCCTAATCGAATGGTACAACAGAACATGGAAAAGAAATTCAATGAAAGTTTCAGGCAATATGCCCATAGATGGAGGGACATAGTTATACAAGTACATCCACCCATGGAAGAAGAAGAAACAATGTGCTCGTTGTGAACACTTTGAAAGCTCATTTCTTTACTCACCTCATAGGAAATTCTTTCAAAAGCTTTGTTGACTTAGTTACAGCAGGTGAGATAATTGAAATGGCAATCAAGAGTGGGAAACTTGAAAGTGGTGAATCTAGCAAGAAGCCATTTATGAAAAAGAAAGAAAGTGAGATAAATGAAGCAAGGAAATATGAATCCAATAATATCACATTGTCTCAACCTCAGGATATTGGATCTTTTACACCAAATTTCACCAAACAAGGGACGAGGGAACCAAGGGCAGAAAGAGAAAAGTTTCAGTTTGACCCAATTCTGATGACTTACAAAGAGTTATACTAGATATTATATAACAAACATATAATATCACCTTATCATGTATCACCCATACAACCTCCATATCCGAAGTGGTACAATGATAACTTGCAGTGCGAATATCATGCAGGAGCTCGTAGGCATTCCATCGAAAACTACATTGCATTGAAAATAATTGTTCAAAGCCTGAGAACAAAGAATATCATAAGTTTTGGTGATAAAGAACAATCAAATATGGCTCAAAATATATTGCCAAATCATACGGGAGCAGAGATCAATGCAGTTATTGAGGAAAGAGAAAAACAAATGATAAAGCAAGTTAGTGAAGTGAAAGTACCCATGTTATGGTTTTGGAATCAAATGATCAAAGTTGGTTTGTTGAAATCTGATAGGTTAGCAAGACAATTAATCTGCTAAAATATATGTCACTATCATGGTTATGAAGGACATGTTATACAACACTGTTCAGATTTTTGAGCTTTCGCAAAAAAAATGATGGATGAAAAGGAGATGGAATTTTTCAAGGAAACATCAGAAGAAGAAATGGATATTTGTGCATCTGAAGGATCATCTAAAGAGTTTTATAACTCTAGTCATCCTCTGATTATCACACCTAGAACTCATGTACTAGATAAGAAAACTCTAAAGGTGGTTATCACTTCACCATCTCCGTTTTCCTATAAAGATGACAAGCAAGTTCCATGGAACTATGAATGACAAATGAAGGAAGCAATGGGAGGAAATGAAGAGGTATATGAAGTTGGACATTTTACCCGTAGTGGGAGATGTTATTCTAAGGAATCTGAAAAACAAGGTCCAGTTGATAAAGGGAAAAAAGTTGAGCTACAGTTAAAAGAGGATGAAACTGACGTCAATGAACCTGTAACTGAAAGCGAAGCTATAGAGATTTAAGTTTCTTAAGCACAGTGAATACAACATTGTTGAAAAGTTACACAAATTGCCAACTCGTATAACAATTTTAGCACTTTTATTAAGCTCTGAAGCACATCGTAATGCTTTGCTAAAAGTGTTGAATCAAACTTTTGTACCAAAGGAATTGCCTGTAAATAAATTGGATAGGCTGATTGCAAATATACAGGCAGATAATTTCTTTTCTTTTTCTGTAGAAGAAATTCCTTCTAAAACGAATG
This sequence comes from Hibiscus syriacus, assembly GCF_006381635.1. Lineage (NCBI taxonomy): Eukaryota > Viridiplantae > Streptophyta > Magnoliopsida > Malvales > Malvaceae > Hibiscus > Hibiscus syriacus. Next base: position 172,727 of record NW_024062600.1, on the reverse strand, counting down.
ATATCCCTAAATCTCTACATATTACTGTTAAGTGCAAAGGACATATTTTATCTCGAGTGTTAGTGGATAATGGCTTGGCTTTGAATGTGATGCCATTAGTAACTCTGAAGAAATTACCAATTGATAACACACTCATGAGAAGTAGTCAGAGTATTGTCCGAGCTTTTGATGGAACCAAAAAGAAGGTATTAGGAAAAATCGATATTCCCTTAACTATTGGTCCAACTATATATGATGAGATAGAGTTCCTTGTAATGAATATAATACCCACTTACAATTGTTTGTTGGGAAGACCCTGGATTCATCAGGTAAGGGTAGTTCCATCTATGTTACACCAAAAGATAAAATTTGTAATAGATGGTAGGCTGATATGTCTTAATGCTAAAGAAGATATTATCGTTTCAGTCTCTACCACTGCTCCATTTATCGAATTGGATGAAGAAGCTATTGAATGCTCTTTCAGATCCTTGGAGTTTGTTAACGCAACATTTGTAGCTGAGGGAAAAAGGATGCCTAAGACCAAAATTTCTAATTGCATAAAAATGGGACCCATGTTAACCCTAAGGAAAGGGGGAAAAACATGAAAAGGATTAGGAAGCTATTTGCGAGGACCAGTGAATCCAGTCTTTCCTATTTCCAAGAAAGATCGATTTGGTTTGGGATATCAACCAATAATAAAACAGAGACAAAGGAACATTAGAAAGAATTAGGAATTGAGAAAGGCAATGTTAGCTGGAGAAGATCTCACATGGGAATCAATGACCTTTCCACCATTAAATGATACTTTTGTGTTTGGAGGACATACTTTTCAAGAAAATCGGCAAATAAAAAGGTTGGTTATTGAAAATACTTTTAAAGAAATGAATATCAATGTCATATCAGATGATGAATCTACAGCAAAAAAGGAAGCTATGGGCAATTACCCCGCATCATCATATTTTGAGTTAAATAATTGGACTGCGGAAGAATTACCTGTAGTTTTCAAATCTTATTTAGAGTAATACACCAAAACTTTCATTGTTGCCTATACCCTGGGGTAATAGTTTGAGTTTGTGTAAAGGATTAAACTATGTGTTTTTCTTTTTCAATAAAAGAGGCATTAGTTCTAAATGGAAATCATTTTTAAATGCATTTTCATGATTATATGTATATAATATTGTTTATTTTTCTTTCAGTGACTCAAATATCAATGACATAGATGCTAATGATGTTGGCCCGAAAATTGATTTTGAGCAGCCTGTGTGTTCTGAGGAAGTCAAGGATTATGGTGAAGGATGTAATTTATCCTCTAAACTGTTAAAAATGATGGAAAAAGAGGATAAGCAAATTATACCTCATAAGGAACCTATTGAGATCTTAAATTTAAGGTCCAATATAGAAAAGAATGTGGTAAAAATTGGTACCACTTTATCTGATACAGGGTGACAGGATTTGATTAAATTACTGCAGGAGTACAAAGATGTATTTACTTGGTCATACGAAGACATGCCAGGATTGGATACATAATTGGTAGTACATAAGTTACCAATAAGATCAAAATATAAACATGTGCAACAAAAGATGAGAAGAATGAAGCCTGAAATTCTGCTCAAGATCAAGGAAAAAAGTAAAAAAACAATTTGATGCTGGGTTTCTTAAGGTAGCCAAGTACCCTGAATGGGTAGAAAATATTGTTCCTGTAACAAAGAAGGATGGTAAAGTCCGAATGTGTTGATTATCGATAACTTAATAGAGCCAGTCCAAAGGATAATTTCATTTGCCACACATAGACACATTAGTGGACAATACTACTAAGAATTATTTATTCTCATTTATGGATGGTTTCTCTGGATATAATCAAATCAGAATGTACCCTGAGGATATGGAGAAAACAACGTTCATCACCTTTTGGGGAACGTTTTGTCATAAAGTGATGCCATTTGGACTTAAGAATGCAGGAGCAACTTATCAAAGGGCTATGGTAACCTTATTTTATGACATGATGCATAAAGAAATAGAAGTTTATGTCGACGATATGATTGTCAAAGCCAAGTCTGAAGAAGCCTGAGATATGGAGAAACAACGTTCATCACCTTTTGGGGAACGTTTTGTCATAAAGTGATGCCTTTGGACTTAAAATGCAGGAGCACTTATCAAAGGGCTATGGTAACCTTATTTTATGACATGATGCATAAAGAAATAGAAGTTTATGTCGACGATATGATTGTCAAAGCCAAGTCTGAAGAAGAGCATGTTGAGAAATTGAAAAAGCTTTTTCAGAGACTAAGGGAATGTCAATTAAAGCTCAACCCAAATAAGTGTACATTTTGGGTAACCTCTGGTAAACTATTGGGATTTGTGGTAAGCCAAAAAGGAATTGAAATAGACCCAGATAAATTCAAAGCTATTCAAGATTTGCCACCCCCACAAACACAAAAAGAAGTTCGAGGATTTTTAGGAAGGCTCAATTATATAGCTTGACTCATTTCACAGCTAACTGAGAAATGTGATCTCATTTTCCTCCTCCTTAGAAAGAATGATTCTGGAACATGGAATGAAGAATGTCAAGAAGCCTTTGAAATAGTTAAGAGATATCTATCAAATACTCCAATATTGGTACCACCTATCCCAGATAAACCTCTAATTCTTTATTTGTCGGTCTGGGATAACTCAATGGGATGTGTATTAGGACAACATGATCAAACTGAGAAGAAGGAAAGAGCTATTTATTATATCAGTAAGAAGTTCACTGATTGTGAAGACATATATTCTTTAATTGAGAAATTGTGATGTGCATTATATGGACTACTCGAAGGCTTAGACAGTATATGTTGTATCACACTACATGGCTCATATCCAAATTTGATCATTTGAAATATCTAATGAATGTTCTTGCATTATCTAGAAGATTAGCTCGTTGGCAAATATTGTTGTCAGAATTCGACATTCAATATGTTAATCGAAAAGGAGTAAAAGGAAGTGTAATAGCTGAATTTATTGCAAGTAGAGCTTCTCAAGAATATGAACCAATAGATTTTGATTTTCCCGATGAAGATTTGATGGCAATTTCAATAGCAGAAGCAAGTGTGTCCAATAATGAACATTGGAAGTTGACTTTTGATGGTGCTTCAAATGCTTTGGGACACGGAATTAGAGAAATATTAGTTTCGCCAGATAGAGAGCATTATCCTTTTACCAGCCGACTTAATTTTGACTGCACAAACAATATGGCTGAATATGAGGCATGTATTTTGGGTCTTAAAGCTGCCATAGAACTTAAAGTAAAAGTGTTCAAGGTTTATGGGGATTCAACTCTAGTAATTTACCAAATCAAAAGAGAATGGGAAACAAAAGTTCACAAGCTTGTAAAATATCAGAAATTGGTTTTGAAAATCATCAAAGAATTTGAAGAAGTGACTTTTGATTACATTTCCAGAGAAGAAAATCAAATGGCAGATGCCTTGGCAACTTTGGCAGCCACATTTAAAGTAAATGACATGCAAGCATGATGCTTATCAAAATGCAGGCTTATGAATATCTAACTTATTGTCTTAACATTGAAGAAGAGAAACCTTGGTATTATGATATTTTGCAATATATCAGATATCAAAGTTATCCTGAACAAGCAAATGAAAATGATAAGAGAACTATCCGAAGAATGTCATCCGGGTATGTACTAGATGGAGAAGTCTTGTACAAAAAGAGCCTAGACCAAGTCTTGTTGAGAGTGTGATAAAAGCTAAATCAATTCTCGAAGAAGTACATGAAGGAATATGTGGTACACATGCTAATGGGCATACAATGGTTAGACAAATTATGAGATTTGGATACTACTGGTCAACTATAGAAGCATACTGTATTAATTATGCCCGAAAGTGTCACAAGTGTCAAATATATGGAGACAAGAAGCATACTCCTCCTTATCCATTGCATGAAATGACAACTCCTTGGCCATTCTCTATGTGGGGCATAGATATTATCGGACAAATTTTCCCCAAAGCTTCAAATGGTCATCGCTTCATCTTGGTAGCAACAGACTATTTACCAAATGAGAAGAATCAGCTTCTTATGCAAAACATTACTCATGCCACAGTTTGTAAATTCTTGAGAATAGAGATCATTTATCGATATGGTCTGCCAGAAAGAATTATTACTGATAATGCTTTGAATTTGAACAACAAAATGATGAAATTAGTCTGTGAACAATTCCAGATAAATCATCATATTTCCACCACTTATCGCCCAAAGATGAAGGAAGCAGTTGAGGCAGCTAATAAGAATATCAAGAGGCTTATAGAGAAGATGACTGAAACTTATAAGGATTGGCATGAGAAACTACCATTTGCTCTATTAGCCTATCGAACTTCAGCACAAACATCGACTGGGGAAACTCTATTTTCATTAACATATGGGATGGAAGCAGTCTTACCAATTGAGGTAGAAATTCCTTCATTACGGGATTTATCAGAAGTAAAGCTAGATGAGGTAGACTGGGTACAAACCAGATATGACCAATTAAATTTGATCGAAGAAAGAAGAATGAAAGCAATTTGTCATGGTCAGATGTACCAAAAGAGGATGATACGAGCACATGATAAGAAAGTTCGAATTCGAGAATTTTACGAAGAAGATCTTGTGCTCAGAAGAATTTTACCTTTTCAAAAGGATCACCGAGGAAAATAGATGCCGAATTGGGAATGACCTCATGTTGTAAAAAAGGTTTTCTCTGGAGGAGATTTAGTCCTTACTGAAATGGATGGACCTGAATTACCTTACCCAATAAATTCGGATGCAGTTAAAAGATATTTTACATGAAGGGAAAAAGGATTTGAGGAAATCCATACCTTCAGCATAATTTCCAGATCCTTTTGACAGAAGTTACACTCAAGACACTTTGCGATGTGCCAGTTTAAAAGCATTTATTCTATTGGTGTTTGAAGACACCTACTTTGCCATTTACAAATAAAAGTTTGCCATGTAAATTCTTTGCATAAATAAAAATATTTTTTCTTTTTGCAAAGCATCTTTATTTGAAAGTTTAAAACATTTAGTTTAATTTGAAGTACATAAAATCATGGTGCATTATTGTACAAAAAGTATTTGAAAAATATTGATATTCTGAGGCTAATAATGTTTTAACATATGATGACATGTTACATGAAGCATTAAAGAGCGTAAAGAAATTTCAGATACTTGATCTGAAATATTTGTCATTGGTGGAATGATTTGTCATTTGGAATTCAAGAAGAACAAAGATAGGTTCAGATTAAAAAGAAAAAGATCAAGATGGTTGGTCGAGATAAAATGGTTATGATTGCTGCATCCATGATGAGACTAAATCAAGAATGGACAACAAAAGGGGTCCTTGTTCGAAGAAAAAGATAAACTGAAACTGTCATTGCACATATCTAGGCATAAATAGGGTCATGACATTCATAAATGTATGATAGCAAAAACAATGTCACATTTGTAGGTTTTCCAAAAAAAAATCTCATGATTGGAATAGTCAACTCAAAATCCCTAAAAGAGGGATATGCAAAAGATTGCACGAGTATAGAACCCACGGAAGAGTAGTGGGAATGATTTCTTTCCAAGTTGATCCTATCTCCACGAAAGAGTAGTGGAATCAAATCAACTTCGAATATGATCTTCACGGAAGAGTAGTGAAATAGATTCTTCTCAAGTTAATCAAGCATTCACAAAAAGTGTAGTGAAGCAATGCAAATTCAACCTTCACAAAAAAGTAGTGAAGCAAGAGCAAGATCAGATCAAAAGTTTGATCTCGATGGAAGAGTAGTGGAGCGAATTTTTATCAAATAAAAGGTCACTTGATGAAAACTATTTGTCTTTTATATCTTTGCTTTATTCTTGTTTACACAAAAATAAGCAAAGTGGGGCAGCTGTCGACAATGGCTTTCGTTCGAGTGATGTTTATATATATATATTATTATTATAGACATAATAATATAAATATTATTATATTTATATTTATATATATTATTATTATTATTCTTAATGGTTACAGTTTTACAATACCCAAATTACAAACCCGAAGGCCCAAATGAGATACTACCCGAAGCTCGATTACAACCAGACCCGATCCAGGCCTAGACTTGGCCCGAGCAGCCCAACCAGCCCAAGAAGCAAACTCAAGTTCAGCTACGGTTTCCATGCAAGGTCCCAACGTCGCATAAATCACATATGTCCGATCCAGACGCCAGTCCAACGGACCACAGATAACCAGCAGAAACCCTAGGGTACTCATTGTAACCCTAGGGCTATTCCGGTGCCACTGTGGATATGATAATGCCCTATCGACGAACTCACCAATCAACAGTAGCCACGTCCTCACTGGATCTACAAGATCTAGGTGCATTTAATGCACCCAACCTCTTCACCGTACAACTCAGCTCCCCTAGGGTGAGTCACCACCGTAGCTCCGGTGACTCACCGGGGTACACTTCATTAACCAGTTTGAAAGGGGAGTCGAAGAACCCTATAAATAGGGTGATCCTGTAAGAGGAAAAACAAACGATCAAAGAGAGCAAGCAAGCACCCAATACACAATAAACAGACCAGAAAAATAGTTCGAAGAGAGCGAAGGAAGCCTTACCATCGTCGGAGCATCTACGCGCCTCCACGCGTCACCGGAGAAGACGAAATATTGAAGGTATAAACCTTAGATCTGCTCCGATAGAGGGATTTTTAAGGTAAATAGTTCTTAGTTTAGGCTTTAGGGGAAAATAGGATTTTTTTGGGTATTACATGTTTTCTGACCACCGTGGGTGGTGGCCGATAGTGGTGGCGATCGGCTGTGCATGACTGATCGGCTTAGCTGATCTTCCTCAGGAGAGGAAGCTAGAGAGAACCGAGAGATATCTCTCGGTTTAGAGAGAGAAGAGAAGAGAGGAAAATTAAGTTTAAGGCCTCATTAGGCCTAGTTAAGGCATATTTATACCCCTCCCCAAACGGTGCCATTTCAGGGAGGGACCTGAGTGTAAACACGGGTATGGGTAAATGGTTTTCGTGGACACTGTAATTTTGTAACTTTGCAATTTAGTCATTAAAATCATGTTTTATGTATTTTAATTTTGTCCTTTAATTTTATTTATTTATGTTTTGGTCATTACTACATATGTATATATATATATATACATTTTAGGATAAATACCATATTTAGTCCTTAATATATTTAATAATTTACATTTCGACTTATATAATAATTTAGGATAAATTACAATATTAGTATAGTAATTTAATAATATTTCAAATTATATTAATTAATATTAATGTTTTTATATTTTAAAACATTAATTATTATAATATTAATCATATTATTAGTATTTATATTTTAGTAATTTACATATTTTATAACTTAACCTATATTATATATATATTCAGTATTTTAATTATTAATATCATTAATTAATAATTTATTTAGGTCCTTTATAAATTAGTATAAACAAATTTATAATTACTACAAAGACATTTAATTAATAAATACTGGTAGTAATTTTGGGCGTTTTGAGAATGCGAATTCTTTCCCATACGTAACCGACTCCCGAACTCATTTTTCTGGTGAAGTAGACCCGAGTTGTATTATTTTAATATTATTCTTAGGAATTTTTATTAAAATAATACGACATTTTGGTGACTAATCTCACCGAAGTAAAAGATTGGTAGCGACTCTACAACTTGGTGTTTTATCTGATTCATGGAGGATAAACACTTACTTTTTCGAGACTAGTTACAACGTCTGGGGTTTACTATTTGCACTCTCCGTCACCAGGGTAGAGAAACGTCTCGATACTCTCGAATTGAACTTGACCTGTTTAAGCCTATAATGGGTGAGAATCGAGGGTCTGATAGGCCCAAGGGGGCACAAGCAAATGATAATTCGAGGACCCTGTTAGTAATACCAAAACCCTGCCCGTCTCATACTGAATTTCTATCTGCGGTTCTTCAAAACTCATAAAGGGGGAACTCACTCTAAACTTTTCCTCGAATTTATTTATTTATTTTTCAAAAAGTATGAGAACTAGAAGATTATGCAGTTAGGTTTTATATTTTCTTAAGAAGCCTGTGAACTAGAAAAAATGTGGATATGGTTTATTTGCTAAATAAAAGCATGGGGGTAAATATCATGTTGGGTAGATTACATGCGGGTAAGGTTTATGATATACTTTCTTGTTATTCGATTATTCATTGTTTATACTAACACAATTCTATTTTTGATTTTGTTTTTGGTATTTTTGCATTGGATGATCATTCATTAAGAAAAGGTGTTGGTTCACGAAGTGGTCATCAAAGTATAAGGTGGCCATAAAATGGATAAGAGTTTTCATAACAAGGAAAGAAAGAATGCAGAAGTGAGGTCATGGTCTAAAGAAACTAAGAGAAAGAAGGAGAATAGTTTGACTGAAGACTACATATCAGTGCTACAAGAGGATGATCTAGTCAGTCTTAAACAAAATGATCTGCAAAGGCTACGTGAAATCAGGGAGAGTTGGAAATCTGATACTAGGCATGCATTTTGGAAAAAGTATGTTGACATAGCTCTTTTGTTGTATGTGAAGGTAAATGAGCCATTGATCAAGGCTCTGATCCAGTTTTGGAATCCAATATATAGTTGTTTTACTTTCAATAAAAAGGACATGACTGCCACTGTAATATCCCAAACATCGGGTCAATGATTGGAAGGTAAGAAATCAAAATTTAGTAGCATATTTGGAATAAGTGATAAGTTCAAGGACTAAGAGTTGAATATTTTATGTTAGGATTTAATTGCAAAGAAGGAAGATTAGAAGGGCAAGATGGTATTTTTCTAGTATATGGATTTTATATCCATTTTATATGGAGATAATAAGTGGATAAGGAAGGAAATTTCTGGATACTTGGTTTTTCTCTTCTTCCACTCTTGGTTCGTGATATCTTGGGAAATAATGTGAGTTTCTTTTAAGTGTTGATATTCTTAAATTATGGGTTTCGATTAAAGCTTTAAGTGATAGAGAAGATTTAGGAAGCTTGTTATTGAAGAAAAACTCAGTTAATAAGGATTTATTAGGAAATGAACTAAATGAGTTTTGAGATAAAAATGTGTAATTTGGTTGTTTAATGAATTCTAAAGGTAGAATTGACTAGTCAAAGTCCTAAATAAGAGACTGGAGGTGTTAGAACTAATTAATAACATGTTTTTTTTGAAATGATATGATTTTTAGTTTCAAGGATATTGTGAGAAATTTTGGATATTATAAGAGGTTTATTGAAGATAAGTGATTAATATGAGTAATATTGAGCTTGAGGAGATGATTAGAGTTAAATGTTAAAGATTTAGATGGTTTTTGGGTGAAATTCGAAGTGGAAGAATTAGAAATCTGGGCATGAGTATCGGTATTACAAGAACAATACAAATACTTCAAGGCTTAATTAATTGAAGATTAACGAACAATATCAGTAATGATTGCTAGAGTATCGATACTGTAAGGGGAAGTATTGATACCAAGAGAAGGGTATTGATACCATTTTGAAGTTGAGATTACAGAATACAATATGGGTATCGGAACCAAAGGGAGGTATCGATACTAATCAAGGGAAGTATCGGTACTGTTGAAGTAGAACCGATACTACTAAGCATGGTACGAGAGATTTTGTGTTTCTTACTGATTAAGTTTTTATGATTAAAGATAAGTGATTCGATATTTATTTTGATTGTTTTGTGTAGACTGTGATCAAAATCAACGTTCGGACAACTTGATAGCTCAAGTTTCGAACATTAGAGTAAAGGACCTTAGTGAGGCAAAGGTGAGGGCAATCAAATTATTTTATATTAGATTGGAGGATGGCTTGTGATGAGCCAACTTCAAAATTTTCGATCGAAAAGTAGTTTCAATTCTTTTATGAAATATTTTATGGTATTTATTTAATTATATGTTAATGAAATTTTTATGATCTATTGTTTTGAATATGAACATGTGATAGGTGATTTCGAAATACTACGTGTAAACTATATATGAGAATGCTATATACGTACATAAGATACACTTTAAATGATGAAATGTAATATAATTATAAGTGAAAGACCAAGGTGTATATGTGAGAATTAGGGGTATAATTGGCATGCCAAGAGTCAAAGGTTCTACGCGGTTATTCGGGATAATCTACGTAATCCTTCGAAATACTTCTACGTGGTCCTTAGGGACAAATTATACGCGGTCCTTTAGGACAAATTATATGTGGCACTTCAGTGAAAATTATATGAGATGTGGTTACAATAATTGTGCACAACCTCAATGTACTCAGATATCCTAGATTCTCAGTGTTATACATTGGGCTAAGTTAATGAAGTTTTAGAAACCAAATTTTATTTAATTAAGAAAGGTTATTTATAATAACTGGAAAACATGTTTTATGATATTTATTGCCTCACTAAGTCAAATACTTGGCGTATGGATTGTTTCATGTGTAGGTGCAAAAAGATCCAAAGAATGAAGAATAGGAGGGGATACCATAAGCTGTGAATCTCAGATCAGAATCATTTGAGATATTAGGTAATTATGTTTTGTTCATTTTGTGGCATGTATTCCTGCTTTAAATGAAAATTCTCTGATCAAGTTTTTGTAAATGTAAATTTTATTGAGGGTATGTAAATGATAAATTATCCTTTTTGCTAGTTAAATTTCAAAGTGTATCCTTTATCTTTAATAATAGTGTTCTACTGTTCAAAATAAATTTTATTATCAACCATTTGCGTAAAAGTTAAAGATTTGACAAGTCAATGTAGCACATTGAATTCGTATTCGGGTCGAATACGTGTTGGAGTGTTACATTTATTGGTATCAGAGTTATGGTTTAATTGATTTTAAGTTCAAAATGACTTATTTGTTTTAAAACAGAGTACATTCCAATTAGAAGAAGAATTTTTTGATCTGATAAGGTCATTATTATGTTGTCCTCACTGATAGAATAGTAATTTCCTTTTAATAGATGTTGGATTTTGAGGGATTCTGAAGTGAAGAGGGAGAAGATCATGAGGGAAGTAGTAATTCGCCTGCCCCAGTTAGGCCAGGTGAAGAACAAGCGTCTCAAGGGGTCCATGTGTAAGATCAGAGAGTGTTTTTAGAACGTTGGATGCTATTCTGATGTGTTTCCAACCTTCTGCTGCTTCAAACCATAAAATAAATATGGTCAAGGAATTGAAAGGATTAGGAGAATAGAAATTTAAAGGTGAAGCTGATGAAGGTCCAGTGGTGGCAGACCTGTGGCTGAATGATATAAAGATCGTGTTGGAGGGTCTTCACTGTTCTGAAGTGGAGAAAATAGATAGAGTTGTATCATTACTAAGAGGTCAAGCTGGGATATGGTGGACAAATGTGTCGATGAGAGCTATGAGGGATCAGTTGATATGACCATTTTTCCTGGTGGAATTCAAGAATAAATATATTGGGGATCAATTTATTCGTCAGATGAAACAAGAGTTTATGATCTTAAAATAAGGGAATCGTATAATGTATGAGTACGAGTGTGAATTTAATAAGCTAAGTCGATTTTCCTTTAAGTTGGTTCCAATAGAAAATGATTCTTGTGACTGGTTTGTGGAAGGGTTACGTCCTAGATTGAAAGAATTAATGTTAGCTTTGAACACATTTCAAGAAGTGGTGAATGGAACTAAAGCTATGGAGTGAGCTTAGAATGAAAGATTCAGGGAACAAAAGACCCAGTGGAATAAGAGAATCGATGCCTCGTCTAGTGCTTCACAAGCAAAGAAGAGTTGAGGTTCGAACTTTAGACCTTAAGTAAGATATGAGTTAGTTACATCCTCGGGTAGAGGATCTAATCTGGGAAGATCTAGAAAGAATCAATTGGTGGAATCTGGAGCAGGTGGAGCAAACTAATGTCAGCATTGTGGTAAAAAACATAGTGGCATCTGTAGAGTGGCTTCTGGAGCATGTTTCAGGTGTGAAGATAATGGATATTTTATCTAGGAATACCCATTAATAACTAGAGAAGATACATCATCTAAGAGATCTACTACTGTATCTCAGAGAGACAAAGGTCGAGACAGAGGGAAGAATCAGTCTGAATCGACTAGTCAACCTGAAATTCGTTCCAATGCTATAATATACAACCTCAAGACTAGTGAAGATCGTGATGATCCTAAGATCATTTCAGGTACTTTTCAATTATGTGATAAACCGTTTTTGGTTTTGATTGACCCAGGATCAACTTATTCTTATATTTGTAGTGGATTGGTAAAAGAACTGAAACATCCATTAGAAACTATAAGGTTTAGTGCTTCCCAAGCAAAGAAGAGTCGAGGTTCGAACTTTAGATCTCAAGTAAGATCTGAGTTAGCTACATCATCGGGTAGAGGATCTAATCCGGGAAGAGCTAGAAAGAATTAATTGGTGGAATCTGGAACAGGTGGAGCAAACTAATGTCAGCATTGAGGTAAAAAACATAGTGGCATCTGTAGAGTGGCTTCTAAAGCATGTTTCAGGTGTGAAGATACTTGATATTTTATCCGGGACTACCCATTAATGACTAGAGAAGATACATCATCTGAGAGATCTACTGCTGTATCTCAGAGAGGAAAAGGTTGAGGCAGAGGGAAGAATCAGTCTGAATCAACTAGTCAACCTGAAATTCATTCCACTGCTAGAATATACAACCTCAAGACTAGTGAAGATCGTGATGATCCTGAGATCATTTCAAGTACTTTTCAATTATGTGATAAACCTGTTTTGGTTTTGATTGACCCAAGATCAACTTATTCTTATATCTGTAGTGGATTGGTAAAAGAACTGAAACATCCATTAGAAACTATAAGCAATGATGTGATAGTAACTAACCCACTGGACATAGTGCTCGGGTAAATCAGTTGTGTCAAGGGTGGCCCCATAAAGATTCAAGTAATTGAATTCTATACTAATCTAATGGAATTGCCCTTTGATAAGTTTGAGATCATTTTGGGAATAGATTGGTTATATCGGTATTATGTCAATATCGATTGTCGTTTAAAACGAGTAATTTTGACATGTCCTGAGGGATTTGAAGTGATGATATTTAGTGAAGGATTCAATCCTGTAGCAAATGTAATATCCTTGATGTTAGACAAGAAAATTGTTGCTGCAAGGATGTCTAGATTTTATTGCAAATGTATTTGATGCTCGAGTTAAGGATAGAAATTGGAAGATATTCCTATTGTTCGAGAATTTCTAAAAGTTTTTCCGAAGGAATTACTAGGGTTACCTCCAGCTAGGGAGGTAGAATTTCACATTGAATTTATGCCAGGAACAACCCCTATTTCTATAACCCCTTATAGGATGGCCCCAAGGGAGCTACAGGAGTTAAAAGTTTAATTACAAGAGCTTTTGAACAAAGGATTCATCAGACCCAGTGTGTCACTGTGGGGTACACTAATATTATTCATAAAGAAGAAAGATGGGTCGATGCGCCTCTGTATTGATTATCGACAGCTAAACAAGGTGACCATTAAGAATAAGTATCCTCTCCCTAGAATCGATGATTTATTTGATCAACTAAAGGGAGCTACAATGTTTTCTAAAATCAATCTACGTTCATGCTATCACCAATTGAAGGTTAAAGATTATGATATCCCAAAAACGACATTTAGGACTCGATATGGCTATTATGAATTTGTGGTAATGCCATTTGGTTTGACAAATGCACATGCAATGTTTATGGATTTGATGAATTGAGTTTTTTAACCTTACCTTGATCAGTTCATGGTAGTTTTATTGACGATATTCTAGTATACTCAAAGTCTGTGGAAGATCATAAGGCTCATCTTCGTGTGATTATTCAAATGTTGCATGACAAGAAGCTATATGCTAAACTTTCTAAGTGTGACTTTGGCTTTCTGAATTAACTTTCTTAGGTCATGTGATTTTTGTAGATGGGATTCGAGTAGATCCCTTAAAAATAAAAGCTATCTTAGATTGGGAAGTCCTAAGAAATGTTTCTGAAGTGCGAAGTTTCTTGGGTTTGGCGGGATATTATCGAAGGTTCGTAAAGCACTTTTTGATAATTTCATCCCCTTTGACCAAGTTGTAGGAAAAATGTGATTTTTGTATGGACGTATCAGTTTTAAAAGAGATTCAAAACTCTAAATAAGATTCTTACAGAGGCTCTGGTACTAGTACAACCAGAATCAGGCAAATAATTTACTATTTATAGTGACGCTTCCATAAATGGATTGGGATGTGTTTTAATTCAAGATGGAAATGTGATTAGTTACGCTTCCAGAAAACTTAAGCCTTATGAGAAGAGTTATCTGAGTCATGATCAAGAGTTAGCAGAAATAGTCTTTGCACTGAAAATTTGGCGCCACTATCTATATGGTGAGCGATGTTTCATCTTTACTGATCATAAAAGTCTGAAGTATTTATTGACTCAAAAGGAGTTTAAGTTAAGGAAAAGAATGTGGATAGAGCTACTTAAGGATTATGATGCAATCATAGATTATTATCCTGGGAAAGCTAATGTGGTAGCAGATGCTCTGAGTCTAAATACGTTTACCACTTTACGTGCCTTAAATACTCGATTTATGGTGAAAAGTAATGGTGTTTTACTGGCTGAGTTGAAGTTAAGTCCGTTATTATTGGAGAGGATACAAGAATTGAAAAATACTTATGATAAGTGCTTACTTTGGCTCAAGCAAATTCAATCGGGTGACAATAAAAACTTCGAGGTCAAGTTAAATGAATGTTTATATTTCAGAGATCGAGTATGTATTCCCAATAATGAGAATTTAAGACGAGAAATACTTTCTGAAGCATATTGTAGTCCATTAACTATGCATCTAGGGGGAAACAAGATGTATCAAGATATGAAAGAGCGTTTTTGGTGGCCAGGCATGAAAATAGATGTGACGGAGTTTGTGTCGAAATGTCTCACTTGTCAACAAGTGAAAGCTGAGCATTAGATGTCTTTGGGACTTTTACAACCGATTTCTATTCCTCAATGGAAGTGGGAAAGAGTTACGATGGATTTTGTAACTGGATTACCTTTGACACCTGCTAAGAAGGATTCAATTTGGGTTATTGTAGACAAATTGACCAAGACTGCTCATTT
Organism: Hibiscus syriacus; assembly: GCF_006381635.1. Lineage (NCBI taxonomy): Eukaryota > Viridiplantae > Streptophyta > Magnoliopsida > Malvales > Malvaceae > Hibiscus > Hibiscus syriacus. The sequence continues at coordinate 157,655 of NW_024062600.1, read as the reverse complement.
CCTTCTGGTTAGAACATATTATTCAATGGATAAGTATTCAATGGATAAGTATGCGGCGTTGTACCTCAAAGAGATAGTTCGATTACATGGAGTGCCATTCTTAATAGTATCCGATAGAGATCCAAGATTTATTTCCAGATTCTAGAAATCTTTGCATGAAGCTTTGGGTACTCGACTAAATTTTAGTACTGCTTTTCATCCTCAAACTGATGGTCAATCTGAGAGGACAATTCAAGTGCTAGAGGATATGTTAAGAGCATGTGTAATTGATTTTCATGGATCATGGGAAAAATATTTAACGTTTGTAGAGTTTGCATATAATAATAGTTATCAAGCAAGTATTAAGATGGCACCATATGAAGCGTTATATGGAAGAAAGTGTAGAACACCTCTTAATTGGCATGAATTGAAAGACAGAGAGGTTCATGGTCCTGATTTATTAAAAGAATTGGAATAAAAGTTTCAAGTGATCCAACATAATCTTAAAGTGGCATCCGATAGGCAAAGTCTTATGTAGATTTGAAGAGAAAGGAAATCGAAGTTAAAGAAGGCGACAAAGTTTTTTTCAAAGTGTCACCTTGGAAGAAAGTAATTTGTTTTGGGCGTAAAGGAAAGCTTAGTCCTAGATTTATAGGACCTTATAAGATTTTAAAGCGGGTTGGATATGTAGCATATCAATTGGCTTGGCCTCAAGAATTAGAGAAGATTCATAATGTCTTTCATGTATTTATGCTCCAGAGATATAGATCAGATTCTTCGTATATCTTGGCATCTGATAAAATAGAAGTCCAAGATGGTTTGACTTATGAGGAAGAACCAGTACAAATTTTGGCTAAGGAAGTCAAGCATCTTAGGAGTAAAAGGATTCCATTGGTTAAAGTATTATGGAGAAATCATAAAGTAGAAGAGGAGACATGGGAACGTGAAGAGGACATGAAACGACAATTTCCTAATCTCTTTGTTCAATGAAAATTCGAGGGTTAATTTTTTTAGGGAGAGAGAATTGTAATATCCCAAACATTGGGTCAATGATTGGAAGGTAAGGAATTAAAATTTAGTAGCGTATTTGGAGTAAGTGATAAGTTCAAGGACTAATGGTTGAATATTTTGTGTTAGGAGTTAATTGCAAAGAAGGAAGAGAAGAAGGGTAAGATAGTCTTTTTCTAGTATATTGATTTTATATTCATTTTATATAGAGATAATAACTGGATAAGGAAGGAAATTTCTGGATACTTGGTTTTCTCTTCTTCATCTCTTGGTTCGTGATATCTTGGGAAATAAGGTGAGTTTCTTTTAAGTGTTGATCTTCTTAAATTATGGGTTTTGATTAAAGCTTTAAGTGATAGAGAAGATTTAGGAAGCTTGTTATTGAAAAAAACTCAGTTAATAAGGATTTATTAGGAGATAAACTAAATGGGTTTTGAGGTGAAAATGTGTAATTTGGTTGTTTAATGAATTCTGAAGGTAGAATTGACTTGTTAAAGTCCTAAATAAGAGATTGGAGGTGTTAGAACTAATTAATAACATGTTTTTTTGAAATGACATGATTTTTAGTTTCAAGGATATTGTGAGGAATTTTAGATATTATAAGTGGTTTATTGAAGATAAGTGATTAATATGAGTAGTAGTGAGTTAGATGGATGATTTAGAGTTAAAGGTTAAAGAATTAGATGGTTTTTGGTCAAATTCGAAGTGGAAGAATTGGAAATCTGGGCATGAGTATCGGTACTACAAGAACAATACTGATACTTCAAGGCTTAATTAATTTAAGATTAAGGAACAGTATCAGTACTGATTACTAAAGTATCGATACTATAAGGGGAGGTATCGATACCAAGAGAAGGGTATCGATACAATTTTGAAGCTAAGATTACAGAATGCAATTAGGGTATCGGTACCAAAGGGAGGTATCGATACCAATCAAGGGAAGTATCGGTACTATTGAAGTAGTACCGATATTACTAAGTATGGTACGAGAGATTTTGTGTTTCTTGCTGATTAAGTTTTTATGATTAAGGATAAGTGATTCAATATTTATTTTGATTGTTTTGTGTAGACTATGAACAAAATCAAAGTTCAGACAACTCGATAGCTCATGTTTCGAACAATAGAGTAAAAGACCATAGTGAGGCAAAGGTGAGTGCAATCAAATTATTTTATATTGGATTGGAGGATGGCTTGCGATGAGCCAACGTCAAAGTTTTCGATCGAAAACTAGTTTTAATTCTTTTATGCAATATTTTATGGTATTTATTTAATTATATGTTAAAGTAATTTTTATGATCTATTGTTTTGAATATGAACATGTGACATGTGATTTCAAAATACTACGAGTAAACTATCTATGAGAATGCTATGTACGTACATAAGATACACTTTAAATGATGAAACGTAATATAATTATAAGTGAAAGCCCAAGGTTTATATGTGAGAATTAGGGGTAAAATTGGCATGCCAAGAGTCAAGGGTTCTACGCAGTCCTTCGGGACAATCTATGTAATCCTTCGGGATACTTCTACATGGTCATTAGGGACAAATTCTACGTGGTTCTCCGGGACAAATTCTGTGTGGCACTTCAGTGCAAATTATATGAACTGTGGTAACAACAATTGTTCACAACCTCAGTGTACTCAGATATCCTAGATTCTCATTGTTATACATTGGGCTAAGTGAATCAAGTTATATGATGAGTAAAGAATGAGTTAATGAAATTTTAGAAAGCAAATTTTATTCAATTAAGAAAGGTTATTTATAATAACTGGAAAAGATGTTTTATGATATTTATTACCTCACTAAGTCAAAGACTTAGTGTATGGATTGTTTCCCACGTAGGTGCAAAAAGATCCGAAGAGTGAAGAATAGGAGGGGACATCATAAGCCGTGAAGATCATATAAGAATCATTTGAGTTATTAGGTTATTATGTTTTGTTCATTTTGTGGCATGTATTCCTGCTTTAAATGAAAATGCTCTGATCAAGGTAAATTTTATGAAGGGTATGTAAATGATAAATTATCCATTTTGGTAGTTAAATTTCAAAGTGTATCCTTTATCTTTAATAATAGTATTCTAATATTCAAAAGAAATTTTATTATCAATTATTTGTGTAAAAGTTAAAGATTTGAAAGTCAATGTAGCAACTTGAATTCGTATTCGGGTCGAATACGGGTTGGGGTGTTACACCCACTCTGGATGAGTACACCTCCTTGTTTTATTTCGAAATGATACACTTGGATAAAATCTACTCAAAGGCGACAAGTGTACAACCCTTCAAAAGCAAGCTCGCAAAGATTATCGAAATAGGGGAGAAGTGGGTAACTGACCGCTTCTAAAAGAAAGAATAGTTCGATTGTTTTCCTTGGTCGTGCATTAAATAACTGATTATCAAACACAATGATATTGAGAAGAGATGGAAATGTTCGCTTTGGGAATTTATAACTTAGTGATCTTCCCAAAAGTTCTTTGCCATATAAACTTCACCGTGGTCGATCTATTTGAGAGGTTGGAGAAGAAAGTAAATCATGTTCCTGTAGTCTTAGCTGAGACATTCAGGTCACTTAATAGTTGCAAAAGAGCAGAGAGTAGCCGCTTTACTAGGTGTGTTCAGTTGCTTACTCTGTGGATTCGTAGCCACTTCTAGAAGATTGAACGAGAATATAACTATCGATTCTCAAGTGCTTATTCTCCATTAAAAGATTTACTCACTAAAGAATGGCCAGTGCATATCACAAGAAAAGATTGTGTTTCACTTTTTAGGAATTTACAAGATCACTACATAGTGTGACGCGTCCCTTGGTTAGCATATGTTGATATATTGTACAAATATGGGGACTCTAATTGGATAACTCTATTAGGGTTATGGGGTATAGTAGGTTATGCTCCGTTAATAGTGTTAGGTAATATGGGACATGCTAGTTTGTCCCAGCCACCTCTGGCCTAAGTAAGTCCAAATTTGTGTACCATATAGATCATTACAAGAAAACAACTCGTTTAATGTTAGGTGCTTGGAAGTTAACCTTTCGAATCGATGTGGTAGAAACAGATGTCATATTAACACTAGATTATGTGGCTTAGAGAAATGCAAGGAAGAATTACATCATTTCCTTACCTGACCGTGATCGAGTTATACCTTTAGAGGAGTAATTCAGATATGTGCCATCTAAGTTGGAAATACTGAGGAATAAATGTGAAGTCGAAGTTTCTAAGAAAGAGAAAGAGTGTGAAGGTCTTAGACGATAAAATTTCATGTTGGACTTTGATATTGGGTTTCATAGAAAACAATTTGAGTTCATATGAAAGAGGAAAGATGAGGTTGAGACTGATTTTGCAGACCTACAAAAAGATTACTGAAAAATTAATCAGGCCTGGAAATTGCTGGACTAGGAAAGCCTTCAGAACAGTGGAATTTGGAGCTCATGGCTGAAAAGACTGTCAAATGAAGAACGTAAAAGCTAAAAGAGAACGCCGAGTTAGAGAGCTAGAGGCAGAGAAGAAGAAGAGATATCAAGAGCTCGAAGTAGAGAACAAGTTCTAGATTCGTGCACTAAGTGGTGAAAGAAAAGAAGCCAAAGAATTGAGATAAAGGTACATCTTGAGCAAGAAGTGAGAAGAGGAGCTCACTTTAGAAGTGAAAGGGTTGCAAGCTAAAATTGAGGAGCTCAAAGCTGAAAATCAAGGCCAAATAAGTGAACTAGAAGAGCAAAAGTGAAAAGTTAAAAAGTTAGAAATAGAGAAAAGTTATATGTGCGAAGGGTTCAAAATGAAGGTGAATAGTATGCTGAGTGAGCTCGAGATTAGAGGACGAAGAATAGATGAGCTAGAAGCTGAAAAGAGGCGAAGCAGTGAATAATTGAAATTAGAAAGGCAACATCAAGATCATGTGCTCCCAGAAAAGCAGAATGAAGTTTTTCTTTGGATACAATAATTTGGGACAAAGAACGAGCGAATAGAGATCCTTACTCAAGAGATACAATAGATGGAAAAAAGTCATAAGGAAGAGTTTACTTAAGCTCAAGCTAAGAATGAAGAGTATAGTGCTTACATCATGCAGCTCGAAAATTCCTTATTTATGGAAAATAGTCAACGTGGGCTGATAGATTTAAGGGTTAGCCTTGAAGAGAATAACACTTTGTGAAGAAAGGTTTATCGCTCTGCGAAGTTGTCAAGTGTTAATCACTGGTCTTAAGCACATTATTCGAAGCACCAAGTAGCAGTGGCAGAATACGAATGATTACTATGAGGACTAGAAAAAAATGTGAATCGTGTGATAATCAAAACCATGAATTAGTTAAGTGATGTTGCAAGAAAGCTATGAGAGATGGATATCCAAACAAGAGTAATCCAAAGCTACACAAATCTAGCATCAGATTTGGGAAAAAAGTAACTTGGCTTGTCGACGAGATAATTAAGCTAAATACTAGAGCTAGGCCTTTTTTTGAAATAGATTCATCTTGTAATGATGATGTTTTTATCCTTAAACGAAAATTGTTCTAAGACTGATCACGTTTTATTAATCAATGTCTTTCTACATACATTTGTACTTTATTTATTGTTTATGTTTTGCATCATGCATTTTATTTTCCCTTTTATAGTTATTTGTTTAGCATTTTACTTCTATATAATTTATGTTTATCATCAGAACATCGAAATTAACAATAAAGTGTACACTACAGAATACTGGAAACTTCTAAGCACCCGTATAATACCCAAAAAAGGCAATGGATGAGAGAATCGCTCAAATTGAGAAAACCCAGCTCGAAATATAGGAGAGCTTCAAGAAAGCTCAAGAGGAGATGCGTGAACAAATACTGAAATTCCAGAATGATCTGATGGAGAAACTTAGAAGCATGCTACAAAGAAGAAATATAGAGCGAGAAGAGACCCCAACTATTGGCGCTAATATCAAATAACCTTTATACCCTCGGGTTTTGCACCACGAGTGGATTGTGGAAAGGCTTCAGCTACTGGTGTCACTACTGAAGAGCCCCTATACCCTTCATGATTTACACTACCTCATATTAGATTACAACAAGGTGCTACTTCTCAGCCAGGAATGGTGCAATTAAACTTACCTGACACCTCCATAAACTAACAACAAGCGGAAGATATCCCAAATTTTGACGAAGAGGACAAAAAAGAGCCGAAACAATTAGAAGAAAAATGGAAACAACTGGAAGAATAAAATAAGGCTATGAAAATGGACTATAACATGTGTGGGATTGATGATAAGGAGCTAAGTATGGTTCCTAATTTAGTACTGCCACCTAATTTCAAAATTCTGGATTTTGAAAAGTTTGATGGCACAAGATGTCCTTCTATATACATTACGATGTTTTGCAGAAAAATGACATCTATGTAGGGAATGATCAACTGTTAATCCGACTCTTTCAAGAGATCTTAGTAGGATCAGTCATCAACTGGTACAATCAGTTGAGCATGGCTCGAATTAAATCCTGGAAGGACTTGGCTAAAGCTTTTATGGAATAATATAATCATGTAAAAGACGTGAGGCCTAATCAAATCATATTGCAGAGCATGGTGAAGAAGTCCAATGAAAGCTTCAGGCAATATGCCCAAAGGTGGATGGATGTGGTCGTACAAGTTCATCCACCGCTTGAGGAAGAAGAAAATAATATGCTCTTTGTGAACACTCTTAAAGCCCCATTCTTTGGCCACCTTATAGGAAATTCATCTAAGAGATTTGTTGATATGGTTACAGCAGAAGAGATGATAGAGATGGTGATCAAGAGTGGGAAACTTGAAGAAGGAGAATCTAGCAGGAAACCGATAACGAAAAGAAAGGATAATAAGGTTAGTAATGTGAGGAAGTATAACTCCAACAACATTATTGTATCCCGACCTAAAGCTAATGGGTCTTCTGCACATAACTCTACCAGACAAGGGGCAAAATAACTGAGATAAGAAAGTGAAAGGTTTCAATTTGACCTTATCCCCATGACCTACAAAGAATTATTTTAAATCTTGTATGATAAACATGTGGTGTCACCTTACCACACTTCTCCAATGTAGCCTTCATACCGAAAGTGGTATGACGCCAATGCCCAATGCGAATATCACGCAGGGGCTTTAGGGCATTCAATATAGAATTGCATTACTTTCAAAAAGATCATTCAAAGATTAAGGCAGAGGAAGGTCATCAACTTTGGTGACAGTGAAAAACCCAATATGGCCCAGAACCCACTGTCGAACCATCCCGAGGTAGGTGTTAATGCAATTATTTAGGAAATAGGAAAAAAGTATTATAATCGAGATGAATGAGGTGAAGTCACGCATGCATTGGGTTTGGAGGCAGATGGTCAAGGTAGGCTTGCTGGTCTCAAACGTGGTTGACAGGAGTAAGAATGTATACCATACCACAACTGTGAGGATCATACCATACACGATTGTGCTGAGTTTCGAGCCATGGTATAAAGGCTGATGGATAATAAAGAAATGAAATTTTACCAAGAATCTATTGAGGAGGAAGAATCAGAGATTTTTACATCCGAAGGTTCATCCGAGGGAGTCTACAATGCCAACTGCCCTATGGTCACCACGCCAAAAACTCATATGGAAGAGAAAGTAACCCCTAAAGTGGTGATCACACCCCCGTCTGATTTCCCTTATAAGGATAATAAATAGGTCCCCTGGAGATATGAGTGCCAGTTGGATAACATGGATGTTTCAGAGGCCGTCAAAGGAGAAGTGGATGAGGTAGGACATTTTACCAGAAGTGGGAGATGTTATTCTCCCAATCAGACCAATTAACCTGAGAAAAGAGCTGCTACTGATAAAGGGAAGATGGTCAAGATACTGTTGAAAGATGATGAGCAGATCATTAATGAGCATGTAATGTAAAATGAGACTGTAGAGTTCTTGAAATTTTTAAAGCGTAGTGAGTATTGTATCATGGAGCAGATGCACCAGATGCAAGCTCGTATCTCTATCTTGGCTTTTCTGTTAAGCTCTTAAGCACACCAGAATTCCTTGTTGAAAGTCTTGAATCAGACTTTTGTACCAAAGGATGGGCCATTGGAAAAGATAGATCGGCTAGTTGAGAATATCCAAGATGATAATTTTATCTCATTCTCCGATGACAAAATTATGTCTGGGATGGTTGGCAATTCCAAAGCCCTACATTACCATCAGGTGCAAGGGGCATGTTTTATCCTAAGTGATAATCGACAATGACTCGACACTAAATGTAATGCCATTGATAACCTTGAAAAAGTTGTCGGTAGTCAGTACGTACATGAGAAACTGTCAGAATATCGTTTGAGTATTCGACAAAAAAAAAGAGAAGTGCTGGGGAAGATTGACATCCCCTGACTATTAACCCATATACCTATAAGGTCGAATTCCTTGTCATGGATATCATGTCGACCTATAATTTCATATTAGGAAGGACGTGGATCCACCAGGCAAGGGCAGTGACATCCACACTGCATCAGAAGCTCAAGTTTGTGATCGAAGGAAGACTGATATGTATTAATGCCGAAGAAGATATTTTCGCTTCTGTTTCCACCACTATTCCTTACGTGGAAGTAGATAAGGATGTCGTTGAATGCTCAATTGGATCCTTGGAATTTGTCAATGCTATATTTGTGATTGTGGAGAGAAGTATATCTAAGCACAAGTTGTCTAACTACACCCAAATAGGATTAAATATGACTTTAGGAAGAGGGGCTAAGGTAGGAAATGGGCTAGGAACCCACCTATAGAGATATGTCAATCCAGTTGTCCCATCATTAAGAGTGGTTGTTTTTTTTACTGGGATACTACCGACCTTGAAGAAAAAGATGAAAGCTATTTTAAAGAGCCAGGAAAGAAAAAGAGCAAGGCTAGCCTGAGAAGATATTAAGTTGGAGCCTTTGACTTTTTCGCCACTGTGTGACACCTTCATATTTGGGGGCCATATGTTTCAGGGAGGCCTGTAAGCTAAAGATCTAGTTATTGAGAATTCCTTTAGGGATCTATGATACATGCATCACAAGGCTCACATCAAAGGAAGAAGTAATAACTCTTCCAAATGATCCACTCGTCCAAGCTTTGGAAAATAAGATCAGAACAGCATCATACTTGCAACGACTTTTCGAATGGGATACTGATCTTATTTAGTCAAGATGTCTTCTGTAGATATGACCTTCTGTCTCTTATCTTTCTAACAGTTCTTGAATCGCATCAATCTGATATCGGGAACTCAAGATATGGCTATTTTACTGAAAACGGTGCATGCAGAAAATCCTATACGGGATTAATACGGAATTTTGTAAATATTATGAATTTTCAATATTTTTATTGATTATTTGTAATATAACTTAATATAGGATGATGTATTATCTTTTAGGATTAGATTTATTATTTTATTAGGAATTAAGATTGGGTTAAAAATATTATCTTTAGTTATTATTATTTTATTAGGAATTAGAGTTAAGATATGTTTAGTTTATTATTATTTTATTCATTAGTTATTTAGGACCTTTAGAACTCAGCCCCTATATAAAGGAGGCTTCATTAAACTTTGTAATTCAAGATTTCTTTTATTAATAATACAACGAGAGTTCGTTTTTGCAAGTGTTGATTGCCTTGTGCCTTCGAAGCTTCTTCTCTTTGAGTTCTTTCAAGTTCTTGTGAGGGAGATTAATCTTCACACTCCAATTTGCCTTTTCATCGCGACTAGGAGGGTTGGTTAGAGCCATATTATCGTGTTTGCCTTTTCATTGCGACTAGGAGGGCTCGATAGGACACTTATCCATCTATTTTCCAGAAATCCATCCTTACCATTATCATCTTTACCGTTCACCTTCATAAGGGAGATCTTTTGATTTCTTGGTTATCTTATTTTATTTTCAATTTCTTTATCTTTTGTTTATCTTGTTCTAATATTGTTTCTTACCTTGTTTTCAGCACCTCAAAGAAACCCTAAAAGAACCCTAGCTATTGCCGCCACCTTCTCTATTCATTCCTCATTGTTATTCATCGAGTCTAGAGCTTTCTAGGTTTGATTCTTCAACAAGAGCAACGTTCATCAATCCGCCACCGCTTCCCTATCAGTTGGTATCAGATTTGGGCTGATTCTTGGAAAGAAGCAAGCAATCTTGCTTGTTCTTGCACACAAAACTGTCAAGGTACCCCAACGGAGCTAGTCCAGAAAAGATTCATCGTTTCAGGTTCTTTTTATTTAATTTTAAACCAAAAAAAGGCAAAAAAAAAAAGAAAAAAAGAAAACAAAGCCAAAATTTCAAAAAAATTGCAAACGAATGTATTTAGGGCTGATTTTCTGTAGATATCATATCCATCTTAATTTTAATTTCCAGTCCACAATTCACTTCAATCAGAGTTCATTAGAGCCTTCAAATACATCATTCAAGTTTTATCAGCAGATTCGGTCTAGAATATTGTCGAATTTCTTGAAAATTATACAGGAGGAATTTTGTGGTGAAAATTTCCAGATTGAAACTTAATATATTGTAGATCATTCACACATAATATCAAAATTTGTGGAGATCAAGAACAACTTCGAAAAAAGTGATCAAGAAAAACAGATTGTTTGAGGACTCACCGTTCAACAGAGTCTACTGGATACTACTGAAGGTATTTGGTTCTGAAATTTTACAAGTGGTTTCTTGACGCATCTAAAGACATTCAAGAAATTTTTCAGAATTTTTTGGACACCGGTAACCCCCTCAAAAACGTTGCTCAAGTTGATCCAGCGTTTTCTAGGTTTTCTGGTTTGGTCCCTTTTTCTTTGACTCTTAGTGCTTTAGGTTCTTTTGTTTTTCCTTGTTATTGTTATTTTGCATTATCTAACACATTATCTTCTTTGTGTTAGTAGGACTAAAGAGTTTACATACTTCTTCCTTCTTTGCATTCTCGTTCTCTTGGAGTCTAACCTTTGTTTGGCCTCTTAGAGCTTTTAGGTTTTTCTTATCGCCTTTGCTAGTAATCAAATTCCGATACGAACTGTGAAAGACTACTTGGTAAAGTGAGTTTTAAAGAGTACAAGATCGGCTTACTTGCCTCTCGTTGTGTTACTTTTTTTGGAGTGACTTGTGAGGTTTCTTGCTTTGTTGAATTTTCTTTCTTTTATTTTTATTTTACTTTAAAATTTTCTTTTGAGTGTTATGATTTCAGGATGGGCGACAATAACAACAAGACACTTACGGCTATCTTAGCCACACTTTCCCGACTCACGACTCAAGTTGAAAGATTTGATGAAACCATGAGAAAACGACAAGAACCACAACTGGATCTACCAAACCAAAATCCAAGACCAAACAATGTTGAACTTTTGGTACCCAGGCGAGAAAAACCACGTTTACAAGCACCCAAACTCTGCAAAACCAAATTTCACGATCCCGTCTTTCAAAGGAGACAACGATCCAGACAGGTACATCGATTGGGAAGGAAAAGTTGATCTCATGTTCGCATACCATGATTGCCCCCAAGCTAAACAAGTTCACCTCATCACCATGCAATTCGAAGGATATGCTCGAACTTGGTGGATGCAAACAAGGAAAAAGATCCAGAACTTCCAAATTCCAATAATCACTTCTTGGACCGACCTCAAACAAACCATGAGGAAGCGATTCCTACCGACACATTATACACGATAAGTTAAACTACGACTACACCAACTTCGACAAGGTAGAAGTTCAGTTGAAGACTACTACAAGGAGATGCAGTCCTTACTCAATAGGGCTAACATAACCAAAAAAGAAGAGGTAACCGTGTCAAGATTCGTCGTCGGCTTAAACTCAAACATCACTGATCTTCTTGATCTCCATGAGTACAAAAACCTTGAAGATACACTAAAGAAAGCAATGACAATCGAAACACAAATACAAAGGAGATTCCGATTCAGAGAATATTACCAAGGTATTTCATCCTCTTACCAAGGTAATCCTTCAAATCCTTCCTCATCTTCTACTCCATCTTCTCTGAAAAAGCCAAGAGATGACAAACCTGACAAGGAGAAAGAACGACCAGGAAAGAATGACACACTTCCAACCCCTAAAGATCAAATGATAATTTGTGAGGAGGTAGAGAAAGTAAAAAAGGAAAAAGCTGAGAAAGAGGCAAAAGAAAAAGAGGTCACTAGTTTCAAAAACCAAAAGAATAATGACCCATGGGAGGTGAGTGAACCTAATTGTGAGAAGAAAAGAGTGACTCAAAATCTATGTGTGAGCACAAGAGAATTGAGAGAGAACATTCTTTACAAACAACCTTCCATCCTTGTTCACTTTAGGGAATCAATTGTTTCGATTTCTAACATTAACAAGGATTTGCCTAGTGTGTTTTCATCTTTGTTACAGGATTTTCGAGAAGTGTTAGGTGAACCACCTAACGAATTACCACCGAAAAGAGGAAAACAACTCCAAACCAATCTAATTCAAGGTTGCATCATACCTCGTCAAACATACAATCTCGAAGAAACCAAAGAGTTAGATTTGTTACAAAAAGGCTACATCCAGGAAAGCCTTAGTCGTGACGCCATCTTAATGACGAAACATGACTTGAACAACTCCACATGCTTTATAGTTCATGCATAGAGAATCCATGTAAATGATGAGAAAGTAAAAGCAACACGAGATTGGACCACACCATCTTCCATCGCCAAGAGTTGTCAAATAGTGCTAGGTGACCCTCCTGATGGGTTACCACCTAAAACCCTAATCACTATGCATATCAATTAAGAGTCACGATTTACGGGAGTCCAAAGACCGAGGTAAGCAAAACACAATAGACGATGCACTACCACGAAGGTATACTCTTACTTATCAAACGCATACTACTATTCTGAGAATTGAACATATCCAAGATGTATATCACAATAACTCGGATATTTCTGATAATTCTACCCATACTTTTAAAAGTGCTTCTAATGAGCTTTATCTTGTATATGAGTTTCCTTGCCAACTAAACAGGTTTTACAGTCCACAAATCTCCTCCCAAGAATTCTTAATTCATGAACCACACTTAGGAGACTTAAGGGATTACTTTAACAAACCAGTTGACATGGTTTTTAAACACTCATTCTCGCCACACAAGAATAAAACCATGGAGAAATTATCTGAAGCAATCATACAGAAAGCCAACAGAGGTCGACGCCATGTTGAATTTCAACCAAAACATCATCTTACAAGACTTGTATGCAAAAGAGGATTTCAAGACTACAAGAAATCAGTTCCTATAAAGAAGAAACCTCGACTAAAACGCATTAAGACATATCACATTGATCCTGGTAAATGTTTCACAAGTTTTTCGTTCAACACATCTAATTCTCTTTCTTTTGGATTTTCAGATTCGAGGACGAATCCTTTTGAGGAGTGGGGGAATGATACATGCACCAGAGTCCAAAATACATGCTTCTTTGGACTAATGTTTCTACTCGAAACTATTAGAAGAACAAAGTCTCGAAGATTCAAATTATATCTATTCGGTAAGTATAATGTGAATGAATCATTAAACGATTCTAATGTTGCTCCCTTTAATGTTTCAGATTCGAGGTCAAATCTTTTTGAAGAAAGGTAGGATGATACATGCATCACAAGGCTCACATCAAAGGAAGAAGTAATAACTCTTCCAAATGATCCACTCGTCCAAGCTTTGGAAAAGAAGATCAGAACAGCAGCAGACTTGCGACGACTTTTTGAATGGGATTCTGATCTTATTTAGTCAAGATGTCTTATATAGATACGACCGTCTGTCTCTTATATTTCTAACGGTTCTTGAATTGCATCAATACGATATTGGGAACTCAATATATGACTATTTTACTGAAGACGGTGCATGCAGAAAATCCTATACGGGATTAATACGGGATTTTGTAAATATTACAAATTTTCAATATTTTTATTGATTATTTGTAATATAACTTAATATAGGATGATGCATTATCTTTTAGGATTAGATTTATTATTTTATTAGGAATTAAGATTAGGTTAAAAATATTATCTTTAGTTATTTTTATTTTATTAGGAATTAGAGTTAAGTTATGTTTAGTTTATTATTATTTTATTCATTAGTTATTTAGGACCTTTAGAACTCAGCCCCTATATAAAGGAGGCTTCATTAAACTTTGTAATTCAAGATTTCTTTGATTAATAATACAACGAGAGTTCGTTTTTGCAAGTGCTGATTGCCTTGTGCCTTCGAAGCTTCTTCTCTTTGAGTTCTTTCAAGTTCTTGTGAGGGAGATTAATCTTCACACTCCAATTTGCCTTTTCATCATGACTAGGAGGGTTGGTTAGAGCCATATTATCGTGTTTGCCTTTTCATTGCGACTAGGAGGGCTCGATAGGACACTTATCCATCTATTTTCCAGAAATCCATCCTTACCATTATCATCTTTACCGTTCACCTTCATAAGGGAGATCTTTTGATTTCTTGGTTATCTTATTTTATTTTCAATTTCTTTATCTTTTGTTTATCTTGTTCTAATATTGTTTATTACCTTGTTTTCAGCACCTCAAAGAAACCCTAAAAGAACCCTAGCTATTACCGCCACATTCTCTATTCATTCCTTATTGTTCTTCATCGAGTCTAGAGCTTTCTAGGTTTGATTCTTCAACAAGAGCAGCGTTCATCAATCCGCCACCGCTTCCCTATTTATCTAGGTATAAATGTGATATCAAAATTTGAGATTGAATAAGGAATAACTATGGGCATTTATCTAGCACCGTCAGGCTATGTACTAAACAATTGGTCTGCAGAAGAATCACATGTAGTTTAGAAAATTCTTTCAGAGTAATGCACAAGAAACTTTCCCTATTGTCAAAAACCCAGGACAATAGTTGATCTTTTGTAAAGGTCTAATCTATGTATTTTTAATTATTTAATGAAAGATGCATTATTGTCAATTAACTAAGTGGCAAACGTTCTCTCGTGCATATTTTTTCATTCTTTATTTATTATTTATTATTATTTCATTCTATTTTGATATGAGATAAGTTTTCTCCTGTATGTATATATGTATATATGTTTATATATGCTCTCATTTGTTATTCTTTCAGGACCTTTGGTATAAATAATATGAATGCTGATGACTGACTCAGAGATAGATTTCTTGCTGCCCATATGTCAGGGGGAAGTCGAGGGTTGTGAAAATGAGGAGGAATGTGACTTACCTTTTGAACTGCTAAAAATGTTGGAAAGGGAGGATAAAAAGAGTATACCTCATGAAGAGCCCATTGAAATCTTGAATCTGGGATCCATTGAAAATAAGAAAGAGATAAAGATTGGCACCACTCTATCTGTTGAGGGAAAAAAAAGTTTGATTGAGTTGCTTCAAGAATACAAAGACATGTTCGCTTGGTCATATGAGGATATGTCAGGCTTAGATACTGAGTCAGTGGTGCAAAAATTATCGATAAAACCAGAATATAAATTGGTACAATAAAAGCTCAGAAGGACGAGACCCAAAATGCTGCTGAAAATTAAAGAAGAAGTAAAGAAGCAATTCGATGCTAGGTTCCTGAAAGTAGAAAAATATCCGGAATGGGTAGTAAAAATTGTTCCAGTACCTAATAAGGAATGGAAAGTTTGCATGTGCATTGACTACAGAGATCTTAACAGGGCTAGCCCAAAAGATAATTTCCCTTTGCCACACATAGACACCTTGATAGACAATACAGCTGAAAACTCCCTATTTTCATTCATGGATGGGTTTTCGGGTTACAATAAAATAAAGATACATCCAGAAGATATGAAAAAGACTACGTTTGTCACCATGTGGGCCATATTTTTCTACAAGGTGATTTCATTTAGGCTAAAGAACGCAGGGGCAACCTATCAGAGAGCCATGGTAACACTGTTAAAGAAATATACATGATACATAAAGAAATAGAAGTCTATGTCGATGATATGATTGTTAAGGCCAAAACGAAGAAGATCATGTAGAGAATCTGAGGAAACTCTTCTAAAGATTAAGAAAATGCCAGCTAAAACTCAATCCAAGTAAGTGTACCTTCGGGGTAACGTATGGAAACACTTAGGGTTTGTAGTGAGAAAAAAAGGATTGAAGTATATATGAACAAAGTCAAAGCTATTTAGGATTTACCACCCCCACAAACATAATAAGAAGTTCGAGGATTCTTGGGAAGATTAAAATATATCGCCCGGTTTTTTTCACAATTAACCGAGAAGTGTAATCCCTTTTTTTGTATTCTCAGTAAAAAACCCCAGGGAGATAGAATGATGATTACCAATGAACTTTTGAAATAATAAAGGGATATTTATCAAATGCTCCGGTTCTAATGTCGCCAATCTCAGGTAAACCATTAATTTTTTACTTTTCAATCTTCGAGAATTCAATGGGGTTTGTATTAGGGTAGCATGACCAAACCGAGGAAAACAATAGAGCAATCTACTAGCTCAGCAAATAATTCACTGATTGTGAGGCAAGTTACTTACCGATCGAAAAGTTGTGTTGTGTTTTAGTTTGACTACTTGGAGGCTTAGGCAGTTTATGTTGTATCAGACTACTTGGTTGATCTCTAAACTTGATCCTATGAAATATATAATGGGTGTGCCCGTTTTATCTGGAAGATTGACTCGTTAGCAGATTTTGTTGTTTGAGTTTGACATCCAATATGTAAGCCAAAAATCAATTAAAGGGAGTGATATAGCCGATTTCGTTGCAAGCAGGGCTTCGAAAGAATATAAATCGATGAACTTTGATTTCCCATAAGAAGATTTGTTGGCTATTTCAGGTAAAGAGGCAGTTCCCTCTACCGATGAATATTGGAAGATGAATTTGGTGGTGCCTCAAATACCTTGGGACACGAGATTGAGGCAATTTTGGTCTTACCAAGTGAAGAACATTATCCTTCCACCAGTCGATTGAACTTTGATTGCACAAACAACATGGCTCAGTATGAAACATGTATTCTGGGTCGTAGAGCTACCATTGAGCGTAAAGTAAGAATACTCAAAGTGTATGGGGATTCAACTCTGATAATTTATCAACTTAAAAGTAAATGGGAAACGAAAGACCCCAAGTTGGTGGAATACAATAGGTTGGTGCTGGATCTTATCAAAGAGTTTGAGGAAGTGACATTCCATTACCTCACCAGAGAAGAGAATTAAATGACAGATGCTCTAGCCACTTTGCGAGCAGCCTTCAAAATCAATGAACATTCAAATATGATGCCTATTGAGATGCAAGATTATGAGTATCCAGTCCACTGCTACAACATAGAAGAGGAAGAGGATGGAAATCCTTGGTATTATGATATACTGTAATACATCATATATCAAAGCTACCCTGAGCGAGAAACTAAGAATGACAAAAGAACTATTCGAAGCATGGCTTTCATATATGTGCTTGATGGCGAGATCTTGTACAAGAAAAGTCATGATTAGGTTTTGTTGAGGTGTGTGGATGCCAAAGAAGCTAAAACAATCATAGAAGAAGTGCATGAGGAAGTATGTGGTACCCATACTAATGGACATGCAATGGCTAGACAAATAATGAGATTTGGATATTATTGGTCGACCCTAGAAACTGTATAAATTATGCAAGAAAATGTCATAAATGCCAGATTTGTGGAGAAAATCTCCATACCTTTCCTCATCCATTACACATAATGAATGCTCCATGGTCATTCTCTATATGAGGGCATAGATGTCATTGGGAAAATCTCGCCCAAAGCTTCCAATAGTCATTTTTTCATATTAGTAGCAATAGATTACTTCACTAAGTGGGTGGAAGCGGCTTCCTATGCAAATATCACTCAATCAACAGTTTGCAAGTTCTTAAAGAAAGAGATTATTTGTCGATATGGACTTCCAGAAAGGATCATCACCGATAATGCCTTGAATTTAACAATAAGATGATGGGTTAAATATGTAAACAGTTCTAGATAAAACATTATAATTCCACCACTTATAGTTCAAAGATGAATGGGGCAGTAGAGACAGCCAATAAGAACATCAAGAGTCTCATAGAAAAAAATGAATGATACTTATAAAGAATGGCATGAGAAGTTACCATTTGCTCTGTTTGCCTACTGAACTTCAGTTAGGAAATCAACTGGGGCAACTCTATTTCTTTACCCAATGGAATGGAAGCTTTGTTGCCATAGAGGTTGAAATTATGTCACTTCAGGTTCTATTAGAGGTTAAACTAGATGAAGCATAATGTGTGCAAGTTAGGTAAAAAAATTAAAAGTTATCTGTCATGGACAAATGTATCAGAAGCATATAATGAGGGCACGTAACAAAAAGGTTCGCCCATGAGAATTTTAGGAAAGAGATCTGGTACTAAGAAAGATTCTGCCAATTCAAAAGGACTTCAGACGTAAATGGATGCCAAATTGGGAGGGACCCTATGTTGTAAATAAGGCCTTTTCCAGAGAAGCTTTGATCCTCACCAAAATGGATGGACCAGAGTTACCTAACCCTGTGAATTCTAACGCTGTCAAGAAGTACTTCGCTTGAAGAAAGAAATAAAGAAAATAAAAAATAAGAAAAATAAGAAAGAAAATGAAAGAATGAAAAAAGGGAAGAGGAAAGAAAAGAAAAAGAGAATAAACTAAAGGGGGTTCAAGATGAAAACCCGTAAAGGATGTCTTGAAACCAAAGGAGGTCTCAAGTTGAAAACACGCAAAGGGCGGCTTGATAATTTTGAAAATTCAGAATTCTTGCATTTTGGAGATTCTGAATTAGTTTTGAAGACTTGAAATAGTGGTCAGGATTAAGACTGGAAATAAGAAAGGCTTAGATAACCAGAAAAGAAATGTAGAACGCATGAGATTCAAATAATGGTTTATGGCATCCAACGTTCGGGGAATTCGGTAGTACAGGGGAAATATCACACCCTTTCACATTGTCACAATCCTCAAGATCCCTTTGACAGAAGCTACACTTGTGTCATTTTGCTGAATGCCAATTCAAAATCATTCGTACTATTAATATTTTAGGATGCCTGTTGTGTTTTCTTTTAATTATTCTAGTTAAAAGTTTGCCATGTATTTACCCAAAAAGTCTTTATTTAAATAAATAAAAAGAGGTCTTTTTATTGTTAAAATTTTGTTGCAAGCATCCTAATTGAAAATAAAAACATGCAGATTAACTTAGAAAACATGAGATCATGTGTATAATTGTACAAAAAGTTTTGGAAAAATACAAGAGTTCTGAAGCTAAAAATGGATTTAACATGAGGCTTATGTGATGTCGGTCTATAGAAAGTTAAAGCCTTAGGTTACACGTAAAAGCTAAACAAGGTGGGATAATCCAAGAGGTTTGTCATTGATAAAGTAGCTGGTCATGAGTAGTGTCTGGGTTAAAGAGTAAAGAGATTCAGAGTCACGTTCAACCAAAGAGTGTCCGACCAGAGTTGTCAGTCAGGATGAACTACTATTGATTTCTCTTGCCCAAGATTTGACTGAATTACAAGGCTGTCGACAAAAGAGAGTTCTCGTTTGAAAAGAAAAATACCCTAAAAAGAATGCACCATTGCACACATTTTCAGCATAAATATGATCATGACATAAAATGCATATAATGATAAATACAATTGAGTACTTATAAGTTCTCTAAAAGGAAAGGATGGAGATGTAAGGACCCAACATATAAGTAACCAATTCAGATTTCTATGTTTGTTGGTGGCAAGACAAGATCCCACAAGAGAAATCACTTTCCAAAGATTATCCTCTCAAGGCTTTCCGGTATGATTTTTTCGAATCCTCAAGCATATACTTTTTCAAAACGAAGCTTTGGTTAAACACATACCACTTTTTATTCTTTTAAAATTATTCTTCTTAAAATTATTTTAAAGGATATTTTTTAGGTATTTGATCTACCTACCCAAAGATCGATGTCGACTCCAAACTTGTTTATTTATGCATTTATTTTAAAACCCAACCTTTTCCAAGATTAAGTTGGATCGCTCCCCGCCATAGCCATAA
This sequence comes from Hibiscus syriacus, assembly GCF_006381635.1. Lineage (NCBI taxonomy): Eukaryota > Viridiplantae > Streptophyta > Magnoliopsida > Malvales > Malvaceae > Hibiscus > Hibiscus syriacus. The sequence goes on along the minus strand of NW_024062600.1, from coordinate 137,747 downwards.
AAAGCTTAAGGATCGTTCCGACAGTTGTAGTTAAGTCATTTTATTTTAAGGGTAAACTATACAAATGATCACTTTTGTTTCATGATAAATTACTAATTATAGTCATTTTGTAAACCCAAAATAATTAAGAGATAAAATACTCCAACACCTCGTTGCTTCATTTTGATGCAGATCGACTCTTATTCTTGTTTCCCATGACCCATTTTTCATGGCGAAACACATAGAAAGAGCTTTGGAAAAGGATTTTGGAGTGGTTGTGGGGATAAGGTCAGTCTATTTGCATTTTGCAGAGTGTAATCATTGTATACATTTAACCAGTGGTTAACTTTTTTTTTCAGCCACTGGTTTATCATTCGGCCTGTTAATGCTAAATCCATTTCATTGATTCATTCCAAATGTGATGTGCAACATTTTATAATTATCTTTGGCTTCCTTTCATTCCACTATTAGTAACCAAAAGAACAACCACCAAAGAGTCGATTCATTTTTGTTTGAGTATTCGCATTGTTTTAAATAATCAAATTACCATTAACCGGAAATAGCACCGGTTACAACGATATCAGAAATACAATCATGAAAATCTAACATAAAAGAACTTGTTGTAACCGTCCATGAAGCAAACTGGGCCAATAAATGAGCGGCCATATTTGTTGATCGGCGAACCAAATCCGGTTGAATTCAGAATATTTCGAGCCTCAACCAAATGGAAATGGAGCGCTTAAAGATCAGAGTCGGAATAAAGAACATTTGATACAACATTGGCCGCATCACTCTCTATTGTCACATGTGAGTAACTTGATTCTATTGCGAAATGAAGTTCCATGTTTAAAGCACAAGATTCTATAACAACTGAATCCTTAAGAGAATCAATACATATAGCTAAATCTCCAAGAATAAACCCATCAGAATCTCTTGCAATGATTCCAACAGCGGGAGCATCAGCCGAGGATGGACATGCTCCATCAGCATTGATTTTGATGAAACCTGACAATTGCTTACACCACTTATCCAAGTGGGAAATATTACTTGCAGCAACTCATCTGGTCAGTCGGGATGAAGTTGCAGTAGTGTACGCCAATTGCAGAGCCTTGGAGGATGCTGAAACATACCAGTTAGGGAGCATCTTTGACTCGTGAATCTGAACATTACGTAGATACCAAACTTGCGATAGCAGCCCCAATAAAGATGTAAATCCTCTAGTATCCATAAGGTTTAGCGCTAGGATTCGACACGCATGTGTTAAGCATATTCTTTCAATATCACATGATTTACGCTGCGCACCTACCTATGAGCTTCAACAGTTGGCTTACCAACATCAAGAGTGGGCTTACTTAGATAGAATAGTAAGCAAGAAAGGTGAATCATAGCAAGACAAAGCAGATCAAAACATCCCTTCTTTAGCTTTGCTGTTGCGTAATTCCAGCAAGGAAAGAAAATCCATATAATATTGGCAGAACCAGTTTTAGACCCTAGATGTCTAAATTGGTTGCGAGGGTGTCTCAACATGCCTTAGTGGACCCTTAGAAGCCTGATGCAAAGAATCAAGAGAAATAGGGCTGTGCTAAACCTTACGTAAAAACCTTACCTTAAGACTGCTTCGAGAGCGGATAGAGCATCCTCTTTTGGGCATGAATCCTATTTTCATCAATCCGAATAGAATAGTAAATGACGTTCTTTGGCTGCTTCCTCCTTTCATGCTTCCTACTGCACGAGATGAGACGGATGGACTACGAACAAAAGGGGCTCCAATCTCATGGGCGGAAGTTCCTTGCCTTGCCGCGGGATTTCCTATTCATCTTTTCATATAGTCATCAGAAGGGATATCTTGAAATCCTGGTCCAGTTGAGGTTGAAGATGCGAAAGAAGTTGTTTCCGGTGCGTCTTGTTACGAGATCTGTTCCTTATAGATTAGATAAAGAATAGCATAGCACTTTCAGGGAGAAAGAGAAGAACGCCAGGGTCCGAAGGAGGCTCGTTCATCAACGAAGGCAAGTTCATCAATCGACCAGAAGAAAGGGCAAGCCAAGGGCAAGGGTATGAAATAGGTTCATAAGCTCGAGTAGGAGTTGCAAGCCGCATCCGTAGTCTATCATTCTATTTCCGCTTCTCACTGTACATGGAAAATGATCCCTGCTAGCAATCTCTTATATAGTATGCCTCTATCTCTATGAAACATAGAGCCTTTCTTTCTTAGTCAGATTCTTTCCTGACTTGAACCAAAGCAACTCTTTCACCTCTCCACGGACACTATCACTAAGCCATATCACTAAACCATAGCTACTTTCATCATTGATCTAGTGGCATTCTATCTTTCATCCAGTAGGCTAGCTGCTTGCTGCAACATTTAACATTCTTTCTTCCTTTATGGCATTAACAAAAACAGAGCATCGAGAGAGAGAGAGCAGGCCATTCCCCTATCTGTTCATTTTTTATTCAATCGAGTCCTACTCTTTCTAAACCGCCTTAGGCCCACTCACTCCCGTCGAAGAGAAGGGAAAGGAGGCACTGAGGCGACAATTGGCTAAAAGGGATCGATCCCACAACCGCTAAAACGCCTTTTGAGGCCGCGACGAAAGACCAGGCTATCTCCAGAAGAAGGCTGCGCAAAAGATCATAGAAAGGTCGGGGAATCCTTTGCTTAAGATTAGATTAGCTCGGAAGAGAAGAGAGATTGACCCGAGTGGTCTTGGTCTCAAGGTCCAAGGATAGTTCTTTGTGACTTTTTATTCGCCTGTCGATTATTGGTCCTTGAAGGACCGAAACTCATGCTCTGAACCTCTTGCCAGAGCTTCTTTTCCTCACCCAGTAACGAGATTAGTTTGCTTTGCTTTAAGCAAGTTACCGTCGAAATAAAGTTTATTTGCTCTGGGGTGCCACAAGACTCAAACACTCCAGAGGTGACAAAGGATGGTTAATCAGCCAAAACAAAAATTGGTGAAACTTCGGAACAATCTCGTAAGGCATGAAGGACAGTTTTCTCGGCCAAACCACACAATGGGAAGGGCCCATCTGAAATTCAAGACATGAATAATCATCGGCGGACTGGTAACGCTTCATGAGCAGCTCTCCAACCGAAGACTCGTACCCTTGGTAAAGTAGGAAGGCGAGAGATGAACAACCTTAGACGGGAAGGCGTCACTTGCTGCCTGAACATCCTACAAAGCCAACGATATCCAGAGTGCACCGAATAAGAACCGGTGGAATGCCCCTGCCATAGCAACATGGCTTAAGTCACTGGAGAAATTGGGCAACGCAAAATGGCTTATACATATGCGTAAACACCCATTTTCGTCCTGGATCTTTTATTTTATATTATAATATTATTTTATATAGTATATATCATGTATATAGTATGGTATATATATTATAATATTTATATATTATATTATATTATATTATATTATATATATTATTTTATTATATAGTATAGTATTTTATTATATTATATGGTATATTATATAGTATATATATTATAGTATATTATATATTATATATAGTAAATTATACAATATATATTATATATTATAGTATTTATATTATTTATTATATAGTATATTTATATTATAATATTATATATTTTTTATTTATTAAATAATAATTTTCTTTTATTTATTTTCATGTCCAAGTCAAAAGGTCCAAGAATCCATATCCAAATCCGAGAAGCCCAGCAAACAAAGCTCACTTGACCCAGTGAGTAAGTTGCCAAGCCCGATTCAGCAGGGGTAAGCCTAAGTCACCTGACCTAGCAAATTAGGGTTCCCTGTTTAACATTGGCACCGTAAAAAAAACAACAGTTGGATCTATCAAATGATCCAAAGGTACATAACAGATCAAGATAACCGAAGGGTCACCAACGGGCAGATAACAGCGTGTGAAGGTCACACATCGGCGAAAGAATTAATACACCATGGTACAAGTTAAATCGAAGCATTTCGACACCCAAAATAGAAAAAAATACAGAACAAATACGTTCGATAAATCCCAAAATAGAAAATCCTATTAAATCGGGATTGAGCCACTGAGATTCAAAGGAAAGATTTCATTTTGAGGCCATATAAACACAGAAGAAGCCATCGAAGAAGAGGGGAGAAAAACAAAGCAATATACAGCAAAAAACGAAACAAATCAAGCAAGAATAACATTCGAACAACTAAAAAATCACACAACATTAAGCGACATTTTTAGTCTCGGAATGAGAAGGGTCACTGGAAAAGCGAAAAGACCTCGTCGAAAAAAGGTAAACCGAAAACATTTATTTAGATCTATGTCAATTGAAGCTTTTTCTTGGTATTTGGGGGCTAGATCCGACTTTGGAGTGTTGAGTGGAACGTTTTAGGCTAGTTTGGATTTTTTTGGCTACCAGAGGTGGTCGCCAGAGCGGTAGTCCAAGTAGCGGCGGCTTCACCAGCAGGTGCCTAGCCATAGGCCGATCGGGGGTTGCATTGAGAGAGTTTGATAGAGGGAGAGGGTTTTGTTTTTTTTGGTGTAATGGTTAAAAATGAGGAGAAAAATTTTAAGGGCTTTATATAGGGAGGACCACTGTACAAATACAAAATAGTTAAATTATTTTCGCAATCCCTACTGTTTTGATGCATAGTTCTTTTTAGTCACATATTGTAAATTTTCCTTTAAATTTTGAATTAATTCAATTTGGTCCCTATTTATATTTTCCATATTTTACAAATTGGCCCCTAACTTTTTTTTGGTCTTAACTTCTAGCATCAATTTGACCCCTAAATTTCAATTATTTTCAATTTAATTCCCATTAATATTTGATTTTTTTAATTTAATACTTTGATTTGATTTGATTTTTTATTTATTTGTTGTTTAATATCGATTTCACAAATTTAGGCTATTCTAAAATTTGTCAAAGGTAAGTAATTCAGATCAAATTTTTAAATTTTAATTTAACTTTTAATTTTCGCAATTAAGACAATCGGAAAATCAAATTGGTACCGAAAGGGCAGTACAGGGGTACTAATATTTCCTTAATTATAATCAACACCCGAATCCGACAAATATCTGGTATGTTGTAGATTAGACAACGATAAGTTATGGTATATAATCAACCAAATTAAAATGATCGGTGACGACTTCATCACACCAAATTAAGTCAAAACCCGATTTCGAGACCACCCAAACGACCGCTACGACAGCTTGGCAACTCCACTACGGGCAGGTAAGAGAGCCAGGCCAAAGACGATTCATGGTTGTCTTCCTAAAAGAAAGTTGTAAGTTTAGATTATAATTATCTTTTCGATCCTTTCTATTTACCTTCGATTATTATTTTCAAATAAATAGTTGGACTGACGGTTTTCTAATGATTTCAGGTTTTTTCTTTCTAAAAAATCATTCATCTCATGCTCTAATCCCGATCTCAAAACCATTTTTAAAGTGGGAGTGAAAGCAACACCTTCGTGGGAATTTATTCTCCGTATAAACCTAGCAAGTAAACTTCGGGATTCATATACCTTATGTCTTCGTGTGAATTTATTCTCCGTACAAACAGAAGGGAATGTATCCTCTCGAGTTTAACTCGGTCCACAAGAGCCTGTGATGGGCTTAGGACTAAGGATCTGGCAAGCCCAATGGGGCACGGATAAGAAGAAATTAGGTACCACTTTTAGAACCAAACCGTGATGCTGCAAGGAATTACATACCACCCCAAAACTTCATTCAAAACCTAGGATGCTTGATTTATTTCCTGACTTATTTTAATGTTCAAAGCATGCAAATTAGAATTACATGCGGTTAGGATTTGTTCAAGAAACTAACATGCTGGACAGAGATCATGTCCAGGTGGGAACAAAAAACATGTGGGGTAAATATCATGTGGGGTAGGAATTTTTGTTTTCATTATTTTGATTATTATTCCTATTTTACTGACTTTTTCCTTTTCATTTTTTCATTTTTCGTTTTATCATTTGCATCATTTAAAAGAGGTGTTGATCCGTAAAGTGTTCGTTAAACTCAAATAGTTTGCATGAATGGAAAAAGGGATTGTAATTCAAGAGGTAAAAAAATGCAAAAATACGACTATGGTAAGAAAAGTCTCAGAAGGAAAAGGGAGACAGTCAACAAGACAACTATGTACGAGACATGCCTGGCTACGCCTCCATCAGCCTCAAACAGAATGATATCTAGGAGTTATAGAACATTTGGGACAGTTAAAGGAATGACAGGAAATAGAGGTTGTGCCATCGATACGGTGATATCGCACACATGCTCTATGTCAAGATAGATGAACTTCTAATTTGAGCCTTAGTGTTGTTTTGGAATCCGGGATACAACTGCTTTACATTCAACAAAGAAGACATGTTCCCACAATTGAAGAGTACGCTACCCTGTTACATTGTGAGAGAATTAGAATGAACCGGGTCTTCATCAAATACATAAAAAATCATCCATTCAAGAATGGGTTGGAAAAGGTTGCAGGGTAATTGATTGAATTCAACACAGAGGAAAAGGAGAAGGAATTGCTTGGACTCACATAAAAATATTAATGAATAATCATCCAGACGAATGGAAGGTGATCGATCTTTTTGCACTGGGTATCTACGACATGGTTATCTTTCCTAAATCCCTGGGATACATTGAAGCAGTTGTGGTGGAATTATTTGAGCAGTTGCCTAAGTGAGTGATTCCTGCACCAACGATCCTAGCTGAGACCTTCAGTTCATTAAAACACTGTAGAAGGACTCGTGGAAGACGTTTTATAGGATGCACACAACTACTTCAGGTTTGGATTCCCAGTCATTTTTGGAAAATTGATGGGATTTCTTACTATCATTTTAGTATGGCATACTCTTATTTGGAGGAATTGCTTACATAAAAATGGTGAGAAGGCGTTCCAAGGGAAAAGTGGGCAAAGATCTTTATGCATATCCAGGACAAAGACATCGTATGGAGATCCCCTTGGCTGACTCATAGTGACATTATCAGTGTGGAGTTTCAGGACTAGTAATCTTACTTGGGCTGTGGGGAGGAGTTGGCTATTCTCCGCTTTTAGCACTTTGGTAGTATGAGGCACGTCAGTTTGTCCCAGTCACACATGTGATATCTAGTTCCGAGTTAGCATATAATGAGGATAATTATAAGAAGAAAGTCAAAGGTATATCTGAGTCATGGAAGAAAATATCCATACAGACATTGTGGCTACAAAAGGCATGCTTACTCCAAACTAAATGGAATGGAGGAAGTTGAGGAAGAATGATACTATTCCTATACCAGACCATGAAGACACTCAGACCATTGAAGAGCATCTTAAACCAGTTCCCTCTGAGCTAGAGATAGCAAAGAAGAAATTTGAAGCTGAAAAAGAGGAACTGAAGTAAAGATTGAGAGAGTTAGAAGCTAAAAAATTCCAGTAGAAGCTGGACACCGATACTCAAAAAAACCGAGCAGATAAATTGGTAAAGGAACCGAAGAAAGTTTTCTACGAGTTGGAAGATCTGATAAAAGAGTATTAAGAACAGGTCCATAAAAATACCAGTTTGAAGAGATCTTCAAAGTATTGGAGAGATGAAGCCTGCTTGAAGAGGAAATTTGAGGTGCAAGATGATAGGGAAACGTTAAAAAATCAATTAAAGGCTTCTCAGAAATAGTTATCATAAAGCCAACACCAGAACAAGTGACTAAAGACTCAAGGTAATTGATCTATAGAGGTCCCTTCCAAGGCAGTAGGAACAGGACAATAAAGTTATGAAAGAGCGTATAGCTGAATTGGAGAGTATTATGGAAAGTATAAAAAGTGGACAAACAAACTCCAAATAATTTCCATTGATGGAGGACTCCATTGGCGTTTTCGTTGGGAACAAGCTCAGCAAATAGTGAAGGATAGGAATGCAATCATTCAAGATTTCTTAGAGAAGGTACAGAAGGCAGCCTGTCACTTGTATGGTTTGGCAAGAGAAGCTAGAGTGGTTGATAAGGTATTCAGCCAGCGACAGATGAAACAAAAAGACTCATCAATCTACTAGAAGTCGTTCGAGGTCTAGAATATTTAACTAGAATGTACCTTTAAATATTTTTGGTCTCTTAGTAATAACACTTTTGTCTCAAGACTATTTATAATAACAGACACCTTTTGGATCAATGCCTCAAAAGTTTCATGCATATTGCTTTTTTACATTTTCTTGCATTTTCATTTATTTACATTCAAAATCATCTAACAGAAAATGTCTCATCACAAAAAGGAAAAAACACTGAACACACCTCATCCTCACAATACCCGCACGAAGAAGAAGAAGAAGGAAGGTAAGATTGCTCAACTTGAAGAAAACATGCTGAAATTGCAAAAAGAGCTTGAGGATAAAATAAGTCAGAATCATCAAAATACTCTGGATTCCATCACTACGAACCATGATTCATAAATTGATCAGATTGTTGCAAGGTTGTATGGCTTGAATTAGGTGAAAGCTCCTGGGACAGGGGCATCTGAAGGGGTAGTTGTGCCACCCACTCCACAGCTGGTTATCTTACATAAAATCTTACCATGGCTTCAAGGGGACTCCTCTGCTGCAAAAGCACAAACTTTCTGTAATCAACCCTAAGAATAATTTGGATGATCATCATATTCCAGGTTTTGATAAGGATGACAAAGCGGAAAAGATGAAGGAAAAGATCGAGTATTTGGAAGACCAAATGAAGACGGCTAAAGGAGATGTCAACTATTATGGAGTCAATGCTCTGGAATTAAGTCTAGTCCCGGATTTGGTTCTTCACCCCAAGTTTAAAGTTCAAGTTTTGAGAAGTTTGATGGGAATTATTGCACCTCAACTTACATTACCATGTTTTTTCGAAAGATGAAAGGATATGTTAGGAATGACAACTCCAGATTCACTATTTCCAGAAGAGTCCGTCGAGTTCAGATATCTGGTGGTATAGTCAGCTGAATCTTTCTCACATTAGGACATGGAAAGATCTTGCCAAATCATTATTGGAACAATAAAAAACATGAATGACTTGAGACCAGATCGTGTTATGATGCAAAGTATGGAGAAAAAGCATAACGAAAGTTTCAGGCAATATGCACATCGATTAAAGGATTGAGCTGTGCAGGTTCATCCACCTTTAGATGAAAAAGAAACAATGAGTCTCTTCGTACATACTTTCAAGGCTCCTTTATTTGGGTATTTGATTACAATTACATCCGGGAACTTTTCCGATCTAGTTATGGCCAGAGAAATGGTGGAGGTGTCCATTAAACAAGGAAAACTAGAATGAGGTGACTATAACAGAAGACATTCCATGAAGAAAAGAGAATGAGATATCAACAACATTAGCACTTAAAACACTAGCAAAAGTGTTACGATTTCTAAATCAAAACCTACTACAATTGTACCGTCATGTACTTCTAGACAAGATTTGAAGGAACCAATGAAAGAAAGAGAAAATGAGCATTTCGATCATATTCCCATGACTTATAAAGAACTTTATCAGTAAATTTATCATACTAGCACCAAGACCTTTCCCTTACAAAGACAGTAAGAAAATACCCTGGAAATGTGAATGCCAAGTGAGTGTTATAAAAGAAGATGTCAATGAAGTGGGGCATTCTACTAGAAGTGGGAGGTGCTACCCCCAGAAGTCTAACCTACCCTAGAGGATGCTTGATCCATTTAAAGGAGATGAACCAACAGTTAATGAGCCAATAAAAAAGAAGAGTTGTGGAGTTCTTGAAATTTTTAAAACATAGTGAATATAACATTGTAAAACAGTTACATAGCTTGTCAGCTCGCATCTCAATGTTGGCTTTACTACTAAGTTCAGAGGCACACATGGAGGCACTACTGAAGGTCTTGAATTAAACATTTGTGCCAAAGGATGTACCAGTCAATAAGCTGAATCAATTGGTTAATAACATTCAAGCTGATAATCTTATCTCATTTTATGATGATGAGATTATGTCCGTGGGAAGTGGTTGAGCCAAAGCATTACACAATACCACTTATTATAAGCGACATGCTTTACTAAGTGTACTAATCCTTCCTTAATGTAATGCCTTTGGTCACCCTTAAAAGGATATTAATGGATACCTCCCACATGAGAACATGCCAAAGTGTGGTTCAAGCATTTGATGGGACAAAAAGGGAAGTTCTTGGCGAAATTGAAGTACCATTAACCATTGAGCCTACCACTTATAACATAGATTTCTTAGTGACGGATAATATGCCTTTTAGGAAGGCCATGGATTCATCAAGATGGGGCAGTACCATCAATACTCTACCAGAAAGTCAAGTTTTTTATTTATGGGACTTTTATAATCATCAATATTGAAGAAAACATAGTGGCAAACATGACCACCGATGCCCATACATTAATATAGAAGAGGAAGCCCTTGAATGTTTGTTTCACTCATTGAAGTTAATCAATGCCACATTTGTAGCTAAAGGGAGTATGATTTCCAAACCAAGATTTTCAAAATACACCAAGATGGAAATCAAGCAAACCTGGAGAAAGGTGCAAGGATAGGAAAAGGGTTTGGGAACTCTCTACGAGGAAGAATCAACCTTATTTTCTCTTTTACTAAGATGGATTAGTTTAGACTTAGATATTAGCCCATTCATCAATAAATAAGGAAGGAAATTCAGAAGTGCCAAGAAAGAAGAAGGGCGAAAGTGACTGGAGAGGAGGTTCAATGGGAACCAATGGTTTTTCCTCCTCTTTACGATACATTTAGGACTGGTGGATATGTGTTTAAGGGAGAAGTAATGATGAACTTATCAAATTTGGAGAAAGCTCTGAAAGACTTGAGTATCAGTGTTATAACAACATATGATGTTGAGGAAGTTGATAGATCTAGAATCCATCCATTACCGTCGGGGTTTGTGTTTAACAACTGGACTGCTGAAGAACTACCTGTGGTTTTCAAATCTCTTTCAAAGTAATACTTAAACATTCCCTATTTTCTTATACCTTGGGTAATAGGTGATATTTTTTAAGTGTTGATAATATGTTTTTATTTATATTTCAATAAAATATGTAATTTTCTTTTTTGGAAAACATTTTTTTCATTTCCTTTTTCGTATATATATATATATATATATAATACATTTGTTTCTATGTTCTATGTGGGATAGTTTCCTCTTACATATATATATTCCCCTCTTTTTCTTTCAGGTCTTTGGATGTTAATGATGTGGATAATGATAATTCTGATCCGAAGATCGATTTTGAGCAGCTCAAGTGTCTTGGGGAAATCAATGAATATGACAAATGAAGAATAGCGCAACTTACCTTTCAAATTATTAAGAATGGTGGAAAGAGAAGAAAATAAATATTACCCCATGAGGAAAATTGAAGTTTTGAATTTGGGGACTGAATAAGAGAAGAAGGAAGTTAAAATTGGCACACCGCTTTCGTCTGAAGCAAGACAAAATTTAATAGACTTACTCCTGGAGTACAAAGACGTGTTTGTATGGTCATCCATAAATTACCAACCAAGCCAAAATGAAAACCCATACAACAAAAACTAAGGAGGATGAGGCCTGAAATGCTCCTTAAGATAAAAGAAGAAGTCAAAAAGCAGTTTGATGTTGGTTTTCTCCAGGTAGCCAAGTATCCAGAGTGGGTGGCTAACATAGTGTCGGTGCCAAAGAAAGATGGAAAAATGTTCATGTGTGTTGACTATAGAGACCTGAACAGAGAAAGCCCTAAAGATAATTTCCCCTTGCCACAGATAGATACCCTGGTAGATAACATGGCCAGAAATTATTTTTTTTCTCGTTCATAGACAGTTTCTTAGGATACAACTAGATTATGATGCATCTCGGCGACTTGGAAAAGACTACATTTGTCATAATGTGGGGAACATTCTGCTATAAGGTGATGCCCTTCGGTCTAAAGAATATTGGGGCAACATACCAAAGAGCCCTAGTGCCCTTGTTTCATGACTTGATGCATAAGAAGATTGAAGTCTATGGTGATGATATGATTGTCAAATCCCAAACTGAAGATGAATATATTGAAAATGTGAGGAAACTTTTTCAAAGATTAAGGAAGTTTCAATTGAAGTTGAATCCAAACAAGTGCATCTTTGGAGTAACGTCTGGAAAGCTGTTGGGTTTCATTGTTAGCAAGAGAGGCATCGAGATTGATCCAGATAAAGTAAAATCCACCTAGAATATTCCTCCACTACGTACACAAAAGGAAGTTTGAGGTTTTCTGGGAAGATTGAACTATATTGCTTGGTTCATGTCTCTTTTGACAGATAAGTGCGACCTAATTTTTCATCTCCTTATAAAGAACAATTTTGGAACATGGGATGATGACTATCATATTTTATTCGAAAAAGTAAAAGAGTATTTGTCTCAGACTTCAATTTCAATGTCACTAATTCTAGGAAAACCATTATTTCTCTATCTATCAATCTTTGAGAATTTAATGGGATGTGTCCTGAAACAACATGATGAGTCTGGAAAGAATGAAAGAGCCATTTACTACCTTAGCAAGTGATTTACTGATTGCGAGGAAAAATATCCACCAATTGAGAAAGTTTGTTTGCTTTAGTCTGGGCTATACGAAGACTTAGAAATACATGCTATACCATACTACCTGGTTAATTTCCAAGTTGGACCTATTAAAATTCATGATGGGTGTACCCACTCTCTTTGGAAGGTTAGCCCGATGGCAGATACTTTTATCAGAATTCGATAGTGAGTACGTGAGTCAAAAGGCTATAAAGGGAAGTGCCATATCTGACTTCCTAGAAAGTAGAGCTTCCAAAAACTATGAACCATTGAACTTCGATTTCCCATATGAAGATTTGATGTCCATATCTTTAGAAGAGGCTAGTACTTCCACATGTGATTTCAGGAAGATGTACTTTGATGGTGCATCAAACGTGTTGGGGAACGGTATTGAGGTCTTCCTGATCTCACCCATAATAAACCATTATCCATTCACTAGCAGATTGAATTTCAAATACACCAACAATATTACAGAGTATGAAGCATGTGTTTTAGGGATTTGAGCTGCCATAGGACAGAACATAAAGACTTTACGGGTTTATGGGGATTCTACCTTAGTGATTTATCAACTCCGAGGAGAATATGAAACAAAGGATGCCAAACTAGTGGAGTACATAAAACTTATCTTGGAGCTAATTGAAGAGTTTGATGAAGTCATTTTCCGTTATGTTCCCAGAGAAGAGAATCATATGACATATGCTTTAAGTACATTAGTATTCAAGACTAGTGAGGAATCCAACATGATTCCAATCGACATGCAATCATACGAGTAACTAACTCATTGTTATTACATCGAAGAAGGAAAAGACGAAAAACCATGGTATCACGACATTCTACAGTACATCAAAAATCAAAGCTATCCAGAATAAGCTGCTGAAAATGACAAAAGAACAATTAGAAGAATGACAGTATGATACATTTTTGATGGAGAAGTCTTGTACAAGAAAATTCATGATCAAATCTTGTTAAGATGTGTGGATGTAGAAGAGGAAAAAATGATCTCGGAAGAAGTGCATAACGGAGCGTGTGGAACTCATGCAAATGGGCATATGATGGTAAGACAAGTCATGAGATGCGGATACTTTTGGTCCATATTAGAGAGTGACTGCATCAACTATGTCAGGCGATGTCATAAGTGCTGAGTCTTTAGAGATAAAATAAATGTCCTGCCTCGTCGTCTTCATGTGACGATGGCTCCATGACCTTTTTCTATGTAGGGCATGGATGTTATCGGAAAAATCCATCCAAAAGCTTCAAACGGTCATCGATTTATCCTTGTGGCAATCGACTACTTTACCAAATGGGTGGAAGCTGAATCATAAGCTAATGTCACTCAGTCCATTATTTATAAATTCTTGAAAAAGGAAATCATATGTCAGTATGGTTTACCATAAAGGATCATTACCGATAATGAAACCAATTTAAATAACAAAATGATAGATGCTAAATGAGAATAATTCAACATAAAGCATCACAACTCTACTATTTACCAACCAAAGATGAATAGGGCGGTAGAGGTAGCAAACAAAAATACCAAGAAGATAGTAGAGAAATGATTGAGACGTACAAAGACTGACACGAGAAGTTACCTTTCGCCTTATTTGCCTATCGAACTTCGGTCCAGACTTCGACTGAGACAACCCTATTTTCACTAGCTTACGAAATAGAGGCAGTGTTGCCCATTAAGGTGGAAATCCCATCACTTCAAGTTTTGTCAGAAGTAAAGATGGATGATGCAGAATGGGCTCAAGCTCGATATTATCAGTTAAACTTAATGGAGGAAAAAAGGTTGAAAGCCATTCACCATGGTCGGTTATATAAAAAATGAATAGTTTGAGCACACAACAAGAAGATGCACCCAAGAGTATTCCATGAAGGAGATATTGTGCTAAAAAATATTTGGCCAATTCAAAAAGACTTTAGAGGAAAATGGATGCCGAATTGGGAAGGGCCTTATGTCGTAAAAAAGGCCTTCTCAGCAGGAGCGCTAATCTTGACTGAAATTGACAGGCCAGAACTACCTAACCCAGTTAACTCTGATGTAGTCAAAAGATATTTTGTTTTGGGTGAAAACCCAAAAGGGCACCCTAAATCGAAGAATCAAAAAAAAGAAGGAAAATGTTTAAGTGAAAACCTTTAAGGGCGCTCTAAATAAAAAAAGACAAAAAAGAAAAAGGAAAAAAATAAAAGGTGGGTCCAAGATGAAAACCCACAAAGGGCATCTTGAAACCATGGAAGGATCCAAGTTGAAAACCCGAAAGGACAGCTTGGGTAATGGTCCAAGATCCGCTCAGGAGGAGGTCCTGGATCAAGGCAATAAAGCATCACGACATCCAATTCTTCGGAGACTTAATAATTTGGGAGGAACTTTGCACCCTTTCAAATGTTGTCACAATCTTCGAAGTTTGCTGACAAAAGCTAGACTAAAAGTCGTCTAATGGTATGCCAGTTCAAAGGCGTCCACATTATCAGTATTTAGGGTACCTATTTATCTTTTGGATATCTTATCTTTTTTGAATGTTTTCCATGTATTTACTTTTGTTCTTCATAAATAAATATGATCATTTTCTAAGAGAATACAATTCCTTAGCATCTGGCATTGAATTTAAATAAGAATAATTTATTCACTTTGAAAAAGATCATTGCGTATTATTGTATAAATACTTCCTGAAAAGTGTAACCCCCCAGACCGATGTGAGTAACCCTATCCGATCTACGTTGTCACATTAGGGCTACCAGAGCAACCCACTGTAAATATAGCAGAAAATTTAAAACTTTTTTTCAGAACATGTAAACTTATAAAATCATTTATCAGTATACATAAATAAAATAGATTTTCAGACTCATATATAACCAAAATACAATTACATGCCCCCTAATCACAAGTACCATACTCTGTAACCAACACCGGAGGGATTCCTTTACTGAAGTCGATAACTACACTGGTACGATTCTTTTAACCTGCAATGTTAAGTAATAGAGTGAGCTTCGGAAAGCTCAGTAATACAGAACTACCAGATGATGCTGAAGAACTTGCAGATACAGATAAACATATATTTCCTTATTGGTTCAGATATCTATAGATTTTTAGGCTGAGCTGAGGTCCATTGATATCGCAGGTAGTAACATATAATATTCATTTCAGATGGAAATATTTCGGATGTCTAGGTTCAGGAGATCATAATAGGTTTTCTAGTGTGTTCCCAAAAACCATGTAACTTTTCAGATCTTTTTAAAACATATATATATACCCCCATCCGTCACGAACAAAATGTGTAGGTTCCCCAGAACCATATAACCCTGTCACGAACAGTAAGGCCCTAAGCACAAAGCCGAGGAGCCTGCAAGTAAGGCCCTAAGCACAAAGCCGAGGAGCCTCCAAGTATTCTTCCTCCAACGATAGCCCCCAATAAAACATATTACGTCCGTAAACGGATATATCAAATATCAAAACATAATTCAAGTCAAGTATCAGATCAGAATCCAGGTCATGTATCAGATCAGAATCCAGTTCAGGCACAATAACAGAATTCAAATCAGAAATCAGATAAAATATTCATGTAATTAGGGAACACACCAGAGTTTACATGTATTATTCAGAGGCACTGGATATATTAACAGGTAGAGTAACACAGATCTTCAGTATACCGATAGAATGTCGAAATTCAGAATCACTATTGGAAGAGTTCAATAACTGACAAAATCATCAATTATTCATAATATGACTTGAGCTTATAAGGAATAAATGAAGGTTCAGGACATTTACAGTCTATGTCGATTGATCGGATTATCAAACAACTCTTAGATGAATAGCTCCCAAAACTAATGCTTGTCGATTGATTAATTCATTGTTCTTCCAGGGTATTTACTTTTTAATACCACAAATTCTTGTCCATAGATCATTTTTGGAATCATCACTAAATAGATCTTCCAATGTCTTTATTTCATTTCCACGTTTCCACAATATCATGTAATGCTGACGTACTTGATTATTTTAATCATAAACCATCGTAATTGTACACTAAGTAAACTCATCAGAGTTTCCAGACTTATCCAAATCACTTACTAAATCTTCATTCATTGAGGTTACCTAATTAATTTAGCAATCATGTCCATTCCCGTTATTTCGAGGTTTTTCAGGGTAATTCAGACGTTTCTAAATTTCGGATACATACTGTACTTTTGTTCAATTTAATTCGGTATTCATGGTTGATTTGTTTGACAAATATCAAATCCTTACTATTGAATGCATTCTAGTGTTGAGCTGAGCTGATACTTCCAAAACTATCATCGTGCCAAACTTGAAAATACAAACATGCATTCAAGTGACATCTATGTCGTTCAGGTACTGATATAACACTAGCATTGGTTGCTCGACTTAATATGTGATCCATAACTTTTAAGATCACTACCACACCCATGTTTATTTGGATTCCTTAGTTACTCCAATATATACTTAGTTTAGGTCTTAAGGATATTTTGGTCATTCTGGTGCTCAATTTCATTCCATTCTTTTCAGAGCTCGAGGATATCCAATCATTCCTGAGCTTGGTGATATTCTTGAGTCATTTCCATTACTGGGGTATTTTGGTCATTTTACATATCTACGATATTTCAATATTTTCCTTCCATCCGATCTTATTATTTAATTCCAATTTATCATCTATTTCAGTCCCTTCGAACAATTCTGATAAAAGAGCACCCTCCGATAAATTATTCTTCAGGTATTTACTCATAACTCAGATATTTTCGGGTCAAGTGCCTTCTCAGATTTAAAACGGGATATCATGAATTTTCTGTACACAGACAGGATCTTAACAATTAAATACATACTTAATCGAGTTAAGTACGAATCCTCAAAGTACTTTCTCATTCAGGGTCAACTCAGATTATTTTACCTCTCAAGGGAATTTTTGTAATTTCTTAACCAGATAATTTCGGTATTAATTCTTAACCAAATAATATAATTTAGAGATCCTATGATTAATTGCTTTCCCGAAAATTCTTTGATCTTGAAATGATTCTTTAACCGACTTCTAGTATGTTGCACAAACCCTCTTGGGTTTAAAAACCGGTTATCTGTATTTCCTAAGCAAAACTAGCATTTCTTATGCACATATGAAATTTTACCGAATCAATATATCTTTTCAGAGTTATTAACCAACTTCCAGAGACAATTCTTGTCATCTTACAATATATGGGTATTTTCGTAATTTTATCCTACCGAAGTATTCTCATAATTTCCCATCCAAGTACCTTTAACATTTTACCTTTGATGATATAAAATATAAGTTACAAATCCATGGCTGATTTCTTTATCACTAATTACAAACTTGTAATTTAATTATAACAATTCCTCAATCTCTTATATTAGACATTCGATCCGTATTCAGTTACAGAATTTCTACCACATTCATATCGAGTGTATAAATTACTCAACTCAACAAAAGTGACCAACATTATCTTATTCATGCATTTACCAATATCAACATATTCCATAAAGCATAAAGAGGTAGTAAAGTATTATCTCGATTTTCGTGCCATACTGACTGACCATATAAATTCCAATCGAACGTCTTTGATCTTTAATTCAACTTCCAATATTTCCTCGGATCCATATCAATAGAAATTACATCAAAAACAGAGCTTAATTGCGATAAACGCATTGAATCGGGTGATTAATCAGTGAAAACCAACTTATCGGGTTCGAATTTGGCGAAAAGGACTTCAGATTCGGATTCAGGACATCAAAAAACCTAAAATACGACTTTTCAAAAATTTGGAATTTTCGGTCAAAATCAAAGTCAACGGGTTTGACTGGCAATTTCGAGGCCTTCGGGTCAGAATTTTGAAAAAATGACTGCGGAATCAGATTCGGAACGTCGACAAATGTCAGGATAGGTATACTCGGTCAAAGTCAAAGGTCGTTTAATGCTCGGTCAACGCCGATCAAAGTTCTGGTCAACTGTGGTCAACGCCGGTCAACAGTCGACCATTTTACACAAATATCACCCTAATAGAAATTAATTACAAAATTAGCCACATTCTGCAAATATTTACAAGACTAACACCCAAATTTTACACAAATAGCACCCAAATAGAATTTAATTACAACTAGACGATGCCCACTCTCGGGGGTGGCGCGTGCGGCTCGTGAACAGTGATACGGTGCGGAAAATTCCCGAAAAAATTCCTAAAAATTATTTTAAGGCATTTTGAGACACTTACCAAGCTCAGTTCATAATTTTGAATGGCGGAGAGCTCGATTCTGAAACATCGGAAACTTTGACGGTCTCACCCCTCCACATGCCGGCGACGACGGAGAAACAGAGAACACCGATGGACTCAGAACAATGCAAGAAATACGATGGCGTGGGAGGTGTCGAAAACGGATCATCAGATCGTTGTGAATCGATGAAAAACTAACTGAAATTGAGTTATTACCGATGATATTTCCGACTGAAATTAATGACGACGAACACGATGGTGGTTTCGGTTTGTCGATCGGAGGTCGGACGGCGAGTAGATCGGAGTTGAAAGGAGGGTTGTTGGAGAAGGAAAACTGAATTTTTTTTTTCCAGAAACATAAGGGAATGGGGGATTTATAATTCAACTAATAATAAAAATGGGTAAACCATGAGTTTAGTCACTGAACTTCCTGCACTTCTTAAAATGCTCTGCCAACTTTGCGATTTTACAATTTAATCCTCAATATTCTTCCAAAATACCAATTAAATCCAATACTTTATAATTTTTAAAATTTAGCCCCTAAATTAGTGTGTCACAAAAAGTATAGGTGTTCAAAAGCTGATAGAGGTTCTTATACGATGCTCAGATAAATGGAACAAGTACCAGTCCAAAATCCACTAAGGAAAAGAAGAGGCACTAATTAAGGATCAAAAGACAATAGAGGATCAAAAAAATCCTAAGATAACATATTTGCATATACATTTTAGGCATACATAAGGACATCACATCTATAACATTTCACACATATGTACAATTTTGTAGATTTATGTCAGAGTCAAGTTCAACTTCACAATGAAGGATATTGAACTCAAAGAACACTCGAGATTAAATTAAAATAGTTTATCCGAGTTAGATTTCAACTTCACAATAGAAGATATCTGACTCAAAAGAAAATTCAATATCGACTCAACTTCATGACGAATGAGTCACCCACGATTTCCACTTCATGACGAAGTACTCAAGATTTACCCAACTTCACTACGAAGGAGTTATCCGCAGTATAGCTCAACTCAACAAAAAGAAGCTATTTGTGAGATCTTCAAGTTGAATTTCAACTTCACAACAAAGGATATTGAACAAGAAGAAGATCCAAAATCAATTGCGAAGTGGTTGAACTCGACAACGAGGAGCCATATTCTAGTGTACATTTTGAGCTTAATTTTAACTTAACGATGAAGGATATTATGCTCAAGCCATCTAAAATCGACTCAACTTCAAGGCGAAGGATTCATCTACAACATAATTAAACTCAGTGACAAGCTAAGGTCTTCAAATCAAATTTCAACTTCATAACGAAGGATATTGAACAAGAAGAAGATCCAAAATCAATTATGAAGTGGTTCAACTTGACAACGAGGAGCCACATTCTAGTGCATAATTTAAGCTTAATTTCAACTTAACGATGAAGGATATTATGCTCAAGCCATCTAAAATTGACTCAACTTCACAACGAAGGAGTCATATACAACATAATTCAACTCAGTGACAAACTAAGGTCTTCAAATCAAATTTCAACTAAGTATAAATTATAAAGAGAAAAAGAATGAAAAGATTGAGAAAACTCCCTTGGTCTTTAATTGTGAATAAGATGTTGTTAAGAAGAGTAGTAGGTGCATGAATGGATGTAACACCCTTAACATATAACGTACTTAATTACAAGTTAAAGATGTCACATTAACTTTGAATCACTTACTAAAAAATATTGGGTCAAAATGTTAACTTTTTTGAAACTTATTCATTAATGCCCTTTTTGTAAAAATTTATAAATTGAGTAACGTAAAATTTAATATTTGGACCTTAAAATCAGATTCAATTTCAGGCAGCAATTTGGTCATTCAATACTGATTCATGTTTAAAACAAAACTACCTAAAAACTACCTACGTAAAATTCATTTTGATAGGGTTATAATTGTAATTTAATAATTACTAACCATAAAAGCATTAGTTATATCTAATAATATACATACTACTTAAATTGTTTTATATAATACAACGTAAATTATAAATTAATCTATCAGAGCAACAAACACATATTTAATATACATGCCAACTAGCTAAGTCAAAATTGGTAAATACCGTATTGATACTAGAATAGGTGCGATCCACAAAAAGTGTTGTTCGCTATGCCCCCTACTCCACTGACTGATATTTTCCTTTACCTACTCATGAAATATTCACACGCTAAGGAATAACTTAGTGAGACATTATTTATTTAAATAAATCATATCAATATAAAAACAAGTATTAAATTTCTTACAAAAAATATCTTATAAAATATAAGAACATATAACAGACTGAATAATTTTTTTTCTTTCATCATGAACCTGAGAATATCATTCAGAATATAATTCCATATTTACGTATCAGAATATTTAGAGAAAGATTTACTTTCCATGAAATAGTCAATCCTACATTTTTCTGAATATTTAATAGATAGCCCAATGTACACAACTAAGAATACTAGGTACACGAATCATAACGAGTGTGTGCACAATATACAGTCGTAACTGCCAGAACAGAATGCCATACATAAATATAGGTAATGTAGAACACAACGTCACTATATTAAAAACATAAATCAGATAATGGTAACTTATAATGTCAATACATCGTGAAGCCCAAAAAGCACAATTAGTGCAAGACTTATGTACAGTAATGTACCAAATACATAATCACTCAACCTCATGGCATGTCAATTGTATCACTAACTCTCAATGCACATACAATGACCTTAATAATCAAAAATAAAATTTCAATTACCATCCAAAAATAAACATAACATAAATCAGAGAGATTGGACAGTTCATACCCGAAACCATTCTTAATTTGTTCATAAAAATGTTAAGGAAATATTTCATAATAAAAATTCATATTTATTTTATTTCAAAACATTAGAGGTTAACTTATCACAAGTCTTCCTCGTATCATAAAAATATAAATAAATAGGTAAGAATGCACTCATCGTATGCATCACTATCAAACCTTTTGTTTGATATTCCTTAATCGATTTGTTTTTCCTTATCTTTTGGTTCATTTTGCTCATGCTTTTGTTAGTTATCTAAATAGAAATCACATTCACAACACATACATTTCAAAACATATGTTAGTAATATACTAACATAGGTAAAATGTAGTCATTCAATTCATAAAAAAAATATTCTATACTTATTCTATACTAATCGTAACTATTAACTTTAATATAGTCCAATAACTTCCAAACTTGCTTAATTGCTAATTTAAATCTCATACTTTCCTTTATTCAGGATTTAATCCCAAAACTTTAGGAAGCTTGAAACTTGATCCAAATTATCTGCTAAACTTAATATCAGTATTCAATATAAATTTCTAGCATTGTACTTCATATCATACCCATCAATTTTATGCAAATTCTTAAACCAAATGCAACTTCCTATAACTTTCGATTTGGATCCCCAATTTTAATCAACTTACAAATTGAAAAAAATATTCCAACATCAAAATCAACATTTATTTGCTAAAAATTAGCATAGACCTTCACCAATTAAGCAATTACACTTGTTCCCTCATAATTCCTAAATTATGAGAAATGGTCCCTACATATCCACCATGTTCCAATTTGGTCCAAACAACCTTCCAAATCAATTAGAATCATTTTAACATCAATTCTAACACATATGAAAATTTTGTATAATTTTTCCTAATTTAATTCACTTAGGCTGAATACCCTAGGAGAAAAATTTAATGATTTCCAATTTGTTTCAAGCACGAATTCAAGATCTCAACTTCAATTCCATGCCATTCCAATAAATTCCATATCAATTCAATCCAAAATCAATCTTCCACAAACCCTAAGTAATGACCAAATATTTATTTATGCATTTCCAATCTACTTCAATAATCCTACACACTTGAAAACAACTCTACAATTTTTTCACATAAAAATTCATCCTTAAATCATTAAACTCCAACTTGTTCTTCATCCACCATAACAACCAACTCCATGATCAAATGAAGAAAACTATGAAATAATTATATCAAATGATAGAGAATTTAATGTAGATTAATTTTCTATTTAACACTTTAGTCCAAAAACTCGAGGACATGACTTAAAATTTAAATTGAAAAAACATTACCTCGTTTCAATGGAGGTCACAGACACAATGGAGGAGATGAACAAACATTCTTGATTTTCTAAATAAAAATCTCATTACACTTGTCTTATAATCTAATTTAATGAATTTAAAATTCATTAAAATCTGTTTTACTATTTTTTCTATTAATGAAACTTGATTATTTATAGTATGCCATTGCTTTTACTTTACCATCAAATTCAAAGATGAACCGAATATCTCAAAATTTTCATTTTATCCTTGTAATTTTTGAAAATTATAATTTAGTCAACAAAATTAAACAATCTTGGTTTAACATGGAAAATTAATCCTAATTTCAATCATCCATGTTAAATTTTACCCTCATAAATTATGAAAATAATATTCTAACATTTCTTCATCATCCTCCAGAATTTATCAAAATTTTAATTGGATCAAATCATCTGAATTTTACCAGACTTTACTACTTTATAGCTTTTTGTACAAAGTCCGAATCAAAATTCTGATTCCCACAAAAATATTAATTTTGAAGTAAACTATTCATTTACGAGCCAAAATACATAACTTTTAGAAATTACATTTTTGGTCTCTAAACTTTTCCAAACTTATACTTTGGCCATAAACTTTCAAATTTGCATTTTGGTCACTAGTTAATATTTGGGGTATTATAATGGGATTGTATCATCCCCCTTTCTTTAAGGTGATTTATCCTTAAATCGGAGTCCTTGATATGTTCAAATTTCCTCTCCTTAAGGGTGCTCGGATTCTTCTTCAAATTACACCAACTTTATTCCTTCAAGGCTGAATGCTTGCTATTTCTCTTTGTATGGCCTTCATATTCACGATTAGAAACATTCCTTTCCCCCAAACCATATTCTATCACTTGTTCCTCGTCAAATAGGCATATGGACTAAGTGCCCTGTCCAAGCCAAGGAACTTACTCCGAATAGTCTTGACAAATGATTATTGAGACGAGATTCGGTGTTTTTGAACCACGAAACGCTCAGTTTCCATTTCGGTTATAGGTGTAACCAACCCACTATTAAGGATAGAGCAGAAAGAAATAATAGAAAAACAGCTCCAGTATAAAAGATGCCTTTTTACAAAGACTTTCCATAGGTCTTTCTTTGGAAAATATCTTACCAATAGGTACCTTTTTAGAAAAATCCTCTTCAAAGGACATACCTTTTGAAAATGTCCTTTCATGAGATCCTACCTACAAAAGGAAAGAATAGGTTGGTTGAGTTAAAAGGGTACCTACCCCTTGAAAACCTGGACTTGAATCATCATGATTCTTCACTTCAATTTATGTCAATTGGCTCCAATTGTCATAATTCTTTTGAGAGGGTCTAACTTCTTCACTTTCTTCCAATGAATTATCACATCTCCTTGTGAAAATGTTAGATTTTGTGGCTTAATCAATCTTTGTCTTGGGATCGTGTTGATTCATTTTCAAGGCCTCCAAGCTTTTCATTATATGTATTTGATCATGTTGCACTTCTTTCGTTGTCATTGGTACTGGTGTGATCTTGCGGCCTTCATGTTTAAAAGTATATTGATTGGTATAATAATCATGAATAGATCTATTTTCATATTGCCATGATATCCCAAGTAGAATATGACTTGCGTGCATAGGAACCATATCACGTAATAACCCATCCTTGTTTCTTTCAATGGAGAATGTAACTAGGACTTGTCTAGTCACATTCAACTCGTCTCCTTCATTGAGTCATTATAGCTTATATGGAGTTGGATGCTTCAGAGTTGCCAATCCCAGATTATCCACCATAATGGTACTTCTACATTCATGTAACTTCATCCATCTATGATCATGATGCAAAATTTGTCCATGACATGACACTTGGTATGGAAAATATTTTATCGTTGTAACTCCTCCTTAGCCATTTGGGTGCTAGGGCTTCTTTTCACCACAAGGATCTCTCCACCAACAACATATTCTCTCTTCTTCTTCCTCTTCAACTATTTCTTATCTTATCTATTCTTGGATATTTTCTTTAGAGTAAAAAATAACCTCTTAATTATCTAAAAGTAGTATGGTGTTTCGATTAGGACATTGGATAGCAATGTGTCCTCTCCCAAAGCATTCGAAGCATTTTATGTCTCTTGACCTTTTAGAAGTGTTGGTTTGATTCTCTTTGCCTCGGTTGTTCTACACAACTTGTTTTAGCTTTGACCTCTCTGCATTCTCCTTAATTTGCAATGGAGTTTATTTCCTAAACTTGTTGCCTTCTTGTCTCCACTTTGTTGTTGAACTAGTGTTGCATCGGTTTAAAGATATCCTCTAAAGTTTCCTTTCAATCTTCATTGCCATATGGACTATTTATTCAATCTATACATAGTGTTTCTATTCAACTAAGTTAGCAATGTCAGGATTTAAACCATATAAGAACCTTGCCATTGTTTCTTCTTTGTATTCTTCAACATTGACTCTAATCATGGTTATCTCAATTTCATTGAAGTAGTCTTCAATAGTTTTTCTACCTTGTTTAAGATTCTGAAGTTTTTGGAGTAGGTATATATGGTAATGGACTGGTATGAACCTTCTTCTCATGATGGCCTTCATGTCATTCCAAATATTGATGGATCGCTCACCATTTCTTCTTCTAGTACTCACCAATTGATCCCACCAAACAAGAGCATAATCAATGAACTCCATGGTTGTCATCTGAACATTTTTCTATTCTAAGTAATTATGACACTAAAAAATTTGTTCCACCTTGGTTTCCCAATCAAGATAAGCTTATGGATCCATATTTCCTTGGAATGGAGGGATGTTTGCTCTAATGTTGTTTAGGTTGTCATCAAAAAAATAACGACCACCCTGTTCCCTCGAATAATTCCTCCTTGATCCCAATGAAACTTGGTCAACTTCAGTGTTGTCCATATCTTCAAGTTCTTCTTCATCTTGCCATTGTTGGGGACGCCTTCTTGGAACGCCAAAAGATGCCTCCATTTGATCAATCTGGTCATAAATAGGTTCAATCTCTAATCTAATTAATCTTGCTATCTCCTGAATGATTGCTTGTGTTTGTAAGTTTGGTACATCTCCATGGGGTGACTCACCTGATTCTCGAGGCATGGTTAGTGAAATAAGAAACAAAATTGTGTATAAGGACCTTACCAAAAAGCACTCTCACAAAGCCTCACGAGAACACTCCAAGAATTTGAAATGTCACTTAATTCAAGTGTTTGTACTCCAATAATTTGTAGACTTATTCAAAACCTCTCAAGTAGACTTGTTGTGCGTCAACTGCAAAAGGGTTAGTAGGAAGGGAAATACAAAATATAATGCAATGAGTGTCTTAGAAGTAGGAAGAAAATAAGGAAAATGTTACTTACAAAGCAAGTCACTTACAACCTCACTATCACCACAATCAAGTCTTCAAATGATACTTACTTGGCTTGATGATTGAAGTTGATGTTGCTTGTTCCTTTTGAACCCTTCTTGTGATTTTCCTTTGAAGTTTTTTTTCCTTTTTCTTTGTTCTTGAACTCCTTTTTGCTTTTGTATTTCTTTTTGTTCTTTTCTTCTTTTTTCTAATAGGCCTTTCACTTTGATGTTGTTGTTGCACTTTGCTTCTTCCACCAATGCTTTGAATACCGCTTGATGTAAGGTGATTTACCTCTTGATTGTGGATCTATGAAGGAAGCAAAGAACTTGCAAAAGTGAATGGATGCTAATCAAAGTGTCTTGGATGGTTGATGAATGGTGATATAGGTGGGCTTAAAATGATAAAGTAAAGGTTGGTTTTGTTGTTAAGGTTATGGGGTATGGTTAAGAAAAAAAGGAACTAATAGTAAAGGGAGTATCTTCAAGAAAGGCTCAAAGAAGAACCTATACTAATAAGTATAGATCACTCTCTTCAAGGGGTAGTAAATAAGGACTTGGACCCACTGGATATAAGATCTAGGAACCATAAGTATCAATAGAAATAATAGAGGGATGACATCACAAGTATTGCTACTTGATAAGTCGATAAAGTCACAAATGAATAAGGAAAAAGAGGTGAACTCTCAATTGTATTAATGCTCAAAGATGGATGCCTTACAAAGGCAATGTTATGGCTATTTATACAAAAAGAAAAGACTAAGCCGAATATATATGTATGGATTCGACAAGGGTGCTTTCTATGGAAGTACATGTTCATTTAATGATTAATTACAACCTTTGGTGATGAATAGGTAAGGTGATGGTTTGGTTTACCTTTTGTTGAGTTAATCAATCGATGAATCGGCCAAGAGGGGGTGAATTGGCAATAAAAATTTTGGTGGAAGCTTTTGCAAAAAATTGAAAATATTTGCATAGCCATTTAGAGTGGTTCGACTTTCTCAACCAAAATCTAAGTCCACTACCTTTGCTATCCACACTAAGGAGTTTTCAACAAAATCACTAATTTGTTCTTTCTTTTGAGGACAAAGAGTAACCTTACAACTCCCTCAAGAACAAATTCTTGAGAACACTTTCTCCCAAAGAGAAGAATACAAATTTCGTAAACTTTACAGAAAAAACTCACAATGTAGATTGTTTGCACAATTTTAGAACAAGAAAAGAACACTCAAAGATGAATCCAATTGAGCATAAAATGTGTTCTTGAAAGTAAAATGAATATTGAAGGAAATTTGGCTTGAATTTCACAAACTTGATATTTGATATTTTCTCTCTTTATTCTTTTTCAATTCTGGTTGATCAATGGCTAGTGAACTTGTTTAACTACACCTTGGATCAATTCTGAACTTTGGGGATCATTGGTGAAGTCAATAGAGCATTATGGTGTGAATACCATTTAAAAATTTATTAGGAGCGTCGGTGTATCGGTACACTTTCAAGGTGTATCGGTACACTCAGTGTAAAATTCAAATATTTCGACCACTGGTTGACCTGGTGTATCGGTACACTAAAGAGTGTATTGGTACCCAAATTACATTCGATGTTTCTCGGAGCCAGGAGTGTATCGGTACATCATCTGTGTATCGATACCCAAAATACATGCGATGTTGGGGGTGTATTGATACATCCAATAGTGTATCGGTACATCCCTTTGTAAAAAACATTTTTAGCCCGATTAAGGTTCGAAATACTTTGTAAAAATTGTTTCAAAAATATTTTAAGACTAAAACACAATTTTACACTTAATTGAGGATTAAAATTGACATTTGAAAGCTTGGAGTAATATTTTTGATATTCGAATAATTTAATCGAATATATAATTTTAAATTTAATAGAAAATCTTAAAATTCATTTACACTTTATTTGTTATATCGAAACATTAAAATGTTTTCAACAATCTCCCGTTTTTGATATAACAAAACATTTTAGTAATTTTAAGATTTTCTTTGAAAATCATTTTTGAAATCAATTTTGAAAATTACTCCCCCTTACTTTATTCTCCCCCTTTTTGTTAAATCAAAAAGACTCTATGAAAAATTTAAACAAGGTTTTAAAGAAAAAAGCCAATTGATTTAAATATATAGCTTAAGCTACTATGATCACAATTAAGAGAAAGGTTAGCCATTAGTCCATAATCAATATTCATATAAATATGTAAATTGGGAATTGGTCATATGAAATCTAAAAAGTGAATGATGCATATACTAACATAAAACTCAATTTAAGTTCAAAAGTAATAAACATTCAATATTCAAACCAAAAGTAAATCCAAAAACATCCAAAACACACAAATCCAAAATATTCAAATTGTTTTAACAATAAGTTCTAAGTTCAATAACTAAGAAAACTAAGCAAGGAAAGGTCTAATAATCCATAGGTGGATCAGGAGGAGGAAAATGTGCTCATATCGTAGCTATATCGAGTGTAAGCGCATTGAATCGTTCATTCATAGCTTCGTTGTTAGCTCACATCTCCCGTTGAATTTCCAATTGTTGAGCCCCCATAGCGGTTAATTGGGACTCTATGGATGCAAACCTCAAGTCAAATATCTCCATAAACGATCGAAAGTATGGAGGCATTTGATTCTCTTGCAGGACCAACTCGTTCTCGGGTACATGATCATCGATATCTCGCATAAGTTCTTCGAGCTCTGGATCATAATCAGTTGCCGGTGCCGGAGGCGTGAAAAGCTAGCACCCGTTGTTTTCTCGATTGATCGAACCCATTGATCCTTTTCCTTGGATCATCCTGATTTCTTCAAGGTTGTGTGATTTATTGGGTTCTTAAGTGGGATGGCTACATCAAGTTTGACTAATATTAGATTTGATAAACAAATTACTTAGAAGAAAACCATAAACCAATATTTCTATATATTTGGATAGGACATTGTTCACGGTTTCTACTAGCTCACCAAAAATTATTTGTGACAAATTTATTTTTCCTATTACGTTGGATACAATGTATCCACCATAAATATAAAGCTCTAAGGGTGGAGTATCTACCTCCGGATGGTCTAAACCACAAAGAGATCATCAAATGAAGAAATCATACATGATGAGTTAACAAGGTACTCGCACAAGCCTTAGCTCTATTATTGGTAGCCATAATTTCTTTTTAATTATCTAAACCCTCGTTATCTAAACCAAAGATGTTACCGATTGTGTCGGACTCAATAAAAGGAATTGACCTAAGAGATAAGACTGAATCCCTATGGTGGTAGTTTGACGCTCGTTTTGGACACAAACTGCATTGGAATAGAAAATGCCAACTAGTTGGTGATAAATGATGGGTTTGAGCTGAAACAGTTTATCAAATTTCCAAGATTTAAGGATAGAAAGATATTGAAATTTCATATCAACCATAGCTTGGATTGAGGGGATACGCTCTTTCAGGATTTTATATGACTTGAATGAGTTAACGAACCTATGGTAGAGATCTTCTCGACGACCATATTAGTTAAAGCAAGAATTAAGGATAGTCATATCGAGAGCGTTTGGGTTTGGATTTTGAGGTGGAATAGGAGGTCGATTTTGAGGTTGGTTTGACGAATGACTAGACGATGACCTAGGGCGTTTGGAATGAGACATGTTTAACAATCGGAATGGATAAAAGAATACCTACAATTTGAAAATATATGTATGCAATACAATCAATCCCAAAACTTAATGCGAGTCCTCAATATTCAAGGTTCTCTAAAATTAATTCTAATGGACAATCTTTGAAAACTATATTGAAAATAATGTTTGAAAAATTATAATACGTATAATTTTCATGAAAACAACATAATTAAATAAAAACAACAATTTAAAATAAAATCATTTTAAAAAAATAGTGTGTTTTTGATGAAATTCGTTGTAGATTGTAGTTCTAGACTACAATCTAACAAATGTCCGATATCCAATTCTACCTAGAACTAATTAAAACTAGTCATATGTTCAAAATCAATAAAATAGAGGTTCTTAGAAAAATTACCTTGAAAATTCAGATTTGAGTGAGAAGTGATGTTGTTTGCAAAAATTTAATGAATGTAGTAGGATCATAAGTTGAAAATTGAACGAATTCCGACTTGATTTCGTTGATTTGAAGCAATTTTGAGAGTAGGGTGAGAGAGAGAAAAATGGCGTTGAGTGTTTGGGTTTATGTGGTTTTGGCAGTTATGTGATACTTAGGGATTTAAAGCCAAAATCTCGACGGGTGTATTGGTACACTCCTGAGTGTATTGATACTCATTCAAGGAATATATCGGCACACATTTATAGTATATTGATACATAGCGAGGGGCTATCGATACATAGGTATCGATACACTGTTGCACAAAAATTTCAAAAAAAAACTATTCTTAAGCACTTAGAATGCTAAATTAATTAGCTCTAGTGGTATTGGTAACTCATATCACGAAAATTAACTATGTTCAATCAATCAAATCTATCTTTAAATTTTATTTGAACATATTATTAATTTTTCACTAAAGATCATAAACTCCCCCTAACTATTAGCAAATAATGCAATCAAAAGTGTTATTTTTATAAGCATTTTTCAATTCTAATTAAAAGTGCTAAAAATTATTTTAAACACTAAGTGAATATAGGTCAGTTAAACCTAATTCTCTCCTAAGTGTCCAAAATCTTTCTTTAACTAAAGGTTTTGTAAAAATATCAGCTAGTTGATGCAAAGTATCAACAAATTCTAGAATTATATCTCCTTTAGTGACATGATCTTTAATAAAATGATGTCTAATTTCAATGTGTTTATTTCTAGAGTGTTTGATGGGATTTTTAGAGAGAAAAATAGCACTAGCATTGTTACACTTGATAGGTATGGTACGAACTTCAATTTCATAATCAAAAAGT
Source organism: Hibiscus syriacus (assembly GCF_006381635.1). Taxonomy (NCBI): domain Eukaryota; kingdom Viridiplantae; phylum Streptophyta; class Magnoliopsida; order Malvales; family Malvaceae; genus Hibiscus; species Hibiscus syriacus. The sequence continues at coordinate 106,681 of NW_024062600.1, read as the reverse complement.
TGTTGTTTTATCCAAAAAACTTGTGCGCAACAACTACCGGCTGAAATATATATTATACTTCAGTGGTAGATAATGCAACACAATTTTGTTTCTTATAAAACCATGAAATCAACATATTTCCTATGAATTGACAAGTATCGGAGGTTCTTTTCCTATCTTTTTTACATACTCCATAATCCGCATCAGAGAAGGCATGCAAGCTAAAGCTAGAGTCTCTAGGATACCAAAGTCCTAAATTAGGAGGTCCTTAAGGTATCTAAAGATTCTCTTAATGGCTTTTAGATGTGATTCTTTAGGACATGTTTGAAATCTAGCACATAAGCAAACACTAAACATAATGTCAGGTCTACTTGCGGTTAGATAAAGCAAAGAACCAATCATAGACCTATATAATTTAACATCTACATATTTACCTCATTCATCTTTGTCAAGCTTTGTGGATGAGCTCATTGGAGTGGATTGGGGTTTTTCATCTTCCAATCCAAACCTTTTAAGCATATCCTTGACGTATTTTGCTTGATTGATGAAGATGTCATCTTTTCTTTGCTTGATTTGGAGCCCCGAGAAAAATAAAAGCTCCCTCATCATGCTCATCTCATATTCACTCTGCATTAGCTTAGAAAATTCTTGGCAAAGAGCATCATTAGTAGAACCAAATATTTTATCATCAACATAAATTTGAACTACTAATAAATCTTTACCTTTTTGTTATAAAAACAATGTAGTGTCAACCTTCCCTTTTGAAAAACCTTTTTCTATTAAAAAATTTGACAATCTTTCATACCAAGCTCTATGAGCTTGTTTCAAACCATATAAAGCTTTTGTCAATTTAAAAACATGATTTGGAAATTTTTAATCTTCAAAACCAGGAGGTTGTTCCACATACACTTCTTATTTTATAAAACCATTTAAAAACACAGTTTTAACATCCATTTGATATAATTTAAATTCATTGAAACATGCAAATGCTAATAATATTCTTATGCTTCAATCATAGCTACGAGAGCATATGTTTCATCATAGTCCATGCCCTCTTCTTGAGTATAGCCTTGAGCAACAAGTCTAGCCTTGTTCCTCTCTATATTACCACTTTCATCAAGCTTATTCCTAAATACCCATCTAGTACCTACAGTAGATTTATTACTAGGCCTTTCAACTAATGTTCATACTTTACTTCTCTAAAATTGATTTAACTCTTCTTGCATAGCCATAATCCCATTTTCATCTTTTAATGCTTCTCGAATATTCTTAGGCTCTATGCATGAGAGAAATGCAATATAATTACATATATTTCTAAGAGAAGATCAAGTTGTTACCCCTTTGGATGGATCACCTATAATTTCACCATCCTTTACATAGTTGTATTCTCTTGGGTAAGAGACCTCCCTTTCTTCAATGGTTAGATTCTAGAGAGCATCGTGAGTTTCCTCATCTTTTATTTCTTCCTTTAATGATGGTTCTCTAACGTCATGTCCAACATCATGTGTATTTATAATACCTATATCATCATCAACACAAGAATCCTTCCTCGGAAGGGGATTATTATCTAAAACAACATGTATAGACTCTTCTACCACTAAATTTCTTTTATTAAATACTCAATAAGCTTTAGAATTTAATGAATAACCTAGAAAAATTCCTTCATCACTTTTAACATCAAATTTGCCAAAGTTGTCTTTACCGCTGTTTAAAACAAAACATTTACATCCAAATGGATGAAAATAGCTAATGTTAGGTTTTTTATTTTTGAAAAGTTCATATGGAGTTTTCTTTAAAATATGCCTAATCATTACTCGATTAATAACATAACAAGCAGTATTTGAGGCTTCCGCCCAAAAATATTTTGGCAAATTATTTTCAGAAAGCATAGTTCTAGCCATTTCTTCTAAAGTTTAGTTTTTCCTCTCAACAACTCTATTTTGTTGAGGGGTTCTAGGTGCTGAAAAGTTATGGCTAATTCCATTAGAATTACAAAACTCAGTAAATCCAAGATTATCAAATTCAGTACCATGATCACTCCTAACACTAGAAATGAGTAACCTTTTTCGTTTTGGATTACTTTTGAAAATGGATGATTTTTTCTAATGCTTCATCTTTAGTACTTAAGAATAGAACCCAAGTATATCTAGAATAGTCATATACTAATACAAAACAATATTGTTTTTCACCCAAGCTAACAGTCTTAATTGACCCAAAAAGATCTATATGGATCAATTGTAATACTCTACTAGTTGATACATCATTAATGGACTTAAAGGAATCTCTTTTATGATTTCATTTAGCGCAAGCATCACAAATTTTATCTTTATCAAATTTTAGCTTTGGCAACCCTCTTACAAAATCTCCTTGAATTAGTCTTTGTAAAATACTCATGCTAGTGTGTCCTAGTCTCCTATGCCATAACCAACTATAATGTTCGTCCTTAATAACTATGCACAAGTTAGTCATATTAATAGAATCTAAATGCACCATGTATATGTTTCATATTCTATGACCAACAAGCATAATCCGATTAGATGCAATGTCAACAATTTTACAACCATTTCTTTCAAATAAGACATTATATCCTTTATCGCATAATTGACTAATACTCAATAGATTATGCTTTAACCCATTCACATATAATACTTTTTCTATTTGTATGGAAGAGGTATTACCTATAGTACATATACCTTCGATGTAACATTTTGAGTTGTCATCAAAGGTTACTACTCCTCCATTTTTGTCGTTAAGCTCAATAAATTGGTTATTGTCTCCGGTCATGTGTCTTGAGCATCCACTATCAAGGAACCATGAATTTGAACTTGTATTTTGAGCCTTGTAGCCATGCTCCTTTTCCTACAAACATAGATTAATTTCTAATTTTTGGTACCCAATTTCTTTTGGGTCCATATTCATTAGTTTCTAAAATTCTAGTCCCCTTAGGTATCCATTTGTGTAGGATATCCTTATCTTTAGTAGTAATGAGTCCTTTACGAGCCCATATACTTCTAACGATTTTTTCATTAGAGGTTCTTTGAGGACCTCTAGATTGTAGTTTTTAAAACTTTTTCTAACAAAGTTGGATTTTAAACTTTCTCCATTTTAAAAATGTTTTGTTCCAACTTTATCAAAAGAAGTTTTAAGATCATCGATTTATTTTTTATGATCGTCATTAACTCTTGAAAGTAAGTTATGCAAATCAATATTTTTGTTTTCAAACTCATCTAGTTTGATTTGAAAATTTTTAATCTTACTCTCAAGATCAATGTTGGTCTTGGATATGAGATCATTTTTTTTTCAATTTTGAAATATCATTATTGTATTTCAAAAATAATTTCCCATAGTCCGAAGCCAACCCAGTATATTTCTCTAATAACTCATCAAAAGAATAATCTTTGAAATCAAATAAGTTAGAGGTTACCTTAGAATCTTCCCTGGTGGCCATCAAGCACAGGTTCACTACTTCTTGTTCCTCTTCATTTGATGATTTATCATCACTCCAAGTATCCATGTGCGCCTTGTGCTTCTTCTTGGATTAACCCTTTTTCTTTAATTATGGGCAATCATATTTGACATGTCCGGGCTTTTTGCATTCATAGCAAATGATCGGGTCCTTCTCCTTTGGTTCATTTTTAAAGCCTTCATTTCTTTTGAATTTTCTTCCTCTGTTGGGATTCATTAATTTTCTGAACCTTTTGGAAAATAATGCTATCTCTTCATCATCATTATCAGAATCGCTCTCATCTTTTGTGAATTTGAGAGCAACTCCAACGTTCTTCTTTATCTCTATCTCCTTCTTTTCTTATCCTTCTTCTCGAGGCCTACCTTATCTTGAATCATCATTTCATGCACGAGGAGAGAACCGATGAGTTCATCGAGAGTTAAAGACTTTAGGTTTTTAGTTTCGAAGATCACCGTCTTCTTCGATTGCTTAGGAAGAGAATATATTAACTTCCTCACAAGCTTATCATTTGGAATGATCTCTCCATATGACTTGGGACCATTGACAATCACGAAAAATCTATCCGTCATAGCTTTGATATCTTCATACGGTTTCATCCTGAAATTTTCATAGCTATGAGTTAGATGACTAATTTTAGATTCTTTTACCTCGTTTGTGCCTTCATGAGTGACTTGTAGTTTATCCCATATCTCCTTGGCAGTTGTACAAGATGAAACTCTCCCGTATTCATCTGGTCCAAGAGCACAAAATATAATATGGATAGCCTTTAAGTTGAGCTGGAACATTTTCGTCTCTTCTTCACTCCATAAATTTGAATGAGTGGATGGTACGATGTATCCATTCTCCAAGATTTTCCATGCTTCCATGTCACTTGCTTGAATGAATTATCTTGTTCTATTCTTCCAATAAGCATAATTAGCTCTATTGAAGAAAGAAGGCTTATTGACGGGCTGAGAATTAAGAACGAAGTCGAAGTTTGAAGTGGAGGCCATTGATGACTTGAATATCGATATAACCCTTCCCGAATCGACTCAAGAGGTGATTAAACCTTCAAATGATTGTAGATCTGATACCAATTGTTAAGTTAATCGATCGATGAATCGGCCAAGAGGGGGTGAATTGGCAATAAAAATTTTGGTGGAAATTTTTGCAGAAAATTGAAAATATTTGCACAACGATTTAGAGTGGTTCGACTTTCTCAACCAAAGTCTACATCCACTACCTTAGCTATCCACACTAAGGATTTTCCAACAAATTCACTAATTTGTTCTTTCTTTTGAGGAAAAAGAGTAACCTTACAACTCCCTCAAGAATTATACCCCAAATTCTTGAGAACACTCTCTCCCAAAGAGAATAATACAAATTTCGCAAACTTTACAGAAAAACCTTACAAGTAGATTGTTTGTACAATTCTATAACAAGAAAAGAACACTCAAAGATTAATACAATTGAGCACAAAATGTGTTCTTGAAAGCAAAATGAATATTGAAGGAAAATTGGCTTGAATTTCACAAACTTGATGTTTGATGCTTTCTCTCTCTATTCTTTTTCAATTCTGGTTGATCAATGGCTCCTGAGCTTGTTTAAATACACCTTGGATCAATTTTGAATGTTGGGATCATTGGTGAAGTCAATAGAACCATTATGGTGTGAATATCATTTAAAAATTTTGTTGGGAGCATAAGTGTATCGGTACACTTTCAAGGTGTATCGGTACACTCAGTTTAAAATTCAAATATTTTGACCGTTGGTTGACTTGGTGTATCGGTACACTCAAGAGTGAATCGATACCCAAATTACATTTGATGTTTCTCGGAGCCAGGAGTGTATCGGTACATCATCTGTGTATCGATACCCAAAATACATTCGATGTTAGGGGTGTATCGATACATCCAATAGTGTATCGGTGCATCCCTTTGTAAAAATCATTTTTGGCTCGATTAAGGTTCGAAATACTTTGTAAAAATTGTTTAAAAAATATTTTAAGACTAAAACACAATTTTACAGTTAAGTAAGGATTAAAATTGACATTTGAAAGCTTGGAGTAATATTTTTGATATTCGAATAATTTAATCGAATATATAATTTTAAATCGAATAGAAAATATTAAAATTCAATTACACTTTATTTGTTATATCAAAACATTAAAATGTTTTCAACACCTTTCATAAGCCTTAGGACTCTTCTTGGACGAATAGATAAAATGGTTCAGCCATTGGGATACTTGATTGGGGGGTGCTTTGTTTGGCTCAATAGGCTTGTTCCTCTTCATCTTTGGTGCAGGAATATGTGGTTGTAAGTTCTAGGTCGAATGGTTACAAATCCCTTGATAAATGATGCCTAGTTTGAATTCAAAAGAAACGCACATGCATTTTAATGAATGCACATGTCTCCTTGCTTGAAGTGCTCATCCAAGCCTTGCTTCTGGTGTTCCCTCGGCCACATACTTCTCGCATTGTATGTGTACATGCTAGGTAATAAAATTGGTACCAAGCTAGGCTAATGACCAAGCTAAAATTTTAGGTGGCTAGCTAGATAGTATGGGTAGCTAGCTAGGTACCTAGTGTCACTCCAGTTGTCTCATGTCCTTAGCTCAACGATTGTAGTCCTCAGCTACTCTCCAAGTAATGTTAGCTACTTTTCATCTCCTTCAACTAACTTTGAGCTAGGATCATTATGCTTGAGCCCCATTCAACTACTTGTCATCACTTTGAGCTATATATGAGTTGCCTTGTTTTTAATTTAGCTTTCCCGAGCTGTCAAGTGATGCTTTCTTAATGTTTTCACCTATGAATGCAAATAAAGCAATGAAATAAGTAAGGTGTAAGATAGAATCAATTAAATAGCTTGTTGTTTCTTATGTAAAAGATGTAAATGAGCAAAGATTGAATGCAAGAGCTATCAAAGTCATCACACAAGTTAAGTATAGTTATGCTTGAACTAAGGAATCAAACAAACTTATAGAAATAATGTAGCTTAAGCTAGGAATAAAGGTAAATAATAACATATGCATAGTATAGACTAGGTATAGGAATGTGGGGCTACTATCATGCTTTATACTTAATGATCATGCATATTATAATGGTTATCATGCATAATTAACAAACTAATCATAAAATGACACTACTAGATAAAACCCCTTTAATGACGCTCCTTATGCGTCATCTATGGGTGTAGATGACACACATATGCACGTCATTAAAGCCACCGACATAAATCTCAGATGACACGCAATTGTGTCATAAATCTATGACGCGCATTTATTACACACATTTATGACGCTCATTTATAACGTGCATTGAGCGTCATTGAAGCCCCCGTCATAAATGAAGATGACACACATTTGTGTGTCATAAATTTATGACATGCATGTATGACTTACATTGCCTGTCATTGAAGCACACGTCATTAAAAAAGATGACACATATTCGTGTGTCATGATTGTATTTCGTAAATTATATCTATATTGTAGATTGACAAATAATCAAACTAAATCATATTTAATGCCTCATAATACTAAATATATATATCATATTATATATAAGCAATCCATTTGCATACAATATATTCACATTAAGTTATCAAAAATATTGTAATCATATGTCGATACAAAATATCACGGCATAATAAAGTTCTACTAATATGCCCTCTCCATATGGGCGTGTACACAAGAAATCGTCATCAAGTTCTACTAAAGGGATGTCTTGTGAAAAATAAAAAGTAGCATGGTATTCCAACATATCATCAGTTTCACCATTTGATCCATACTTGTACATCTTATGTGGTGTGAAGCTGACAACATACAAATTCATACCTTGTCTACCTAGCAAAAAGAACACAACTTGGAAGATTCATTGCATACTATTAAGTCTGTTAACTAGTTAAGATTCTGCAGAACTTTGATAAGTTAGAGAACTACTAAGTGCAATACAATTCTCCCAACTTTTAATTCACACCTTTTGCATATATAATCCAATGGAGTAAGGTAATGATCAAATAGTAGCCAGATACCATATCCAAGCTTCCAGTGCTTCTGCAACTTGTATTTCAGAAAATGCAAAAGAAGGCTGAAATGGTACAATTACATCAGAAGGAACAATATTAGATTTCCCCTTTGAGAAGACAAGTAACTGGATATCTGCTTCCATTTCCACGTTGTAGTATTGAAAGTCATATTCCACCCGGAATAAGTATATTTCAATTTTGAGTTAGCTTCAACTGAGATCAGAGCAGAATCTCTCTGGTAAAATTGTCACTTTAATTGAAAATAATTGTAACAGTTAAAACTAGTTGCAATATATAGAACAAACAAATTCCTAATATGCACATTAAACTTCTGAAAACACCTTCCTTGGTCCAGTATATTTATGCACAAACATGCACTCATGTTTCAACAAACCAAGTGACAACTTACTTTTTGAAACTCTATCAGATTTTTCAGCAACTTTGTATTCTCAATTCCAATAGAGTTGAGGCTTCTTGATTCTAGTTGTATTTCATCAACCATCAAGTATGAGCCCAGAGGTTACTGAAGAACTCCAGGAATCAACTACAATACAACATGAAGTTATTTAGAAAAGAAAAAACTGAAGGTTCCAAGCTGCTTTCTTAATGCTTGCAGACATTAACTTTCCCTAGTTGCAGGGATACGATTAAGGATACATGTTTGTTTGATAATCCTTTTTTGGGGCAAGAGAGGTAGTGTTTAGATATTCCAGTGTGAGAGGCATGCAATTAGTGAAAACAAGTTTTTGAAAGTTTGACTAAGTCGAGTGCCAAAAATAGATGCACTTTCTTTGTTTAAACCTATTAGATTTAGTGACAGTTTCCCGACAGCAACATCATCTACTCGAGTGTGAACCTGTTGATCAGTTTCGTACAATCAAATATGAGAGTTGAAAGGAAGAGTTGAAAGGAAACATGGAATAATTTTACTTTAATAGGGAAGATTTAATAGACAGAATTCAAGTGAATAGAACAAGAAACTGCCACCCAACATAATCTCAAGAAAATAAGATTATAGTTGTAGTGGAAAACATTACCTTGGACAAAATATGCAACAACATGAAATGAGCATATACACCGTCATTTCCAAGAATCGCTGTAAGATACCCGAACAGAGCTTCCCTTATCTCTTTCACCAATTGTGGCTTTGGCAAGAAGAACGAAGATTACAAGGAAGAAAGATGAGAAGCATAACAAAAACCTCACTAGACAATAGAAGTATTGAACTGAAAACTAGTCAGCCTAAGAAAGAAAAATGCAGAGCAATCCATAAATATCTCCTGTATATACCTCCAGTATTGGGGAGCCAGGCAGAAAGTCATGCACTGTAAGCTTCTTATGTACAATACAGTTCAAGCCTGGGACCCACAACAGGAAAGAGTGGAAATTTTACTCAATGGTCTTGAAACTGGCAACACAATAAAAACAAACCAATTCATTACAACAAGACATTTGTAGGGCAATTGCCAAGCTAATCATGATGTGCATCATCAGTAATGCATGTCAAGCTACAAAGTTCTTGACCATAGTAAGTGTGATAAAATAGGTACAGGTAACTTGAGATTGAAGTATTTGCAAAATGGTCCTTTTCATCAATAATATAATCTCAAAAACTACATTTTCATTACAAATAACTTTAATTGGCCCGTTATTTAAAGAATTAATGGGACTAAAACAAACTTTGTTGATATTAAAGCTATAAATGCTTCACAGCTGGAAGCAGATGAAACCTTATTAGGGGGCATATGGTCTAGTGCATCATCGTAGAAACTATTTGATAACTCATTATTGGCATCATTCTTAACTGCAAGCTCTGAGTCAAAAGTGAGGACCCCAATAAACTTAAAAACATCATTCAGCTTCAAGTCTGACTCTGGAGAATCATATATCTGTAATAACAAAATGGAAAATAATCAGCCTTGGTTGAAAAGATAAGAACAAAACCACTCATCTATAGACCATTTCAATATATATGGATGTAAAAATGCCATGAAAACATTTACCTTTACTAGGCAAGGAAGGTTATCTTTGTCACCAAATTGAAAAGTATTCATGGTGGAAGAAGAGCCTGCAGTTTTAAGATCCATAGGTTCTGGTGAAGTGGAAGGAAGTTCATCTCTCTAGCAAAAAATAAACTGATTAGGTCCATCTTCCTACTGAAGTAGGGGTCAAGCTCCCCTCCATTGTTTTTTCTATCCATTACTATACCATACAAGTTTAACCTCATAAAATGAAACTTGCATGTGTTAACATTTTAGATAAGACAGTAAAATACATATAATGCAACATCATAAAAAGTTTAAGAAGCGACTTTTTACCATCTTCTTGGTGATTGGAGAACTTTTAACCTCGTCATCGGGAACCTAAAATAAGATACAACATCTAAGTTCAATTAGGTAAACTACAAATACATTAAAACCCAATAATAAAGGAACCCAGTAAGTAGGCATTATTCTTGAGGAGTTCCAAATGTGTTTAACATACCTTACCCTTCACTAGAGAACAATTCAAAGATTCACCAAAGCAAGTTTATAAACAAAATTCGAACTAATTTGGGGTGAAAATAATCACAAATTATAGGCAAGATCATCACCTCATTTTCAGGAAAAAAAAACATGGAATAGAGACTACCCTATTTTTTTGGTGAACGCGACTAGCCTGTTTTTATGATTGTGTAATATGATTGGGCCATCAAGTTGAGAATGAGACACAACGAAATGACTAGACAAATGGTAAGTAGAGTAAGACCAACCAAATCCATGGGGTCCTTATCTTCACTATCCATCCTACGCCGCTTCTCCCTACTTTGGGATGACCAATTGAAATCCATATCGCAAGAAGGTTCAGTCCATGAACTCTTCCTTGGAACCTAAAGAGACCAATAAATGAACTATAAGAATGTTTATTAGAACCAAGTTTAAACAAGAGAAAAAGAAAACTTCAAACAACGAATTTCCTATCAACTGGTAATCATTTAAACACTACAATTAACCATAAAAACCTCAAAATACAATAAGAGAACTAACAGGAATACAGTAGAGCAAGCGGAGTTCCCAAATACACGTATCAGAAGGTGATTCCATTGTATACTGAGAAATATCCGTGAAGTTTTTGGTACGGCATAAACTCCCACCCTTTATTTAGCAACAGAAAAGAGAAACATCAAACCCATTAATTCAGATTTTTTTAAAGTGAGAATTAAATTTTAGATCAGCAAAGAAACATACATCCCTGTAAGCGCCAACATAGAATTCATATCCCAACATGTCCTGGATCATGCCATGGTAACGGACAAGACTGTTGTGTTGAGCCCATCTCAACGTCTTGGGATTAAGAATGGGAACCTTTGATAGACCCGATTCCTGGAACATGAAGTGGTGGAAGAGTTCAAGGGCACCCCAATCCTTGTGGTGAATGGCGAAACCAGTGGACTGATGCAAAGAGAAAAATGGAAAAAGAGAAAAAGGGGGGAAGCATGCATGCGTGAACTGATTATCGAGGAGGCCATGACAAGAAGCGGGAAAGGATGAAAATAATGGGGGAAATTAAAAGACGACTTTTACAGATGACACAATTAAAAGTCTACTCCGTGTTTTTGCTAAATTTTTTGGATTATAACTATTAAATATGATACACATTATTATCAGTCATAAATCGTTCAGATTTTAAAAAATATGATATTTTTTATGACACATTTTTTGCAAGTCATAAATTAGCGTGTGTCATTAAAGGTATATTTTATTGTAGTGTGAATAACATATGGAAATAAAACATAGCAATATATGATGATATGAGCATAATATATCATATTAATGTTAAGTATAAAATGTAAAGAGAAAAAGAATAAAAAGATTGAGAAAACATCCTTAGTCTTCAATCGTGAATAAGATGTTGTTAAGAAGAGTATTAGGTGCATGAAGGGATTGTATCAAAACATCCTATAATATATATAGGAAGAGTTTGGCCAATCGATTTTATGTAGACGACATGACCTCTAAAAGAAAGTGTATTCTTCTTCCAACCTCGCACACGAGAAGAATCTTATCTCGAATAAAACCAAACACATCATTTATATTACGACCTAAAACAACGTGCATTCCCAAATAAAACCCCGGCTGATTAACACATACAACCCCCATCAAAGAACTGAGATGTGTTCAGAAAGAGGCTTGCTTTGAAGAGCTGAAATAAAGACTAGACTTCGTATAGTTTACCTTCTATCCAGAAGACGCTTTATAAATGTCAAGAACTTTACGAACACGCCGAAACTCATCAACCGAGAGGCGGAGGAAAATACACAGTTATTAGCATATAGGAGATGAGTTATCCGAAGTCCATTCCTACATGTTCGAAGTCCCAAAACACGACTAGCTGTTTGTTACGCATGAAGTAAGGAGGATAAACCTTGAGCACAAAGCACAAACAAGAATGGCGACAATGGATCGCCTTGATGAAGGCCTCGATGTGGAGTAAATGTTTCGTGAGACTTCCATTAATATGAATCTGATAAGTAACATATGTAACACATGACATAATTAGATCAACCCACTGCAAAGTAAATCCAAGTCAAGATAAGATGCCACAGAGGTAGGACCAATCTACGCGATCATACGCCTTCTCCATATCGAGTTTCATAGCTGCCCTTTGGAAGAGGTTGTGGAAGGAAATTTAATATGATGAAAGACCTCATGAGCGATGAGAAAATTATCAGAAATCAACCTACTAGGAATAAAATCTCCCTGCGTTTCATCCACATAGGACGATAAAAAAGGTCGAAGTCTATTGACTAAGACTTTCGAAATAATTTTATACAGCACCGTACATAATGCTATTGGCAAAAACTACTACAACCTAGTTGGTTCAGACACATTTGGAATAAGAACAAGTACAATTCGATTCACTGATTGCATTGAACGAAAACTATACAAGATATCCATGCAAAAAGAGAGCATCTTGTCACCCACAAGTGGCCAAAAAGAGCGATAAAAACTACCTGGTAACCCATCTATACCGAGAGCTTTGTGGAGATGAATTTCTTGAAAGGCAGCATACACTTCTTCTCGTGTATGGGGCTGTGAGAATCTCATTAATTTCTGGACTAACCACTGGTTCAACAGAGGAAAGAAACGTATCAAGTGAAGGCGGCAGAGCAGCTCCAAAGAGGGAGGTGAAGTATCAGACAGCCTCATTATGAATATCATCAGTCTGGTCTATCCAAACACCATCAAAGTCATAAAGGCCATGAATCAAAAAAAAATTATGACGAGATGATGATCGAGCATGAAAATAAACCATATTTTTATCACTATTAGCAAGACAGAATTCTCGATCGTTGACGTCAATAACTCTCCTCTTGAGCTAATCTTCTTTGGAGCTCGTCTTTTAGCTCTCCAATTTGTTCAATTCATCTGGAGACATCAATTGAAGAAAGCTATTTATCTGCTTTCCCAAATCATTGATACGACCCTTGTAACCGCATACTATTCACGTTCTTTTAGAGTGTGGCCAACTGATTGAATCTTCAACACAATATAGATGATCCTTTTACATTCCAAACCTTTTGAACTTTATTAGTACATTATGTATTAGAGCCCAACATTCATCAAATAAAAAATAATCATTTCGAGAGGAAGACAGCGTAGGATACATGGGCGATGTGTCAAGTGTTGTTGGACAATGATCCGAAACTGAACAAAATTCACTGAAAATCGATGCTTGAGGAAACAAAGAGTGCCAGACAGTGGTAGAAATGAATTGGTTCAGGTAATAAAGTGTTGGTTCAACTGAACACATTGAGGCTTGTCTAACCCTGGGGATGTCAAGGTAATAAGAGTTGGTTCAACTGAAATGTCAAGTGTTATGCATATTTAATTATAAATATTTATAATACTATGATATTACTTGATTTCGATTTTTATAAACATATACATTATACAATATATATATATATATATATATATATATATATATATATATATATATTTATTCATATTTTTTATATATGTGATATTAATATATAATACAAAGTTAAGAGACTCGGTTAAAACTCAAAGTCAATTCAAGTCTTTTTTTTTTCTTATTGAGTCTATTCAAAAACTCGATTTTTAGAATCGATTCGAGTTTTATTCACCCAGCCTAAAAGAAGGATGTTGATTTTGTAGGGATATTTATAACTGGGTGTCCACATTTTTGGATATTTGAAATGTTTGGTATTGGAAATTTTGAGTATCATCCTGCCCTTCAACACCATATATCCGGAAGTCGCATACTTACGGAAGGCGGGTATTTGTATTTTTGAATCACGTATCTAATTCATATTTAATTTATACTATTTTAAATTATATCAGTTTTTTTAAACCCACGTAAAAATAAAAAATTTTAAAATATATATATTATATAATCCACACAGAATCCAAAAATTCAGATTACATAATATAAAGATATACTTTTAAAATATAAAAGTAGAACGTAAAAAAAATAAATCTAAAAAATCAACGGATCAAATAATTCATGTCTGATATTTTTTACACACTAAATTTCAGTATAGTTTTTGAATTTTTTTAAAATTTTATGCAGAATGTTGTAGAAACAACGTAATTCGTGATTTTAATAGTGTTAAAACGTTTTCATTTTAAAAGAGAAAATTCCATATATAAGTTAAAGAAATCAAGAAATACCAAAACAAAATGTAGACCCACAAAAAAAATAAAGGTTTTTTTTTTTTTGTGGGTGGAGGGAGGGGGAAAGAGAACATTAACGTCATGCTAATTGCATCTTCTGGATAAAAATTGACCACCCCAATTGACAAAACAAATAAAAACAAAAATTTTAAAATAAAAGCAACATTTAGCACTAATTTAATCTAATGATTCAGTGTACTGACACGTGTCTATGGATGAAGAAACAATGTCATCTCTTATCACATTAAAAAAATCTCCCTTGGAATTAAATGCCACTAAATCCATCTCCACCGGGAAAAGGCAGTTCGGTGATAGTAAGCTAAGCTATGAAACCCCAATCACTTTACCCCCCCTTTCTTCTGCGTTTCTTCTTCGCTTTGCTGTGCACAGAGGCGCCGCATAATGAAGCTCCGATCAACGGAGGTACCATCGTTTTTACGACACTTGGCCGACCGGATTACGATTGGGACATCTTCACGCTTCCAACTTCCGACCCACCAAGTCCTTCAAATGAACTCCGGGTTACCGACGGTGAATCCGTTAACTTCAATGGCCACTTCCCCTCGTCCTCACCTTCCTCTATTCTCTCGCTGTTGCACAACCGAAGCCTAATTCAAGCCCCAAAAGCTCCGCTGCCGGCGCTTCAGCTCATCTATGTGACGGAACGCAACGGTACGTCCAATATTTACTATGACGCGTTTTATTACAGTACGCCGAGAAGTACTAGATCGAGATCGGCACTTGAAATTCCCGTCCGACTTCAGGCACCTTTGTTGAGTTTAGAAGCAAACAGGAATCGGGTTTCGATGAAAGATAAGCCGAGTTTGAGTGGGGAGAATTTGATTTATGTGTCGAATCATGAGGATCCGGGTGAACCCAGGACGAGTTGGGCTGCTGTGTACTCCACTCATTTAGGAACCGGATTGACTCGACGACTCACTCCTCACGGAATCGCCGATTTTAGCCCCGCCGTGTCTCCGTCTGGGGTCTGGACAGCCGTGGCTTCGTATGGGAGGGATGGTTGGGATGGGGAAGTGGAAGAACTGAGTACCGATGTATATGTTTTCTTGACTCGTGATGGGAGTCACCGAGTCAAGATTGTTGAACATGGTGGGTGGCCTTGCTGGGTTGATGACTCAACTCTGTATTTCCATAGGCGAAGTGAAGACCAGTGGATAAGTGTTTATAAAGCGACTTTACCTAAACACAAACCGGTTTCGATCGAGGCAGTGACAATTCAACGAGTCACACCACCGGGTCTCCACGCTTTCACCCCAGCTACTTCTCCAGGTAACTATAATTTCATAGCAGTAGCTACAAGAAGACCCAATTCTAGTTTTCGCCACATTGAGCTATTTGACACTGTTAAGAACGAGTTCATTGAGCTAACTCGACATGTTTCTCCTACAAGTCATCACTTAAACCCGTTTATATCACCCGACTCAACCCGAGTTGGGTACCATAAGTGTAGGGGAGGAAGTAACGGAGGAAAAACTTCCCAATTATTGCTTGAAAATGTTGAAAGCCCAGTGCCAAATCTCTCTCTTTTTAGAGTCGAGGGTTCATTTCCTAGTTTCTCACCAACGGGTGACCGAATAGCCTACGTGGAGTTCCCTGGTATTTATATTGTGAACCGTGACGGATCAAATCTACGCAAGGTTTTCTCCTTGAATGCTTTTGCAACCGCATGGGACCCGATCCGGCAAGGAATTGTATACACAGTAGTAGAGTCAAGAAACGGAAATTTATGGCTTTTGCCAATGAAACACGCTTCACACATGTTATTCATATCTTTAGAAAGCAATACATCAATTGTTTTACAAACACTAGAAACAATATTGTACGTTTCATGTCCTAATTGATGATGCCAAAGTTCTAAGCTATTTGTAGCAACAGCAGAATGAGCAGCAACATTTTGACAAGCACCTGCGACTTGATCTCCTGAGAAAACGTACAAGCCACCCTCAATACGACCACGCAGTAGAATGTCCTTAGAAGCAGCATCACGAACATAGCATCCCTGAGCATGAAACTCAAAGAACACCCCACTGTACCTAGCAAACTTAGACACCGAGAGAATATTCTGTGTTATTTGAGGCACATAAAGCAGATCATTCAACAACAATGACCTGGTTGATGTTTCTAAAGTAGCATCACCAATCATATTAACATGTAATGAGAGACCATCACCAACCACTAGCTTACCTGGTTGATGTTTCTAAAAGACCATCACCAATCATATTAACATGTAATGAGAGACCATCACCAACCACTAGCATCACCAGGATCTTCGACGATTGATACCATGTTAAGAAATCAACAAGTTCATCAATTTTAGAATGTACATACAAGCATATCATTTACAAGACCTTGTATGTTGTTTTATACAGCTCACACGGCTACACTAACTGCTGCGAACTAAACTAACAGAATCAAGTAACAGACTAACAACACTAACAATCTCAACTGCTAACTAACACTAAGAACCACATCAGTTACAACTGCCCGAGCTCAGCTATGCCTAACAGTCCGCAAGACAATAGTGGGCAGCTTCACATGCTGGGCTATTGCTTCAGAGAAATACATGCATTCATCATAGATAACGCAGGGGCCTTGTCCCACCATCTTGGCCAAGCATTCCTGGAAGGGCACTCGACATTTCTCGTTAAGAAGTGATATAAAAAACAGTAAATTGTCCGTAGAAACAACCTGATCGGAAAGTTTATCGGGTATGGTACGAAGCAAAATTCGGGATAGTTGGAGCTGATGGGGAGATTGAACGTGGTGTGAACAACTGTGATGGAGAACCCTTTAGAGTGAAGAATGGAGCCGAGCTGAAGCATTGGATTGATGTGGCCTTGGAACGGCAATGGTTCCTCCATTCTTCTTCTTCCTTTCCCATATTTGTTTTCCTGGAAAAACTCTAATAATTGAGCCAAAGGTTGTCAAATCTCAGATCTTATCTGCAAATAATTTTTAATAGATAAATAGTTTTTCTCATGGGTCATGTTGGTTTTGTCTAATTTTATTTGAAATGTCTTTTTATAATGGTAATCTTTTTAATATATATGGTACATATAAATTCGATTTGTCATTTTCAATCAAATATTTAACATCTAAAGAGAATCAACTTGAAAATGTCATTTTCAACCATTTATTAGGGTAAACTATGTATTTAGTCACTCAATTATCACTTTGGTCTTATTTTGGTCACTTAATTATTTTTGTTTTTCATAATTAGTGGTGAATTGCAAGGAATGACATTTATATTTGTCATATTTTCTAATGACTCCATACAAGACAATGTTGCCATCAAACACTATTATATTATATCTTTATATTTTTAATTTATATTTTTTCTTAAGTTTTAAGGATTTTTTAAAAATTAAACTAATTGAAACTAATTTTGATTGTTTTAACTTCGTATCATTACTCTTCTCGGTTATTTTGTTCCTTTACATAAAAATTTAAAAAAAATAAAATGATAAAATTTTTAAAAATATTAAAATATAAAATATGGAAAAAATGTATAATAGATGATGCCAACTTAACATTATTTGTTTATCGGTTACTTTAATGATTTCAAAGGTAAAAAAGACGAAAAATGTTTAAGGGTTATGTCAACACACATTTTTCGTCCTACTAAGATTCAAACTCCTAAAAATATGATAGAATTTTAGGATTCAAACTCCTAAAGATATGATAGAATTTTGCTAGGATTCAAAAAATATGATAGAATTTTATGATTTAAACTCCTAAAGATAGGATCCACAAGCACTATAAATAGCCATTGTAACTCACCATTGTAAGACACGATTTACACACAAAACATAGAGGAAAGCACGAGAAGATACAAAGACAAAGCTATTGTAAACGATTCGAAAAATAAATAAAAGGTAGTATCTTTTTTACTTTTGATTTGGTCTCTTACATTTACGTTTTAATTATTATTATTTTATTTATTTAACTTTATTTATAAGCACATTTTCCCTTGTTACTCATTTTATTTAATTGTTTTGTTATTTTTCTTTTCTTTTCATGTAATATTTTTTTTACATTTTATGTATTTTCTTTTTTACTTTAGTATATATTTATTTTATTTTAGATTATATATAAATATATTATTTTTATTATCAGTTTTATTAATTTATATATATATATATATATTACTTTTTTTATTTTTTATTTATATATATATTATTTTTACTTTTTTATTATTATTTTATTTATTTGTTTTATTTCTATATTTTTTCTTTTTCTTTATTTTTTATATTTATTTTACTTACTATTTTATCTTTGTTTTCTTTATCTTATCTTTTATTTAATTTGTTTTCTCTTTATTTTAATTTAATTAATTTATTTATTTCTTACCTTTTTATCTATTACCTTTTTATCTAACATGGTTTTTTGACCTTCTTAAGGCCACACCTTTAAAACTATCTAAGGTAAGTAATTGTGATCGTATTTTTACCTTTTAATTTTAAATTACAATTTTCTTAATTTAAGACAACCGGCAAATTACGTAGTACCGAAAGGGCGGTTCAAGGGTGCTAATCCTTCCTTGACCGTAATCGACTCCCGAATCCGACATATCTTTAGGTAAGACGCAGATCAGGTAAGATATAAGGTATCCGGTTAACCTATTTATTTTTTAAATAAATAATCGGTGGCGACTCCAATCACATTTTTCAAGTCGAAGCCCAATTCCGGGGCCCAACCGAAAGACGGTTACGACAGCTTGGCGACTCCGCTGGGGACACAGGTAAGTGAGTCAGGCTAAGGTAATTTCCAGTTGTCTTTTTAACGAAAAGGGTAAGTTTAAATTTTATGGTAACCTTTCGATCCTTATTGCTTACTTTTGATTATATTTTTTTCGAGTAAATAATTGTACTGACCGTTTTTTAATTATTTCAGCCCTTAAAGATTTTTCATCCAAAGGCTCTATACCCGAGCTCCGAACCCGTTTTAAGTGGGGGTGAAAGCGACGCCTTCGTGTGAATTTATTCATCGTATGGGCCTAGCAAGTAACCTTCGGGATTCATATACCTTATGCATTCGTGTGAATTTATTCTCCGTATGGGCATAAGGGAATGTTTCCTCTCAAGTTTAACTTAGTCCACACAAGCCTGTGATGGGTTTAGTACTAAGGGTCTGGTAAGCCCAAGGGGGCACCGACAAGGAGAACTCGAGTGCCTTTTTCTAGAACCTAAACCCGGAGACTACAAGGAGTTAGGGCCCACCCCAAAACCTCATTTTAAACCCTAGGATACCGAAATTATTTTCCGCTTTACTTTCTGTTCAAAACATGTGAACTAGAAATTTATGCGGTTAGGACTTGTTCAAAATCAACTTGCGGGATAGAGATCATGTCCGGGTAGGAATAATAAGCATGTGGGGTAGATATCATGTGGGGTAAGACTTTTATTTTCATGATTGCTTTGATTATTATCTTTACCTTACTAACTCTTTTCATTTTTTTCATCTCTTTTATTTTATTTTAATCATCTGCATCATTCAAAAGAGATGTTAATCCACCAAAAAACGTGTTCGTTAACCATAAATAATCTGCATTAATGGAAAAAGGTGTTGTAATACAGGAGATTAAAAACCCCGAGGTACGACTATGGTCCGAAAAGGCTCAGAAAGAAAATGAGGACAATTTGCAAGACAACTATGTGTCACATTCATGGTGCCCACAATCAAGTACATCAAAAGTTAACTTTTCAAAAATGGGTTGACAAAGGTGGCAGGGGCAAGACGAGAAAAAGGTTACTGACCTAGAGAGTCCATTCAAAGACAACAAGAACAAGATGGCAAGTAACTGTCGACAAATTCAAGAAACAAGCAAATGAACTTCGAATAATCCATTTGATGGAGGATTTCAATGGAATTTCCGATTCAGCAAAGGATGAAAGCCAGAGATGAAGTCATTCGACACTTTTTGGTAACCAATACAAAAAAACTCAACATTTTCACGGTTCATCCAGAGAGGTCGGAGTAGTTCGACAGGTTATTCAACCGGTGAAAGACGAAGGCAAATGACTAGTCAACCGGTTCCGGGCCTAGAGGATTTAGTCTGGATGTACCTTTAAATATGTTTATTGTCTCTTAAAAGATAAAACACTTTTGTCCCAATAAAGGTTATTTACAATAACATACATGTTTTTGGATCAATGCCTCGAACATTTCATGCATTTTTTCATTTTGCATATACATTTCATTTTTTAAGTATTTTCATAAACATGAAATCTCTTCATGGAGAATTCGATGAAGTGGTTTTAACCACATGACACCACATGGAAGCAAGATTGTAACATCATAAAAAAAACTATCACAACGAATGAGCCCAATCAGCTGGTTGTACGACTAAACCTGCCAAGATGATCTGAGAAAAAAGTCCACATATCCTAAGGGCTACAATGTTGAAGCTATTTGTAGTTGCCACATAGGATGCTCCAAACATTCCTCTGAGAACTATAAGGCGCTGAAGTGCAAGATCCAAAACCTGATGGATTCAGGGGCATTGACAGCTGAAGAAGGGGGCATGTCATATACCATTTGCACTTAGAGGATTGTTTTGTTTGAACACGTCACTGATATTTCATGTTTGCTTAATCTTTTAAACGATTGAATTTATGCTACTTTCTAAGGTGGAGCAATTGAACAAATTTTAATCTTTAGTTCTTCGAATATTAAATGAATTAATGATTCTTTTAACTCTTCAAGAATTATAGATTTTTGACATATGACAAGATTAGACATTTCTTATCATGTCTCAAACCCCAAAATGAAAAACCTTGATCATTACCAAAAAGACCAAAATTTGACATAACTTCCCTTTGAAATTCTTGAACATTTTCTTTATCTTTTTGATACACCCATACCTTTCTTTGAGTCAAATAAAATCACACCATTGTCTTTTTAGACTCAAAATTGACATTTTAATACCCAAGGCATTGAGTTGTTCATTTGAACATGAGCATTCTTCTAAGACACAATTTGGGGCATCTCGCCAGGAGCCTGAACATTGAGATATGTTGGGAGCAAGGAGAAAAAAAACAATTCATTCGAAATAATTCTATCACGCATTAACTACACTGTTTTCATGTGAATGAAATTAATCCTGAAAATCTATCCCCTTGGGGATACCTCTTCTGTGAGGACTTCCATGTATGAAATGATGAACGGCTTTCTTTCTTTATCCCTTTACAACAGGAGAAAATATATATCCCTTGTGTCCCCTTTTGAGCCTGTAGTATTTTTCTTCTGATTCAACCCTAACCAAGGATCACCCTCCACATTAGGGGGCAAGGTGGAAGAAATCTGCTCACATGAGTGAAGACATCAATCAAAAGGAGACACCAAAAGGTGGACCAAATGGCAAGTGCGAAGATCCAATCAAGAACAAAAAAGAAAAGAAGCAAAAAAGCAAAAAAAAAAAAAAAAAAAAAAAGAGAAACAAGAACAAAAGGAAAAAAGAGCAAAAATCAAAAAGAAAAAGGGGCAAAAAGCACATGCAAAGATTCCCTAAAGACAAATGGTGCATCAAGCTTTAATGAGATTGATCAAGCACAATCATTCCCGAATCACTGAATCCCCTCACTCGAAGATCATAGAGCATCAAGAGAAAGAGACATTTTGAGCAAGACAAGATCGATAGCATCAAAATGAATTGATCCTTGGTTCAATACCCTGAAACACTTGTTTGGGCCTATTTATCCTTTTTTTCATAACCACGAACCCTGGCCTACATTACGTGCCTTAAAAGTCCCTTCTAATCATACATGGATTTCTAAACAGAAGAGACTATCTTTAGATTTCATCCCGCCCATCAGGATTAATCTTTGTTTGCAAAAAAACAATGTAATTAATGTATGGTAGAGAAAAATAACAAAGGGGGGGTTCAAGACGTAAATCCTGAATAACGTCTTGAAACCAAAGGAGGATTCGAGTTGAAAACCTGAAAAAGCGGCTCGAATATAAAAATTGTGCAACTGAAGCGATCACACAAATTCCTTGATAAGGCATCGCACAATCCGAGTGTGACAACGAAGGTTGAGAGTCAGAGAACACTTCCAGTAGAGAAGTATGCAAGCTACCCCATCAATCCTTTGAGCATCAAATGCCAAACCTTTGACCAAACACAATGACCTGAGACTTTTTATCCTTTCCTTACTTGACCATCTCTCAAAGATAGCTTTGATCTTGACACTTGTCAAATAGCTATAATTTATTGAAGGATTAACATTATAATTAATTCTTTGATATCCGATGAACTCTAGTTTTATGATTCGTCTCAATTGTAAAACCGTGATAGGGGCAATATTTTTAAAACTTGAGATTAAACATTTTTTGAAACTCTTTTAATTGATATTTTCATGACTTTGAAAATAAAAGAGAAAGAAAAACATTTTTTTTCAAACAAGACAGTCTCTCTAGAGTGGATCTTGGTAAATGACATGTGACTCTCAAACACAAAGCTCATGCTTAGAATCAATGATGAAGCAAGAAATGAGGAACATTTGGGGTATCTTTGAAGATTCAACATCAAATATTGGGGCATTTTTGGATATTGAGGCATCTTTGGGGATTCAACATCCTAATGCGAATTATCAGACCTTTTTCAGGAGATAAAATATAACCAATTCATGTTACATGCATCTTATGCATACATTTTAGAGCGTCATATCTATCATTTTCTTTCCACGTACATAATTTTTTACAGCTTTAGAGTCAAGTTCGACTTCAAGACGAAGGATACTCGATTCAAAAGCACCTTTACAGATTGATGTCGGTTGCTTAGCTCAGCAGCAAGAAGCTACACTTCAACCAACTCGACAGATAGAAAGATTGACATTCATTTTCAGATTCGACATTTCCAATATAAATTCTGTCTCGCTTGAGACAGTCTCATTTAATGCAGATGATTATCTCACTTGAGATTGTTTTTTTAAAACAGACTTTGTCTCACTTGGGACTGTTTTACTCGAAAGAAGATTTATTTCACTCATGATTGTTTTTCTTAAAACAAGATTTGTCTCGCTTGAGACCGTTTTCACTAGAAGAGTTTTGTCTCTCTTGAGACAGTTTCCCTTGAAACAAATTTTGTCTCTCTTGAGACAGTTTCTCTTGAAACAAATTTCGTCTATCTTGAGACAGTTTCCCTTGAAATAAATTTTGTCTCTCTTGAGACAGTTTCCCTTGAAACAAAATATTTGAATATGTTTTCTTTGAAACAAATACTGTCTCCCTTGAGACCGTTTCTTTTGGAACTAAGTTTTGTCTCTCTTGAGACAGTTTCTCTTGAAACAATTTTCGTCTATCTTGAGATAGTTTCCCTTAAAACAAAATCTTTGAATTTATTTCCCCTAAAACAAATTTTATCTCCCTTGAGACAGTTACTCTTGAAACACAAAATCTTCAAATTTATTTCCCTTAAAACATAATTTTGTTTCCCTTGAGACCGTTTCTCATGAAACAACAGATATCTTTGAGATCGTTTCCCTTGAAATGAATTCTATCTCTTTCAAGACAACTTCTTTTGAAGCATCATCTGAACCGTTACACTCAGCTCAGGCACATACTTGAGATGGTCGAGAAGCATTTCTCAAATCAAAAATAGAATGTGCACATCAGATTTGAACATTTGAAGAATTCAAGATCAGGGATCAAAATTTGAAGATTCAAGAATCAAGATTCCAGACAAGCAACTGGAGATCGATATTTCTCTCCAGAGCCCCAAGATAACATATGTTGCATATGCATTTTAGGCACACCTAAGAGCATTGCATCCATAGCATCACATATATGCATAACTTTTTCAGGTTTTAGCTAGAGTCAATTTTAACTTCGCGGCGAAGGATATTGAACTCAAAGCGACACGATTTGCTCGAGAGTGGATTTCAACTTCACGACGAAGGATATCTAGCTCGAAGCCAAATTTCACAATAAAGGGGTCTCCACGGTTTCAACTTCACGGCGAAGGGAATTGTGTCCACCCGCAACATACAATACTTGGATTTCAACTTCACGACGAAGGATATTCAAGTCAAGGCTCAACTTCACAACGAAGGGGCCATCTGCGATTTCAACTCCACGAAGGAGGATATCGTGGCACTCGAGGCAACACAAGTTCAACTTCACAACGAAGGGACGGCTGGTTGTCAACAAACAACTTCTCAATTTCAGAGCCAATTTCAACTTCACAACGAAGGATATTGGACTCCAGACAACGCAAGTTCAACTTCACGACGAAGGGACCGCTGCCTGTCAACAACAACTTCTCAATTTCAGAGCCAATTTCAACTTCACAACGAAGGATATTGGACTTCAGACAACGCAAGTTCAACTTCACGACGAAGGGACCGCTGCTTGTCAACAACAACTTCCCAATCTCAGAGCCAATTTTAACTTCACAACGAAGGATATTGGACTCCAGACAATGCAAGTTCAACTTCACGACGAAGGGACCGCTGCTTGTCAACAACAACTTCCCAATCTTAGAGCCAATTTCAACTTCACAACGAAGGATATTGGACTCCAGACAACGCAAGTTCAACTTCACGACGAAGGGATCGCTGCTTGTCAACAAAATTTCATTCAGATTCAATTTCAACTTCACAACGAAGGATATTGGACTCGATACAACACAAGTTCAACTTCACAACGAAGGGACGGCTGGTTGTCAACAAACAATTTCCCGGTTCCAGAGCCAATTTCAACTTCACGACGGAGGATATTGGACTTGGAACAATGCTACTTACTTGGATTTCAACTTCACGACGAAGGATATCCAACTCAAAGAAGGATTATCTGCCATCAAAATTGTCGAGTTCGACTCCATTCAGCTCGATGACACATCAATCGCACTACTTTCCTGTTGCAGTCGAGGTTTTCAAGTCGAGGAGAGGACCTGGGTTAGCCGTGCCTTAGTGAGAAGCAAACATTTTCAAACAGCATAGCTTAAGTCAAGAAAAAGCTATCTGTCAATGAAGATTTCTCAGTTCTATTCCGATCAAAGGTCTTTAAACCGAGAAGAAGACCGAAGGGTAACGGGAAGCCACGTGCTGATTCAAATTCCGAACTACGGCTTTAATTTCATATCATTTCAAGATGAACTCGACTTCACGATGGAGGAGTCATCCGTAACTCAATTCGACAGGGAGTTATTGAAATATCAGAGTTAATTTTCAAATCCACTGAACGAAAAGTGTGTCTTTTAATCTTTGCCCTATCCCCGTTACACGACTATGGGCAAAGAGGGGCAGCTGTCAACACACATTTTTCGTCCTACTAGGATTCAAACTCCTAAAAATAGGATAGAATTTTAGGATTCAAACTCCTAAAGATATGATAGAATTTTGCTAGGATTCAAAAAATAGGATAGAATTTTATGATTTAAACTCCTAAAGATAGGATCTACAAGCACTATAAATAGCCATTGTAACTCACCATTGTAAGACACGATTTACACACAAAACATAGAGGAAAGCACGAGAAGATACAAAGGCAAAGCTATTGTAAACGATTCGAAAAATAAATAAAAGGTAGTATCTTTTTTACTTTTGATTTGGTCTCTTACATTTACGTTTTAATTATTAGTATTTTATTTATTTAACTTTATTTATAAGCACATTTTCCCTTGTTACTCATTTTATTTAATTGTTTTGTTATTTTTCTTTTCTTTTCATGTAATATTTTTTTTACATTTTATGTATTTTCTTTTTTTACTTTAGTATATATTTTTATTTTTTTTAGATTATATATATAAATATATTATTTTTTATTATCAGTTTTATTAATTTATATATATATATATATTTACTTTTTTTTATTTTTTATTTTATATATATATTATTTTTACTTTTTTATTATTATTTTATTTATTTGTTTTATTTCTATATTTTTTTCTTTTTCTTTATTTTTTATATTTATTTTACTTACTATTTTATCTTTGTTTTCTTTATCTTATCTTTTATTTAATTTGTTTTCTCTTTATTTTAATTTAATTAATTTATTTATTTCTTACCTTTTTATCTATTACTTTTTTATCTAACATGGTTTTTTGACCTTCTTAAGGCCACACCTTTAAAACTATCTAAGGTAAGTAATTGTGATCGTATTTTTACCTTTTAATTTTAAATTACAATTTTCTTAATTTAAGACAACCGGCAAATTACGTAGTACCGAAAGGGCGGTTCAAGGGTGTTAATCCTTCCTTGACCGTAATCGACTCCCGAATCCGACATATCTTTGGTAAGACGCAGATCAGGTAAGATATAAGGTATCCGATTAACCTATTTATTTTTTAAATAAATAATCGGTGGCGACTCCAATCATATTTTTCAAGTCAAAGCCCAATTCCGGGGCCCAACCGAAAGACGGTTATGATAGGTTAAAATGATTTTTCGAAAGTTTGAGGGTTAAAATTATAATTAGATGTTATATATATATGTATATATATTGAGACCGAAACCTCAATCATGCAATATTTATTGGGGCAAAACTTGAAAGTGGAATTATATATATATTCCTTTGTACACACGGCCACGAAACATGGATATGAAAATCCAAGTTTCAGAGATGAATCATGGTAATGAAATGAAAGCCAAAAGCATGAAAATATCATCGTCCAGCCTCCTCCACTGTTGCATGTGTGGAGATTCTGGTATCACTCGAGAGCTTTTTCGATGCAAAGTTTGTCATTTCAGATCTCAACACAGGTACTTCTTTCTTTCTGGGTTTTCATTTTCATTGGTCAAGAACCAGATTTTCTTTCTTCCTTTTACAAAGAAGAAATTTGGGAAAGATGATGAAGATCGTCATGGAATTTGGCTTTTTTTATGGCAGATATTGCAGCAATCTGTATCCGAAATCCTTGTCTAATAAAGTTTGTAATTGGTGTTTGCATCAAAAGGAGGATTCAAAGGAAAAGTCCCAGAATTTATTGATTTCTTCAGCTTCATGTGAAACCAAAAGCAAAGATGATGATGATGATAACAAGAGCAAGAAAAAGGGCGATAATTCAAAGCCTGAGAAACTGGTAAAAAATCTGATAAAGAAACTGAATTTAGAAGAGAAACTTTCGCCGAGAACGAAGCGAAAACGGATCATGACGAATAATGCTAGTCCAGAAGAAAAGCCAGAAGAGAATGGGATCATTACAGGACATGTTTTTAGAAACAAGGTAAGAAGATATAAGCATTTGGACGAGGTTTCAACTTAAACTGGGGAATAGGATTGTCCTCAACAAGAGCTGTTTTCTTTTCTTTTCTTTTCTTCCAAACAAATAAAATCTCACTCTACCTTAGAGAAAAAATATCTTCTGGAATGATGGTAATCATGGATACATTTTCTTTCCCATTGGATAAACTTTTGAACTTGTAATTAGATATTAATATTGTTATCTGATTAAATATATATGTGGTTATAATGATATCTATAATTTTAAAGAAATTCACACAACGTCGTCTAAGTAAAGTAGGATAGAATTTGTGTTTAGATAGAATTTTAGGCCTCCCAATATTGAAATATCTCACTTTCCATTTTTTTTTTCAATACTCTTTGGAAGAAACAATAGAAGCTACTGTTTTGCCTCTAATGCTTCCTCCATCGAGGTTTCAAGCCTGGCACATTGGATAGTTAAAGAGTCCAGTGGCTGGTGTGGACTGTTGCTTCTTTGGTTCTGGTTTTATACATGATATACTGTAATATGAAAATATAAAATGATATAAATATACAAATAATTCAAACTTATACAACACGGAATATTAAAAATTGTATATAAATAACATGCAGAATATTTTGGGTGGGAAAGAAGAATGGATGAGATTTGATAGACTTGGGTAAACTCCAGTCAATTGCGTAGATATATCAGTGATGGGGGAAAGCATAAAAACCATTAATCACGCGGAATTTTGCCTTTTCTTGTAAACTATGATATTTCTTCTTCTTCAAGTTTCGTTTGCCTTTTTCTCATGGCGTTTACAATGTCTTATTGACTTGACTTGCATTTGTATTATAGCTAAGGAATGTCTTTAAGTGACTTGATCGCGTTTACATATTACAGCATTAGATCCACACGGTTTTAACCTCACAAATAAACGTGTACGTGTTTAGGGATGATAGCAATGAATATGATACATCTATATATCACCAATCAATTGATTTTTGTGGTTAAAGAGATTATTGTTGTTTTTAGAGGTTCCGGATTTGAACACCAACGACTTCAGAGTATTTGAACGTTCATTATCAATGTTGGAAAAGTCATAAAATAAGGCCACCGAAAGTGGCAAGGGAGGCCACCGAAAGTGGCATTTATTTTTGTTGAAAAAAATGGTAAATGGCATAAGTGCATTTTAGTCATTGTACTTTAGGGTATTTACAAGATTAGTCCTCAAGCTTCAACTATAAATACCCTAGCTCATTTAGCTTCAAAATCATCCCAAAATCGAAAATCATTTCTTTCTCCCAATACTAGAGAGCTTTCTTGTGAGTAGTAAGTGTTTTGTAAACACCTGTAAATTTTCTCTCTTAGTAAAAGATCTGCAGCAGTCCGGAGACGTAAGCAAAATTGGTTGAACTCCGTTATCAATTTCAGGTATTATTTTTCCACTTTTATTTCGCATTCTCACTAATCTAGTAATAGGGAAATTACTCGCTATCGTTTATTTCCCAACAACTGGTAATAAGAGCTTTTGGTTGTGAATTTTGTCAATTTTTTACGAGGTTACTATTTATTACTATTCATATGAATAGTAAATGTTATGAATAGTGAAATTTTGTCGGCGATACGAATTTGTCGACGGAGGTGTTCTAATACACGGTGGTTCGCAAGAATTGTCAGAAACGATCCAAACGAAATCAGATTCGAGTGGGAGCGATGGCTGTAGACGAAGGGACAGTGAAAATTGAAAGGTTCGATGGTGCGGACTTTGGCTTTTGGAATATGCAAATTGTAGATTTTCTGTACTAGAAAAATCTATATCAACCTCTCTCAGGAAAGCAATCAGAGGGCATGAAGAATGAAGATTGTGCTCTTTTCGACAGACAAATCCTCGGAGTTATCCGACTGACGCTATCCCGCAATGTTGCTTTCAACATAGCAAAGGAAAAGACCACTGCGAGTCTTATGGAGGCTATCTCCAGTATGTATGAGAAGCCATCGACCTTAAACAAAGTTCATTTGATGAGACGATTATTTAATTTGCGGATGGCGGAAAGGGCATCTGTGGCTCAACACCTAAATGAACTCAACACAATCACAACTCAGTTGAGTTCTATGGAAATTGAATTCGATGATGAAGTTCGAGCTTTAATTCTCTTATTATCTCTACCAGACAGTTGGAATGCTACTGTTACAACAGTTAGCATATCGTTGGGAAATAGTAAATTAAAATTCGACGATGTTCGGGATCTGGTACTAAGCGAAGAAATTCGACGGAGAGAATCAGGTGAAGCATCAACCTCCTCAGCCTTGCACACGGAGTCCAGAGGGAGAACTTCATAAAGAAATTCAAATCGTGGCAAATCCAAATCCAGAACGGGAAAGGAAGATTTTACCTGTTATAACTATGGCAAGAAGGGTCACTTTAAAAGAGATTGTCGAGCACCGAAGAAAAATACCGGCGCACAGGAATCTACCAACGTGACAGAGGAGACAGGTGATGCCATGATTCTAAGCGTCAACAGTCCGATTGAATCATGGATGTTGGATTCAGGGGCATCTTTCCACTCCACCCCATGCCAAGAAATCATGGAGAACTATGTCAGTGGTGATTTTGGGAGGGTTCATCTAGCTGATGACGAAACCTTGAAGATCGTCGAAAAAGGAGACATCCGATTAAAGTTGCCAAACCAGACCACCTGGACGCTGAAGGGAGTGAGACATATTCCTGGCCTCAAAATAAATTTGATTTCTGTAGGACAACTTGATGAAGAAGGATATAGTACAACCTTTTCAGGCTATGAATGGAAGATTACCAAAGGAGCACTCATCATTGCTCGTGGTAAGAAGACACTTACTCTCTATGTAACATCAAATTTAGAGAATATCATTTCAGTAGCAGATGCAGATGGAAAATCAAACCTATGACACCAAAGGCTTGGCCATATGAGCGAGAAAGGGATGAAGATACTTTTGTCAAAAGAGAAGCTACCGGATCTAAAAAATGTAGATGCCGGACTATGCGAGGATTGCATCTTTGGCAAACAAAAAAAAGTCAGCTTTGAAAAGATTGGTAAGACACCCAAGGCTGAAAAGTTATAGTTGGTTCATACTGATGTATGGGGACCATCTCCAGTTCCATCTATTGCAGGCTCATTATATTATGTCACCTTCATCGATGATTCTACAAGGAAGGTGTGGGTTTATTTTATGAAGAAGAAATCAGAAGTCTTTGATACCTTCAGAAAATGGAAGGCCATGGTGGAAAATGAGACTGGTCTGAAAGTGAAGCGGTTGAGGTCTAACAATGGAGGAGAGTAAAGAAATCGTAGATTCAGAGATTTCTACGCAAGCAATGGGATCAAGATGGAGACAGCAGTTCCCATGACACCGCACCAGAATGGCGTAGTAGAGCGCATGAACAGAACTCTGAATGAACATACCAGAAGCATGAGGATACATGCCGGATTACCCAAATTTCTATTGGTTGAAGCTATCAACATTGCAGCTTACCTGATCAACCGTGGGCCCTCAGTTGCTTTGGATGGCGGAATACCAGAGGAAGTTTGGAGTAGAAAAGAAATAAACCTTTCACACTTAAGAGTGTTTGGTTGTATTTCTTATGTACACATAAACTCTGCTGAAAGAAGTAAACTTGATCCCAAGTCCAACAAATGCATCTTTGTTGGTTATGGTGGTGATGAGTTCGGTTATTGATTTTGGGACTACGAAAATCGAAAGATCATCAGAAGAAGAGATGTCATTTTCAATGAGAATGTGATGTACAAAGACAGGTCAACCATAGAATCAAGTAGCTCCAATATCGAAGCTGAAACAAAGGAATTTGCTGAGTTCGAGGAGATTTCTGGAAATGATGTTCAAATCAGTCCTGAAGTAGCTCACGAAGAACCAGGCACACCAGAACTGAGACACTCTTCTAGAATTTTTAAACCAACCCAACGGTATTCTCCTTCTTTGCACTACTTGTTGTTGACTGACAATAGTGAACCAGAGTGCTATGATGAAGCAATGCAAGTGGAGGATTCAGACAAGTGGGAGTCTTCTATGAAAGATGAGATGGACTCGCTTATGTCAAATCAGACATGGGAATTAGATGAATTACCATCAGGAAAGAAAGCGCTCTATAACAAGTGGATCTACAGGATCAAAAAAGAGCACGATGGGAGCAAACGCTACAAAGAAGGATTGGTTGTCAAAGGTTTTCAGCAAAAAGAAGGTATTGACTACAATGAAATTTTCTCTCCATTCGTGAAACTGTCTACAATCAGACTGATGTTGAAAATTGTAGCTACAGAAAATCTACATCTTGAGCAGTTAGATGTAAAGACAGCTTTCCTTCATGGACATTTGGAGGAAGAAATCTATATGAGGCAGCCAAAAGGCTTTATAGAGGCAGGCAAGAAAAACCTGGTATGCAGGTTGAAGAAGAGCTTGTATGGTTTAAAACAAGCTCCTAGACAGTGGTACAAGAAGTTCGATAGTTTCATGAGTAGCAGTGGTTTTACCAGATGCCAAGTAGATCATTGTTGCTACATCAAGAGGTTCGATAATAGCTTCATTATTTTATTGTTGTACGTTGATGACAGCTCGTTGCAGGCTCAGACATACCAGAGATTATAAACTTGAAGCAAAAATTGTCGAAGTAGTTTGCTATGAAGGATCTGGGCGCTGCAAAGCAGATTATTGGAATGAGGATTAAGAGAGACACAAATTCGGGGACTTTGATGTTATCACAGACAAAGTACATCAACAAAGTACTTTCCAAGTTCAACATGCAAGATGCTAAACCAGTAAGTACACCTTTAGGTGTTCACTTTAGACTCTCCAAAGAACAGTCACCAAAGACGGAGGAAGAATGTGCACACATGGTGAAGGTGACGTATGCCTCAGCAATTGGAAGTCTGATGTATGCCATGGTTTGTACCAGACCAGATATTGCTCATGCAGTGGGAGCAGTTAGCAGGTACATGAATAATCCAGGCAATGTACACTAGGAAGCTGTCAAATGGATCCTCATATATCTGTGGGGTACCACAAACAAAGCACTTTGTTTCAAAGGTGGAGATACGATACTGACAGGCTATGTAGATGCTGACTTAGCCGGAAATGTTGACATCAGAAGGAGCACTACAGGGTATGTCTATACTGTAGGAGGAACTGCAGTGAGTTGGGTTTTTCAACTACAGAAGATAGTTGCTCTCTTCACAACTGAAGCATAATATATCGCTGTTACGGAAGCCAACAAGGAGATGGTCTGGCTCTAAAGTTTCTTGGAAGAGTTAGGAAAGAAACAAGAAAATAATGTCTTGTATTGCGACAGTCAAAGTGATATCCATCTAGCAAAGAATCCGTCTTTTCATTCTAGGATGAAGCACATATAATTACGATATCATTTTATCCGGTCTCTTCTGGAAGATGGGATTTTGAAACTAGAAAAAATTAGTGGAGCTCAAAATCCGACAGACATGTTGACAAAGACGGTGACCACGGACAAACTGAAGTTGTGTTCAGCTTCAGTTGGCATGCTAGAATAACAAGACTAGAAATATTGTTGCATTGATCGAGGTGTGAAGACAGATTAAAATTGGTCTTCAAGTGGGAGATCGTTGGAAAAGTCATAAAATGAGGCCACCGAAAGTGGCAAGGGAGGCCATCGAAAGTGGCATTTATTTTTGTTGAAAAATGGTAAATGGCATAAGTGCATTTTAGTCATTGCACTTTAGGGTATTTACAAGATTATTCCTCAAGCTTCAACTATAAATACCCTATCTCATTTAGCTTCAAAATCATCCCAAAATCGAAAATCATTTCTTTCTCCCAATACTAGAGAGTTTTCTTGTGAGTAGTAAGTGTTTTGTAAACACCTGTAAATTTTCTCTCTTAGTAAAAGATCTGCAGCAGTCCGGAGACGTAAGCAAAATTGGCTGAACTCCGTTATCAATTTCGGGTATTATTTTTCCACTTTTATTTCGCATTCTCACTAATCTGGTTATAGGAAAATTACTCGCTATCATTTATTTCCCAATAGTCAAATGATTAAGAGTCTTTAGAACATATACTATCACTTATAATTACCCTGAATCAATCAAAAAATTTATATTACTAATACCATAAATTGATATATATTATTATAAAAAATATATTTTTGGGAAAACTATATGTTTAGTATCCCAACTACCACTTTTGTTTCATTCTAGTCACCCAACTGTTATTATTTTTTTAATTCATACCTAATGTTATACTTTTTGTTTCATTTTAGCCATCTACTGTAAAAATATTAATGGTGATGTTGACATGTCACCATAAGATATTGCCACAACATTATTGATTTTTTTAAAAAAATGTCACGTCAATAGTTTTATTAATTTTTAATATTTAGTGACTAAAATGAAGGCAAAAATGATCATTAGATATGATTTTTTAAAAGGGTAACCTTTATCATTAAGAGTAATTTTCTTAGTAAATCAACATGGTATAAATAGCTTTGGGTCTTGGTGGTGAATAGTTTTCTTCCTCATTCTTATCTATGTGACTCATTTGGTGCTCCCTTCTAATAGTACTACGACTATAGAATTGGAGTCTGCCTCGATGATCTCTCAAAAGGCATTCAATAACCAATATCTTAGAATCGTTTTGGATGAGAAGAATTTTCTTTTGTGGAAACAACAGGTCCTCTTCGACATTAGAAGTCATCGCCTGGAGAAGCTACTCATTGGTTCAATTGCTCCACCGCCTATGACGATTATTCTTACCGACAGTTTTGTTATTGACAATGAAGCATATGAACTCTTTTTTACTCAGGATAATGACAATGCATCATGGTTTCTGTTCACAATCATCTCATCATTGTTACCTCAACTGGTGGTGCGGACACTGCTACTCAGGTTTGGTTCATGGTCAATGTGTTCTTTGCCAATAGGTTGTTAGAATAATGAGTCAGCATCAATGTTGTTAGTACTGCAACGTGTATGAGCTTAGACTGCATGGTATCATTAGGTGAATGGTTAGAAGCTTCTTAAAGTTGTTATAGCAGTTAAGGTTGTTAGGGTGTTAACATGGTTAGTTGAATAGTTAAGGTTGTTACATTAGTCATGAGAAACTGTATATAAACAACAACAATCTTGTATTCAAGGCAGAGTTCTAGTATTCAATATACAAGTATTATTCATTTGTTTTCTGTATTCTCAATATGGTTTCATTCACCATTGATATTGGGATCGTGTCTTCTTGCTTCCGCTTGTGATCTGAACGCTGTTGAAGTACTGTCTGATCATGGATTTTGCCACTAGTGTTCCTCGAGGTTTCACCAACAAGAAAGTTAATGTGGTTCTTTATGAAACCAACTTATTTTTGTGGAAACAGTAGATCTTGCTCATAGTTCGTATTCATCGACTGGAGCAGCTACTGATTGGTGGTGTTCCTCCTCCACCTAAGACGATTATTTATGCTAATGATGAGACTCAAGAGAATGAAGCATATGAAGACTTCATCGCGCAAGACAATGTTCTAGCATCTTGGCTATTGTTAATGGTAAGCACACAGTTTTTACCACAATTTGTTAGAGCTGAAACAGTTGCTGCAGTTTGGGAGACAGTACTCAAGTTTTTTGCAAATCTTTCAACTATGTCAGTTACGAGTTTGCACTATAAACTGTAATCTATAAGAAAGGGGAATGACAGAATGCGAGTGTATCTAACGCGTATTAAATAAGTCTGTGATGCTCTTGCCTCATATGGGAGTGATGTTCCTCCAGTTGAACAAATAGTTAGAATATTGAGAGGTCTTCCTCGAGAGTATCAACCATTCATGGTTGTTGTCTCAACAATGAAATATGCACTCTCCATAGACAACATACATGTAATACTGATGGATGCTGATGTACAACTTGCTGGATTTGATGAACAGTAGGGCAACTTGCCTATGAATGCAAATTATGGACGTATTGAGGTTGATCGTGTTCAGGGTGAGGTCGAACACGTGTTCAGTGTCAGCTCTGTGGGATGCTAGGTCACTTGGTTGATCGTTGTTGGTATAGATTTGATGAAAACTTTACTTGTGCTCAACCAATAATTATTCTTCTTCCAAGGATAGTTCCTCCAGTAGTTACTCCTCGACTGGTTCCACCTCTGCCAGAGGTAGTCAGGGCTGTGAGTGTTGTTATCGTATGAAAATAGACTCTCAAGTAAATTTTATTACTGCAACTTCTGAGCGTTGGGTGGTGGACTCGGGTATCACTCACCATGTCACCCCTGATAGAACGAATCTAGGAAACACCACTGACTTCCATGGCCCAGGTAAACTTACAGTTGGTAATGGTAATTCTCTAGATATTCGACTCATTGGTCATTCAAGTTTACCTACTTCATCTATAGTATTGATATTTCATGATTTGTTACATGTCTTTTATATAACAAAGAACTTGCTTTCGGTCTCGAAGCTTGCTAGGGACAACAATATATTCTTTGAGTTTTATACCAGTAGCTACTATGTACGAGATGAGGTTACTAAGTAGGTGCTCTTAACTGGTGAAGAATCTGGAGGGCTTTACTTATTTATGACAAGTAAGAAAACAAGAGAATCTAGTTGTATTGCTGTTGATGTTAGTGTTGTTGCTAAAACTACACCTACTAAGATTGAGGAGTTGTGGCATCGAAGACTTGGTCACCCTTCCAGTAACACATTAAGATAAGTTACTAAAGAACTTGATGTAAAAGTTGCTATAGATGTAAATAAAACACGTACTGCTTGTCATATGGGCAAAGCCATAAATTACCCTTTGTGCAATCGAATACATCTTATGATACTCCATTTCAGCTTGCATTTACTAATTTATGGGGACCGCCACATGTTTCCTCGAATAAATTTAGATTTTATGTTTCTTTTGTGGATGCATGTACTTGACATACATGGGTCTACCTTCTAAAAAATAAATCTCAAGCCACTGAAGCTTTCTAGTTTTTCAAAAAATGGTGGCAACTCAATTTGGTGCTTCCATCAAAGCAGTTTAAAGTGACTAGGGTAGTGAGTTTCGCAGTCTCTCACCACTACTAGTCAAAGTTGGTGTTGCTCACAAGATATTGTTGAAAGGAATCACAGACATCTGGTTAAAATGTCATTGATGTTACTGGCACAGGCATCGTTACCAATGGAATACTGGTCATATGCTAATATTTTTGTTGTTCAATAGATTAACAAATTAACTGCTAAGGTTTTGCAGGGAATCTCTCGTAGTGAGAAGTTGATGGGGGAAAAAACCAAACTATAATGATCTGAAGGTGTTTGGTTGTCAATGCTTCCCCCACCTGTGTCCCTTTCAAGCTCATAAGCTTACATTTCGCTCGCAACCATTCACATATCTTGGTGTCACTCCCCGACATAAAGGGTTTCAGTGCCTAGCAGTTGATGGAAGGGTCTACATATCTAGAAATATAGTTTTTAATGAAATTGTGTTTCCTTTTGTAGGTAGGTCAACTTCAGTTAAATCACTTGTGGTTAAAAATCAAAAACCATAATCCCTAGAGATTATGACTAACATGCAACGTGTACCTGTTCAACAACTGGTTCATTATGATACTCAAGGAACTACTGAGTCAGGATCATCTGTACCTTATAACATGGAGGATATGAGTATGAAAGAAGCTGCTGGGGAATCCTCGAGTTTGGCTATAACTACTGAAGCAACTACTGAACCTAGCTTCGAAGATGATCATGGAGAAGAAAAAGATGTGGAAGTGCCTTCCAATCCAGTTGCACCTAACAGTGATGCTGGTCAAACTAGTGTTGATATTGAAACCTCTCCTGTTGTTCGTGTACCACGTATGAACAACCACCCTATGCTCACTAGAGGAAAGTGTGGTATTTTTAAACCTAAATCCTACTCAAGTTACTTTGATGAGGATGTTCCCTCAACTGTTACTGAAGCATTCCAGTCTCCCAAGTGGGCTGCTGCAGTTCAGGAAGAATTTGATGCCCTCAAGAGAAATGGAACTTGGACACTTATTAAACTTCCTCCAGGACGAGTTGCAGTAGGTTGTAAGTGGTTGTTTAAAGTGAAATGCAATCTAGATGGCTCGGTTCACAGATACAAGGCATGACTAGTTGCAAAAGGATTCTCTCAAGTGTCTGGGCAAGATTATATTGACACATACAGCCCTGTTGTAAAATTTACAACTCTTAATGTTGTCTTGTCTATTGCAATGGCCAATAACTGGGAATTGAGGCATGTTGATATCAACAATGTCTTTCTTAATGGAGATTTAAAAGAAGCAGTGTTTATGAAACAACCACCAGGATTTAAGCAAGCATCAGCAAGCTCCTCGTAATTGGCATACCAAGTTAAAAGATGTACTATTGCAAATTAGATTTCAAGTATCTCGAGCTGACACTTCATTATTCTTTACAAACACGGGTGTTGAACGTGTATATCTCTTGGTCTATGTGGATGACATTGTCATTACAGGTTCATCAACCACTTTGATTGCTAATATTGTATGCATGCTGTAAAACACGTTCTCTCTTAAAGATTTGTGACCCCTTACCTATTTCCTAGGAATTGAAGTAAAACAGAGTAATGGCTCTCTGATGCTTAGTCAAAAGAAGTTTATCTTGTGAACACCTATGATTCTTGCACCTAAGTTAACTGAGGATGGTGAATTACTGGATGATTCAACTATGTATCGACCCATTGTTGGATTTATATATTTGTCATACCAGGCCTGAGCTTGCCTTCATTGTTGGAAAGGTTGCTCAGTTTATGCATGTGCCTCGTGAAAGTCATCTAGTGTCAGTGAAACATATTTTGAGGCATCTTACAGGAACTGTGAAGTATGGCTTGATGCATCTGCCAATCTCAACATTTGTTGATGCTGATTGGGGTGCAAGTGTCACTGATCGTAGATCAATTTTAGGATATGGAGTATTTCTTGATAATCATTTGGTTGCTTGGAGCTCAAAGAAACAAAAATATGTCTCACGTTCAACGATAGAGGCTGAGTATAAAAGCCTAGTTGATGCTACTACTGAAGTTACATGGGTAAGTACCTTGTTAACTGAGCTTGGGTT
Organism: Hibiscus syriacus; assembly: GCF_006381635.1. Lineage (NCBI taxonomy): Eukaryota > Viridiplantae > Streptophyta > Magnoliopsida > Malvales > Malvaceae > Hibiscus > Hibiscus syriacus. The sequence goes on along the minus strand of NW_024062600.1, from coordinate 68,304 downwards.
GAAGTAGCATGGGAAATCAGTGATCTGGTGTGATAATACAGGAGTGGTGGCAATGAGTTCCAATCCAGTTTACTATGCACAATCGAAACATGTTGATCTTGATGTGCATTTTATCTATGAGAATGTGGCTACTCAACAATTATGCGTGAACTATGTGCCTGCAGCTCATCAAGTGGTTGATGGTTTTACTAAACCACTGACTAAAGTAGCATTTGAAGCATTTCGAGAGAAGATTGAGTACAAATGTGTTTAAGGTTAGAAGAACAAAAGAAGAAGAAGTAGAGGGAATGTTAGCATAATGAGTCAGCATTAATGTTGTTAGTACTACAGTGTGTATGAGCTTAGACTGCATGGGATCATTAGGTGAATAGTTAGAAGCTTCTTAAAGTTGTTATAGCAGTTAAGGTTGTTAGGGTGTTAGCATGGTTAGTTGAATAGTTAAGGTTGTTACATTAGTCATGAGAAGCTATATATAAATAACATCAATATTGTATTCAAGTCAGAGTTCTAGTATTCAATATACAAGTATTGTTCATTTGTTTTCTACATTCTCAATACAAGTCTACTACTACGATCATGAATTTGCATTTTCAACTTAAGTTTGTTCATAAAGGGAATCTTTGTATTCGTGCGTATATTTCTCATGTCAAGAAGTTTTGTGATGCTCTCGCAGCTTGTGGTAGTCCCATTTCAGACTTTGAACAGGTTGTCACTATTCTGAAATAGGTTGCCTACTAATTATCATTTCGTTGTCACGGTTATTACAGTGAGCTTAATCCGATGCTCTTGTGTTGATCGCAAACCCAATCAGCCCAGTTCCAATGTATGACAATCTTACTCTAAAGCTTGTGCGTACTATGGTGGCTGGGATAGAGGGCGTGTCAAGTTATGGTATCAACTGTGTGGAAAGAATGATCATCTTGTTGACCATTACTTGTTTCATTTTGATCAATCCTTCCCTGATGTGCCAACTATGGCAAAAAGAAGCTCGACTATTGAACGAAAGTTGGTTGCAAATATGTGTCATTATAACTCTGGGAATTTTGGTCGTGGGTGTGCGTATGCAGGGCATTTTCTATCTCTTTTATCCCTTTATATCCAGTCCTTGTGATCTCGGTGGGTCTCGTACTCATGTTGTTGAGTATAGAAGCGTTGTTGATGTTGTTGACACGATGTCGATAGTATGGAGCGACAATATGAACGTAGTGGCCATGAGTGTCAACCCCATATTTCTCGCTTGCTCTAAACTTATCAAGTTTAATATGCACTTCGTTTGCGAGAAGGTAACCAATAGCGTGTTACAGGTGAGCAATGTTCTGACGACACATCAAACTGTCGATGGTCTAACCAAACCATTGACGAGGTCCTATCACGTGGTGTTTCGACCAAAAATTCTTATTGCTGAAGCAGAAGAAGGTAACAAGGGGAAGCCATAATGTTGAAGTATATAGTGCAAGTCATTAGAATGACGAGGAGCAGCCAAAATGTTGGAGTATGCAATGCCTGAACTACATGAATGATGTAGTATGTTATGCATGAGTTGGTATAGGGTTGTTAGGGTGTTGAGGAATGATAAAGTTACCATGTTGACATCATAGTTGGTTATTAGGTTCTAGCATTGTAATTTATGCACTATATATATGGTAGTGTTGTAACCCTAAGAGTATCTTTCTAAGTAAATCAACAAGATTGTTGGCGATTAATACTAAACGTAATTATTTAATATTTTGGATTCAATATTTTTATGGTTTAAAATTTATTATTTAATTTCAAATAATAATGGTTTATATTTTCGTTTAATTATATATAAAAACGTAAAACTATATTTTTAAATAGGGTGTTTAATATCGCTCTAGTGTGAGGGTAATGGCACTCTAAATATAGAGGAAAACTACCCCCAAACTCATAGCCATAGAGTTGGTGGGCTGGTTGAGTTGAATTGAATTTGATGAGATTCATCTATAACAATTGTACTTTGTTAATAAGGAATTTGACATTAAATTCGTTAATTTTCTAAAAGTCAGTACTTTTATAATGAAATGAGTAAAGTAATTTATTTAAACAATCATTTTAATTTCTAAATTTTTAAAAGTTATAAAATAATAATTAAATTTATTAAATTATTAGGTGTTTTCCCTGATATATCGCCTATACCCTATATATTTCCCTGTCAGACACCATTCAGACTATTTTTCCCGATCTAACACCCTTTGCAGTAAGGCGCGCCCCCTGCAGCACGTTTTACGCTGATCTGGTGCCACGTGGGGTAAGGCGCACCCCCTGCAGCGCGCCTTATGCTGACATGGATACACGTGTCTAAAGCGCGGCCCCTGCGGCGCGCCTTACCTTTAAATCTGTCACGTGTCAGAAAGGCGCACCCCCTGTGGCGCGCCTTAGGTTTAATTACCCACCTACCCGGCCGTTCACACCCTTATTCCTCCCTATAAATACCTCATTCTCAATCACTTTCATCACACCAAGTCCTCTCAACTTCTCTCAAATACTCTTATATTCTCTTATAATTGTTTAAGGTATATTTTATTATATTTAATATTTTGTTTGTAATTTATTTAAGTATTTAAATTTTTTAATATTTTATTTAATTAATTTTTTTGCAGATATAAAATGGAAGGTGGTCTACTTCGCTTGGATGGAAATCATATATCTCGACATTTTGCTGATACGATAACATTTTAACGTTTTAATTTAATTTAAATTATTAGTAATAATTTATTTATTTAATGCATGATTATTAGTTTAAAAATTAATTTTTGTAATTATTTAATTTAGGAGAGAGACTGTGTATTAGATCTTTTTATTAGGAACCTTAAGTTAGTGATACCTAACTGTGTCTTGTCGTATTTAGTAGAGGCTGGATTCGGTCACATAGGTAGATATGAGGGTCACTGTAAGATAAAACCAGACCTTATTGCTGCCTTAGTAGAGCGGTGGAGGCCGGAGACCCACACATTCCATCTTCCGTGCGGAGAGTGCACGATTTCACTTGAGGATGTTTCTATGCACCTGAGGCTTCCGGTGGATGGAGATGTGATATCGGGGATGGTGCACGGTTCCTGGACTGCAACCAAGTTCACTGTATGTGGTTGCGATATCTTGGCGACTTTCGTCTGGCTGGATCACTCAATTGGGGCTCGACAGTTTTGCTTTCCTGTACAGGGAGATGTGTCGAGCCACTGACTATAGGAAAAATGCTATTGGCGGATGTCTCATGCTGTTGTAGTCTTGGGCATGGTATCGATTGCCCTTTTTATGTCCCGTTTTCAAGAATCCATTCGTATTTCTGCTACTATTGAGGTAATTATAAAACTGATTTCCTATATTAATCATTTTATATAGTGTATAATAATATTTTTCCTTGAATAGGTGGTCTAATGATAGGAAAAATCATCAGTAGCTACTTGATGATTTAGAAAAAATTAGGGTACTAATCGATCAGAAGGTTGGCACACATGTATGCATTTTAATGTTTAAAAATCGATTTTAGATTATAGTTATATAATTAGATTATTATTTTGATATACATATATATATATATATATATTTGTTTTAGTTTGAATGGGTGCCATATTCTAATGATGATATGAGGATGGTGATCCCACCTGAGTTGAGGGGCCCATCAGATGTTTGGTGGCGATGGTCCATTTGATCTGTTATGCGATCATTGAGTGGCACTCCACTGATCGCGTGCTTCGGTAATTTGGTTGTTTTCAACCAATTTCGGAAGCACCTCACAATATGGATGCGTTGCATAGCACAGATAGACGCGACAAGACAGATACATATTGGCTGGTGAGGCATCATGAGTGGGTCGTGTTATGGGATGATCGACATCGATGTCTTCCCCGTAGAGAGCCCATTTATTATGACCTCTTGACGGTTATTATGAGTGGTTCAACAGTAACGGGAAACCGTTTATGCTTTCTGAGGATACACGAGGGCAGACCTTTCAGCGACGTCGACAGAGACGTTCACCGATACAACACCATCGTCCCCCGACTCGTGGACGGAGAGCAGGTGCTTCCGGTTCATCCTCAACTGCACCAGCAGAACCTTCACAGCAGCCACCATCTACGATGACTTAAATACCGCAACCATATGTGATGACGCCACTGCATTCCCTTACCCGATGTCGCTACCGCCATCGTCACCTGGTTTTATGACCCCGCCATCGACATTCCCTTACCCGATGTCACTGCCACCACTGTCACATGGTTTTATAACCCCACCGCTGCCACCGTCACAGAGTTATATGACCCCTCCTAGAGAATATTATGGGTCTATGTTTGCAGATCCGACTTGGGGTTCATATGCTCACATTTTAGCGGGTTCAGCCTCATCACCCATGGCGCAGCACAGACACCTCTTGTACAGTTTTCACACTCAGCGATGTCTGGGTTTTATGAGCTTTTTCAGTTTTCGCAGGCCGGTGGGATAATCAGTCATACACCTCCAGGGTCCTTATTCTATGGAGTGCTTCATCGTCATCAACTCCTCATCAACAAAATGTAGCTGCTCAGGACAACGATGACTTCGACGAAGATGATGATGATGGTGATGATGATGACAACGATGAATCACAACCATTGATACGAATAAATCCTCCTCGAGACCGACAGCCACCGCCCTGCGGAACACATTCGCATCGCATGCATCGATATATTTTGGTTTTTTATTATATTTGTATTTAGTTGTTTATTGGACTTTTTTATTGTAATTTTTTTATTATTTATCATTTAATACTTACTTTATTTCGTTAATTTGGTTGGATTTATTTTAATTTATTTTATTAAATTTGTTGGACTTTTTGTTAATGTATTTTGGTTAATTTTGTTTATTACCATTTAATATCAGTTATTGTAATTTGGTTATCATTTACCATTTAATACTTATTGTAAGTTTGTTGTATTTAAAATTATATTCAAATACCAAATTGATATTAGTTTGATAAAATTTATAATTGTGTTCGATAACTTTCTTCAGTTTGGTTGTATTTAAAATTATATTCAAATACCAAATTGATATTAGTTTGATAAAATTTAATAATTGTGTTCGATAACTTTCTTCAGTTTGTCACTTATTATCTCTTTTATTATAATCACATATAACGCCAACGTCCAATCTCGTTTTCTTGTATCATTTTTTTAATCTTCATCAGCGGTTATCGAATGACATTAACTTTAAGTAAATGCAAATTAAAGTACAAGAATTATTATTTGATAAACAACTACATCAATTCCTCATCAATTGTTACTTGATGACAGCAGAAGTGCACATGTTTTTCTAGTGTGTCCTGAGTTTCTACAATGCCCACATCTTCTGTCTTGTCTAGATCTTTCTCGAATATCCATATCACAATGAATTCGATTGGATTTTGGATAACCACGCTCCCTCAATAAAGTAGGATTTGGTACAATCGGAAGCCAATCCTGAACCTCATCAAGGTCTTTGTCATTACCTATTGGGGAACTTAAATTCGTATACCTTAAAAACTTCATATAGTAGGTATACGGGATCTACAAAACAATTATAGTCTTGACGTGTATGCGAGCAAGCTGCTATCACATGAGAGCATGGATACTTCAGAGCTTGAAAAAATCCGCAGTCGCACGTTCTGTCCCATAAATTTACTCTTAACGACACAGCTTTAATCCCTTGAAGAGGTCGCGGCAACTATGTGACACGAAACATTTCATGTCTTCTAGAGAAGCTTGTTACAGACATTCCATTTGATGCATCAATTTTTTTTTGTAGATCTGCAACTAATCTAGGGTGATAGAAATGACTGCCTTGCATCTAGGTTTAAGCTTGTCCCCCCAGCTTCGTAAAAAGCGCCCCCAAACGAAAATATGTAGTTTTTACCAAAGTCGCTACAGGTAAGTGACGTGCAACCCTTTAAGGTTAATTGATTGCCTCAACCAAGTTAGTCGTCATTTGTCCATATCGATATCCACCATCATATGCGTTCGTCCACATTTCTTTATCGATGAGGCTGATGTAATCGTATCCTTCCTCATTTTTCGCCCGTAAATCTTGAAGCATTTATATTCCATGGTAGTTCGCAGCAATGTGTCGGAGACAATACTTATGTTGGACTAAGGGTGGTTATCACATTGGACCCAAAGACTCCATTACTGCTTTGATCCCAGCTCCGCGATCTGAAATGACACAGATTTTTTCCCTCGTGATAACATGTGCACGTAAGTTTCGGAGGAAAAAAGCCCAAGAATCTGTATATTCTCCTTCAACAAGAGCAAAAGCAACTGGAAGAATGTTGACATCTGCCAATAATAAAACTTTCTTATATTTTCCATACAAGAAAGTCCCATCTATCTGAACCACAGGCTTGCAATATTTGACAGCATTAACGCACTGTGGGTAAGTCAAAAAAACCCGATAGAATTGACATCGATCACGAAGAACTAGATCATTATGGTATGTATAGGAGGTTTCGAAGTCCACAATTGTCCCAGGATTCAACCTCCGCACCAGCCTAAACTAGCCTGGAAGTTCGTTGTAAGATGCATCTCATTAGCCATGAAGTTTGACAATGACATTTTGTTTTGCCAACCAAGCTTTTTTATAGGAGACAATGTACCCATACTGCGATTGTATAGCTGAAATTAACACAACAACAACTATATGAGAACTTGATTTTACCATGGGCGTGATGGCTTGGCATAACACTTCAAAGTCCAAGTTGGGATAATCTTGGTTGACCCCTCCAGCACAACATGTGTAAGGACCGTTGTATACTGTTAGTTCCCATCTGTTGTTTTTCCTCTTCCTCTTCGATACGCAAATCATCCAATTGCATCCGTTTTTGCGTCGGGCACAGTAGCATACATATTTTTCTGTTGTGGAGCGGTCGACTCTCGATTGAACAAAATTACGGATATTGTAATTTTTTATATCCATCATCGCTTTTTCTTTGCTTGAAAACTCCATGCCTAAAGATGACTCACCATTATTTATTGATGAGTAATATCCATAGTTACCGAGATGAAGTATATCCGTAAATTCTGGCCCGTACATTACACCATAATCAACTTCATACATGTGTGCTGGAGGGTCAGTTTATGCCACAAATGATGGAACTTCATCTACATTAGGATCATCATCGGAGTTGAATTACGGTGATTCTGGGTGAATGAATAGTCTAGTCTCAGCATCATCTGCTCCAGGCTCACGAAGCGGTTCTTCTGATGGAGATGATGGTTCCTCTATGCTCTCCACATTTAGGTCGAAGAACCTAATACTTGCACGTCTTCCCCTTGAACTAGAAGGCATATCAACATTGAGATCGAAAAAGGTCGCAGTTGAATGCCTCCCCCTGGAACTTGAAGCCATCGTGTCAAATGGAAACTGCACAGATTATTGCGTCGATGGCATCTCCATATTAAGGTCAATGAAATTTGCAGATGAATGTCTTCCCCTTGAACTGGACACAATGTTGTCATACGGATTGTCCGTGGACCCACCTCGGTACATATTGTAAGGAGTTGCGGATGAATATCTCCCCATTGAAGTTGATGTGACGACACCATAATGCGGATTTCCCATTATGGCATTAAAATCATTACACATTACTGTAGTCGGGCTGTCAACTTGTTCAGCCAGCCCATAGTGGGAGCTTAATGACTGATCTCGAATAGCACGCACTTGAACAAACTTTGCATACATCTCAATATCGGCGTCTGAATAATTACTTTGAGAATCAATCATCATTTTAACATCATCATTGTTCGATAGTTCGAACCTTGTATAAGTTAATGACAACAATGATGTTGAAAATCTGTACTGGAACGACAACATTCTTCTACTACTTCCAACATGAACTTTCCTCGAAATCTTCGTTATCAGCTCCTCAAGAGTTATGTTTCTCTTGAATGATATTTTAACACGCTCATTTGATACAAAACAACGTCGGTTTCGTCTTCTCGAATTTCTCCATCATAATAAACAATAGTTGAAAGTCGCGCCATTCTTAGAGTTTAAAAGTGCGAAAATATTATATCTGCAAAAAAAACAACTGAAACAAACCTAATTAAATAAATAATATATGAACGAAAATATAACACAATAAAATTTTTACACATAAACGTAAATAATTTAAATAATATAATTTTATATTATTACCTGCGCCGCAAAAATATTTCGACGAATGCTCCTACTTTCCCCTTGAACTGGCACATAAATTAATTGAAAATAATTAGTATAATATTTTTTTCAAATAATCATAATAAACAATAAGTATAATAAAAAATATTATAACAAAATTACCTTATAACGAAAGATCGAAAAAACTTCTAAATAAAATATAAGAGGATTGTCGGGTGTTATTTACTAGTTGAAAGATTGTTGTATTAATTTCTCGGATGAGAGGGAATTGTGAGAGAGTTTACAGGGAGAAAGTTATTTATAGCCGAGAGATGATGCTTTAAAGCAGAGAAGTTCGGATAAATTATGCAAGGCGCGGTCCTTGCACCGTGCCTTGCATTATGTATGTTTGATAATTGAGTGTGATAATTGAAAAGTGCGACCCCTGCCCCGCGCTATAGCCCTACGTGACGTAAGACGCGCCCTAGGGGCCGCGCTTTAGGCATGTGTATTCAACTCAGCATAAAGCGTGCTGCAGGGGGCGCGCCTTACCCCACGTGGCGTCAGATTAGCGTAAAGAGCGCTGCAGGGGACGCGTCTTACTGCAAAGGGTGTTAGATCGAGAAATATAGTCTGAAGGGTGTCTGACAGAGAAATATATAGGGTATAGGTGATATATCGGGAAAAACGTCAAACTATTATAAAATATCACTATAATTTTATAATATCATAAAAATTTAACAATCGGTGAGTTTAAGAAACAATGGAATATCGCAGTGTCTCAAAACAACGTCCAGGATACTTGGACAACGACAAATCTGGCTCAACATCTATCTATTTTATCTACATCAGAGTAACCTTTCTGGGAAGGTTCGATAAGATAACGTTACGAGCTAAGGGGCTGCAATGCTCGTTGAAGATTTTTAACGGCACTGTCGTAGTGTACAAACCCCATAAACCAGAATTCATGGTTATCAACTGATATAATCTGAAGGTATTTCTCAGCTGTGTTGGCTTTGCTTGTAGATGGATTCACCGCCCTCAGCTGATGTAATGGAATGACCACCTACAAACCATTACAACATGTTTAGACAACAAAGATGAACACATATATCCCCATTACTCTGTTTGTCGGATTTTCCCCAAAAGTTCCAAAGAATCTAACCATTAGGCACAAAAGAATCAAACCTTATAGTAGCTCCATTGAGTCTGAGTACCAGCTTGGTAAGACAGAGGACTGTCACTACAAAAAGCAAGCTTTTGAGTCGACAAATACAAAACTCCCATAACAGGACCGGCTGAGGTAGACAGGTAACAAGCATACGTCTTCAGAAGCTGTTCCTCGGGAACATTCTCAAACGTTGTTCGAAAGATCTTCTCGTAACCGCCTTCTGCCAGAACTTTGGTTCCCTGTGCAATCCTTCCGACGGCAGCATCAGCAAAACTAGGCCCAGTTTTCACTGTTGCAAGTTGCAACAAAAGAAGTATAAACTTATCATGTAATCCAACCAATTGATATTTGAATATTGAGAATACCCTAATGCTATATTTGAGAACACCAACTTCAAAGATTCGGATTTCATTTTCATAAGCTTCATATCCAACAATTCCAACAATCTATATACATAAATATATTTATCTACACACACACATATATATATTATCACACAAACTACACTATTTTTTAAAATCCGATCGCATTTTGGAATTTAAGTTCCTAAACACTAGCAAAATTCCATATCAAAATTCAAGGGGAAACAAGGGTACTTAGTGAAGAGAATAATTACAGTGTTGCCACATGTTGCCAGCTATCTCTTTTGCTTTCTTGGTGTCTTCCGCCGCTTTCTTTCCCCATTTCCCTAACACATCTTTCACTGAATCCATCTTACCTGCTAAACAAAAGGGCTTTAAGATTTAAATCCAATTCAAAAGATAGTTTTTTTAAATACTAAATAAAATCAAGTTGGTCTAAGCTGAAGCAAGTAGAATTATTGGAAGTGGGTTACTCTTGGAGGAAGATAATTGGACCGGAGCAGGGGAAACATAAGGATTCGAATCAGCCGGCATGGTAGTAGCAGCGCTGCCGGAGGCCGGTGTCGCGACATGATTATTCTGCGACTGGGAACCCACGAAAACGTTGGTCCAATTCACCGGTGGAGGAGCGACGTCTTGCGGATCTAATTTCGGGTACGGAGCGTAATCCGGGGCCGGCACTTGGGTTGACTCGGAGGATGATGGGGACTGTATGGTTTCGGTGATTTTGTTTGGATCGGACGGCATCTGGCTCATGGTTAATATGTGGTTGGATGAGAAGAAAACGAAAACGAAAATATTTTAAGCAGTCAAATCGTGAAGGAAAATTCTATAGTTTCGTTTTGGGTTTGAATTTGCTTTGCGTTTGAAATGGAAACGACTGGCCGGCAATTAGCCGTTGGGCACACGAAACGAAAACTAAAATAATAAGATCCTCGGGCCGACGTGGCTCATATATGACTTATGGAATAATCATTCACAGACCTTGGTGAGATATCTATGTATAATCAAATACAGCAGAATTATAATAAAAATACAATTTTCTTTTATAAAAAGAAAATTATTCTATATTAGTTGTCATAGAATATTTTTTACTGTTTATATTTGTTTTATGCTTCTTGTTTAAAGTTCATGATTATCTACTTCTAATAATATATCTTCAATATTCAAATTAAAAATTTTTTCGTCAAAAAAATTCATAGGCATAAATCAAGCCACATCATACTTGAGTTCCAGCTATTGATCTGCCTTTGAAAACTTGATGATAATTATACCAACTTGCTCCACTTGTTTTGGGCCTTATTATATAATGTAACAATAGTAAGACTATTAAACGAAATTTTAATTATATTTTATTTATTTTATCAGAATAATTTATAAAATAAACACCAACCATACTGTCCATACCGTAAAATGTAGTCATAGTTTATTAATAAAATGGTTGGAACAATTTTGTTAGGTCAATTTCAAAGAGTCGCACACGAATTTGGTGTTTAGTTCATTAGACTGATCTGATTTATACAATATTTTTATAAATTTAAAATTCAAAGATTAACCTTCACAGTTGGCTTATTGTGTATTCGAATATACTGTTTTTGTATGGTGTTTCCAGATTGTCTTATGAAAACAAAAAGGTTAGGCTGTTTTGGACTTTGATGGATACGCACAACCAAATGAAGTTAAGCCACGTCTACAGTATGATCATTAAGATGATGTTAATTAAATTAAAATTCTTTTAATTACATTATTCAATGAAAATTGATGGATATGTTCCTGTATGACCAAAATTGATCACTATATAGAGGAAGACCAATATAACTTTAGTATAGACCAATATCAAAATCGAAACCTTCATTTTATTTTAAAATTTATATGTAAAATTATTATTATTATTACTATTATTATTATTATATCAAAATCGGATTTTATCGGAGTTTAGAATTATTAGATATATTTATCCAAATCCATTCAAAGAAAATGATACTCCAATCCCTAAAAATTCTTTGGTTATTGGAATAAAATAATGAACGTGTAAATATATTTAGGTAAACTTTTTATTAGTTATTTATTTATTTTTATGTTTCTGTTTTGGTTACATAATTATTTATTTAAAGTCATTTAACGTTATGCTTTATTTCTATTTTAGTCATTTTTTTTAAATAGTGACTTAACAAAAATGATTATATAATATGATATAATAACATTTTTAATCTCTAAAACTTACATATTATATCAAATTAATCATAATTTAATAAATCCTTAATATTTAAAAATCCTATCAATTTTATTCAACATAAAATCCCTCTTTTAAATCATTGTCTCCCCTAAGAGTCATTAGCCAATGTTGTCATCGTCTGTTTGCTCAGCCATTAAGAACATATTGATACTTGTGAGAAGTCAATAAGCTTACACCTAAAACAACAACAACCATTATGGTGAGAACGAGATTCAACGGTGCTTTCGATATCAAACCATGTAATGTTTAGATTAGGATCCATGCAAGACGCGTTTATGTCGGTGGGTGTTGAGAATATTGAAATGTGAATTGTGTGTGTTGACGTGGTCAGTTTGTTAGATTGTTGTTATCAGTAGCAGACGTGGACAGTCTATTAGGCTGATTAAGGGATGATTTATTGCTAGGATTTTTCTAACTATTCACGTGAATACAAGGCAGTTCTATATAAACCAACCATTCCCCTCTTTTATAGTTCAGTGAAATATATACAAAGCATTATTCTTTATTCTTTTATGTGTATGTTAAAATTATAATATGGTATCGTTTTTTGGTCTTCCTGGTGGTTTCTGCTTTCGCCGTGCTTAGTTCAAAGTATGCCTCGCGGTGTTTCTTCCAGTGCATGGTTGATTCCGACGGTTCTACGGTGGTACCTCCCAAGATGTTTACCAATAAGAATGTTCGTGTTGTTTTGGATGAATGCAACTTCTTGTTATGGAAGCAGCGGGTTCTACTTATCGTTAGGAGTCATTGGTTGGAAAAGATGCTTTATGGCTCGGATCAACCACCGCCCTTGACAGTTACTCTTGACAATGGCGACGTTATCAACAATGAGGAGTATGAAGTATTTGTGGCTCAAGACAGTGCCTTAGCCTCGTGGCTGCTATCCACAATCAGTCCGCCGTTGCTTCCTCAACCGGTTAGGGCAGAGACGATTATCGATGTTTGAAAATTGATAACTAATTTTTTGTCGGTAAATTTACTACGACCATAATGAACCTTCATTATCGTCTTAAAGCAATAAAGAAAGGAGATTTGAGCATGAGGGTATATATCTCCTATGTCAAGGAAATATGCGACGACTTAGATGGGTGTGGGAGCTCCGTTTCTGATTGTGAATAGATCGCTACCATTTTCAATGGCCTACCTACTTAGTATTATCGACCCTTTGTAGTTGTTATCACTGTTAGTCGCGAACCGTTTACTCTTGATGTTTTTTCAGTCCCGGTGGACGCTGAAACACAACTACAATGTTTTGTTCGCTTTGATGAACTTCATGTGAGTGCTAGTGTGGCTGAACTTAAGGATAATGGCTTTGTGAACACAGCTAATGCATTGAAGGTGGCTCACTCCTTTTTTTTTTCTATCAATACGAACTTGACACTTTTCAAGTTCTCGAGAATTAATCTAAATTCTAAATAATAATTCATTGTAGCAAGAAATGGGTAGACAATCCATTTTCACAAATTACATTCTAAAATTAACTCTATCAAGTCCATAAAACGTAACATTTATTCTCAAACAAACTCATAATCATTTGGCTCACTAATAACTCAACTTTCTATAAATTTTAGCGGACAACGTATTTAGCACTCACTCACTTCCTCTCACTCAAATTAACAATACTTTAAATAATTTAATGCTTCACTTAAATATTTCTCAATTATTTAAGCTTACCTGAAGAAACCTCAGAATCATCACTAGATTCAACAATCTCCTCTGGATCCTCATCCGATTCAACTTATCTAGTAAACCGTTCAAACTTTTTAATGAACTCCTCAAATGCATAAATATCATTAAACGCTGGGGCATTCCTTCCACAGAAGGGAGGAAAATCCCTAGCAGCTTTTACCCTTCTAAGGCGTGATACTGAAGTCATGTCGGATTCTCTTGGGTCGATTATGATCCCGACCTTCTTTTCAACATGATCAACTTTCTTACCTTTACCTTTAGTTTCCGACATCTAAACACAATCAAAATCATCTTACATTAATAAAGAGTAAGTTTACTCTCTTATAAGCATCATCACAGTATATATACAACTATCAGTAAACTTTTGACATCCTAGTGGAATGCATACATTCTTAAAAAAATTAATACTCGTTTAATGTCCAGAAACGGCTAAACCTATAGCTATGATACCAATAAATGTAACACTCATTTCCCGTATACGTTTCCGTACACGAGTTATAGATGTCACATGACTTTTGAAAAATTCTCGATACTTGAAAATCAGTAAAATTTTCGTTTTCTTTAGATAAAATCATTTAATAATATAAATTATAAGACATTCTTCAATTATATATATTAAACATGTTTACTCCAATTATCAATAGTAGTTCATGTTATCCATATTTAAAATCAATATAAGACGATCCAGTTAATCTATTACAAACTAATTTCCAAAATATTTAAATAGAGCTAATAGGACATTCATAAGTACATGCCACTAAACTAAGTCAAAATATTTATCATAGGATGTCTTACTGATATTGCAATATATTCCTCGATGCTTGGAGTTGCTCAGTACTCTTTACTTCTAATCTCGACTTTTACCTACGCGTGAAATCAATACACATTAAGTATTTACTTAGTGAGGAATAATAATGTAATTGAACTTAAATTCATACATAATCATATCATAGCTATTGAAATACAAACTACTTTGTATTCTTCATAAAAATCAATTAATCATCTCAATTAAACCCATTTTTCTTTCATATAGTGATCAAAACCATTCTTAGTATGCCCATCATACTTATTTTTCTGTATTTTGTTCCCAATTATACTTTATTGTGCCCAATATATGTTAAATAAGAATTTAAGGTACATACATTGCACCGAAGTGACGAAATGGTCATTCACCTTTTATGAATACCATGAGTGGCACCTTTCTGCCAATAATGTACCGTTATGCATTTTCATTTATGGTACCTTTCTACTAATAATGTACCCTTATGCATTTTCATTTATGATACCTTTCTGCAAATAATGTATTGTTATACATTTTCATTTATGACACCTTTCTACCAATAATGCACCATTATGCATTTTCATTTATGACACATTTCTGCCAAAAATGCACCATTATGCATTTTCATTTATGAAACATTTCTGCCAATAATGCACCATTATACATTTTCATTTATGGCACCTTTATGCCAATAATGCACCGTTATGCATTTTCATTTATGGCACCTTTATGCCAATAATGCACCGTTATGCATTTTCATTTATGACACCTTTATGCCAATAATGCACCGTTATGCATTTTAATATATGTCACCTTTCTGCCAATAATGCACCGTTATGCATTTTCATTTATGACATATTTCTGCCAATAATCCACCGTTATGCATTTTCATTATGGCACCTTTATGCCAATAATGCACCGTTATGCGTTTTCATTTATTTTAGAGCAGTTCATACTCTAAAACTTATTCATAATACAATTTCCATACACATTTATGAAAGTATATTAAATACTGTAAAACATACATTAAATCAAAATATTCTAAGTTGACTCATTGCGAGTCTTCCTCATCTCATATAAATACTATAAATGCACTCACCTGATAAGCCTCATTATTAAGCTGTAATGATGTCTGGCTATTCGGCAACTTTATCTTTTCCCTTTTTCTTGCTTAACTCAGTAGCTTGGTTATGATCTACACAAGCATCCATTAAAGGCACATACCATACCAATGTTAGTATATTCCCTAACATTTATACTTTAATAATACTCAACAGTACTATTATTTTCAATTTCTATTACAATTTCAACCTATCTTACAATTCCAGCCTATCTTACAATTCCAGGCTCAATAGTATCAGTACCCCTACTATGGTATTGATACTTCTATACTATGGTACCGATACTCCTTTTCAGTATCGATACCATTTATGCATTATGGAATCCATGGTATCGATACCTTTCTCTTAGTATCGAAACCCACATCAATATCGATACTAATTGCATCAGTATCGATACTATTCATCGTAATTATTCAAATTTAAACCTATAGTATCGGTACTGTTCTTCTAGTACCGATACCCCTACCCATATCTTCCATTTTTCAGCTCAATTTTTACCAAATTTTCATTTAAATCTCTTACTTTTACCTCAAACAATATCCTTAAACTTAACATCACTTAACCCAACTAACTTTCCTCCATTTAGCTTCTTATAACATCTAAATTCTCCAAAGAACATCTCAAACTAAGAATCATACTACTTTTTCTAACATGTTTTTAATCACATCCAAGGCTTTCTAATCTTTTATTTACTTCTTTTACAAGTCAAATCTACTAATAAACCTCAATAAAAACTCATATTTCAACATACCATTCAAAAACCCATTTTCTTCAATCTCAAATAAATCATCCATTTCTTAGTTTTAATCCTCTATAACCCTTTCTTAAGCTTCCATGTCACTTAAGGCTTCAAGAACAAACCAAAAAATGAAAGGAAAAACTAGCTAACTGAAGCCTTACCTTTGGCTATGGAGGAGAGCGCGATCATGGGGGAAGAAGAAGAGTAGATGACTTAGTTTAGTTTTTACTTTCCCCTTTTCCCCTTTCTTAAATCCCTAATAAAATGAATTTTAAATTCATTTCACTCTAAAGGACCAAAATACCCTTTCATTCTTCCATTCTTACTAATTGGTTTTAATCAAATCATTTCTTATACTTTACCATTTATTTAATTTAATCCTCTAAATTTTAAATCATTTTAATATAATCACTGACCCGATATTTGGGGTATTACAAAAAGTGTGATTGGTTCCTTAAAGGTCTTCGCCCTTTGATTTAGTCAGGTGTTGCCATACACCATGACGCAATGTTTAATAGTTCAGTTGCTCGGGCGAAGACTACTAAGAAGATCAAGCCATTGTCTTTAGGTCATAAGCCCTAGAATTCTGATAGAACCCAAAGGCAACTCGAACCACATACTCAGGCGGGGTATATGAGTCAGTTTGGTAAGTGATCGAGAGACGATTCTGGTCTTCAAGAATATAGTTGAGTTAGTCTGATGACATCTACCATTTCAACTGTTAGTGTTAGAGGTTCGACTGATACTCGAGGGGTACCATAGTGTTTATATTGTCAGAAGAGGCATGTGGGAGAGTGTTGGAGGAAGACTGAGGGTGTCTTCGTTGTGGATCCTTAGAGCATCGTTTTGAGGAGTGTCTTCTTCCATCTATTGGTTCTTATGGTCTTATGTAGTCTTAAACTTCAGTTCAGGCATCGACCTGAGTTAGGGATCAGGTTAGACCGATTAGTTCTGGTTCGACTAATAAAGGTAGACTGGTTCAGAGTAGAGGTTCAAATAGGTCTTTAATATGGCAACTTAAGTTGGTATATGCTAGTCGAAGGTATGAGAATTGAGATGAGCTTGACGATACTAAAGGTATTTCCTTAAGTCATTCTATTTCCATTGCGAGGTTGGAATTTTCTTTATGGAGGGAAGAATTGTAACACCCCAAATTTTACCCAAATAAAAAACCCTAAAATTTAAGGGAAATCCTTAAATACTTATTTTTATATTTTTGGACCAAATTAAATTTTGACAAAATTTTGTTGACCATTTGCAAAGGAAGCAAAAATTGAGGACACTTTTGAAAACTCTAGTGACTGAAAGGATTTATGTTGTGATTATCTCATTTTTTTCATAATCCCTTTTCTTCCAATCACGCCTTACTCACTTTCTTTCTTTTCTATTTTTCCTTGTGCTGATCCTTCTCCTCTTGTTAGTGAATGAAAGGATTTATGTTGTGATTAACCCATTTTTTATGTCATAATCCCTAACCTTTTTTTCTTTCTTCCAATCACGCCTTGCTCACTTTTTTTCTTTTCTATGTTTCCTTGTGCCGATCCTTCTCCTCTTGTCTCTATCATCGGTTGTCGAGCCACATCACCGAAAATAATCGTCGAACGTGGCCTCTCTTTCATTCTTTGTTTTGGTCGTGTGATTTTCGTTCTAGCTCGGTAGGTACCATAAATCAAGACCCAAGTCATTGTGTGGGTTATCCACGGCCAATCTCGGCCTCACCATGGTCGTGGTTTCGCGAGGGAGTGGCCAGCCGCCAGGCTAAGGCTGTTCATAATCTCCGTTAGCTGTGGGTGTTTTGGCAATGCCTTTTCCATTATTTTTTTGGCCGTTTAAAGTCACGGCCAGGTGGTCGTTGTTACCGTCAGTCCTTCGTACTACTGCTTCCATCGTGACTTTGGTCACCGACGACCTTAATTAATGTGATCACCGAAGGCCTTAATTAATGTGGTCGTTGTTATCGTCAGTCCTTCGTACTACTGCTTGTATCGCGACTTTGGTCACCAGTGACCTTAATTAATGTGGTCGAATCGAACTATTTTTTCTAATCGAAAACCCTTTAAATCAAATAAAAACCTCACTGTCGGGTTTCCGATTCGAATCGGACTTTTAATATTTGCGTCGTAATAAAGTTCTAAATTTTTAGAAATTGTTGAATTGGAAATTAAACCGATCGACGTATTTTTTGCAGGAGAGTTTGATTCGGAATTAGAATTACCAACCCCTATGTTTTTACTCGTTAATTTTGAACCGACCGTGTTACGAAGATTGACTATGAGTTTTAGTTGATTTATTTAGTTTATTTGTTAATGAATTTATTGGAATATTAATTTATTTATTAAATTAATTCATAGGCACTGATTCATATCGATCCACTATTCGAGTTGGTAGTGGAAAATGTAACTCTTATCGTTAGTTATTTGTTGAGTTGTGTCTATATTCGGTGCTACATTTGTTTTGTTTTGTTACTTACTTGCTTGGTTGGTTGAAAATAGAATTGAAAGTATGTCTGACCGTGAAATTAATTATCTTAAATGTAATTCGGTTAAATATCATGTGATGCATGTTGAACTATCAAAATTAGAAAATATGTTGTGCGTCTATAATATGTGATTGTGATGAATTATCAAAATCAGAATATATACTTCAGAATATTTGATTATGTAATATGTTATATTTGGTTCGGATCAAAAATCAGATATTTATGTCATTTTGCATGTCATATTGGGTTGGATTTTGATAGGATAAGTTTTGTACATTCTCTCAAAGGGGTGAATGTCACTTTCGGATTCTGTGGCCTCTCCTTTGCTACAGATCCCACTTCAAATGGTGTGATTGTGGGGAACCTATTCTTCGGATGGTATGACAAGAGTATGGGTGCACGAGCATTTTCATAATATTTAAATTTATAATTATCACTGTTGATTCAGACTATGATTAATACTGATTGATTCAAACTATGTTATGAATTATAACTGATTGCACTTTAGAGGCACACTAAGCTTAACATCTTACATACACTCTTTTAGTTTCTCTTTCACATTCTCGAGTCTAGGTGAATCGGTATTCGGAGACTTTTGTATTCAGATTTTATTAATATTCATAGTATGGTAAAATTTACTCAGATTCATTACTTCAGGATTCATTAATATTTTTATTTTGGAATTGTTATTATTTTTATTTATTTATTTTTGGGACATTAGACTTTAAAATTTTATTTGAATTTTTTTTGGATAAGTTTTATTTGAATTTTAGAGTTTGGTTTGATATGTGTTTTTTTAGGTTTAATTTATTAATTGAATTAAATATGTTTTCTTAAGCTTTGAAATAGATAATGCGAGGAAATAAATTTGATGTTTTATTAAATTACTTTTGAGTTAATTTTGGGAAACAAAGTCTATGGGCTTTCTGGGTCCGATATATTCCTTCTAGGCCGGGTGAAGGAGATTACATTTAGTCCTTCACATTACTAAAAACTTGATTTCAGTGTCTAATCTTGCTAGAGACAATAATGTTTTTTTTAAAGTTTCATTCTCATAAGTGTGTTGTTCGGGATGAGAAGACAGGTGATGTGCTTTTGCAAGGGCGTGAAACTAATGGGTTATATGCTTTTGATTAGTTTTCTGCAAGAAATAAGAATGATATGAAACCTGAGGCATGAGTTTCTAAGGGAATGCACAATGAGTACATGTTGTGGGATGACCATCTTGGGCATCCTGCTCATGATACGTTCGTTCAAGCTTGTACTAGTTGTAATATTTTACTTCCAAAGTCGTTCAACAAAATGATGGGTGTTTGTGTGCCTTTTTGAATGGGAAAGAGTCACCACCTACCTTATGTTGCTTTTTCTATTGTTTACAATGATCCATTTGACTTAGTTTTTACCGACTTTTGGGGCCATCTCTTGTTCCTTCTAATGGGTTTCGGTTCTGTGTAGCTTTCATTGATGCGTGTACTCGTCACTCTTGGGTGTATTTTTTCTTGTGAGACCGTTCCAGTCATATAAACTAGCATTTCATTCCCAACAATTCATTTTTTGGGTTACAGCATGCAACATCATGGCTTTACGTGTATAGAGACATGGTCGTACATATATCTCACACGATGTTGTAATTGATGAACGCATGTTTTCTTTTACAGATGTTAATTTATCAGATCATGTTTTTCAAGCTCCCATGCCTCAGCAATCATCCTCCATCTTTGTTGTTCTCGGAGCTGCTCAATTATGTCAAGGTCGTTCACGGGTTCTACAAAGCTTTCAGTAAGATGTTGTGAGCTCATTGGGTCATGAGGTGTCCATTGTTCCTCGTCCTCCTCATTCGCCTTGTGACACAGGTTCTTTGGATCTTCCTAGTGATTTTACTGCTCAAGAGTCGAGCTGTTACATGGCTAATTAGGAAGCTAAATCTTCCTTCAATCCTTTAGGTGGTGCCCCTTGTTCGAATAATTCACATATACAACCCCACTTGAGTAATGTTGATTCCTCTATGCCCTCCCACAATCGTCACCCTATGATGACTAGAAGCAAGATGGGTGTTTTTAAGCTGAAGTCCTTTGTGGTTAATATTGATTGTATGCTAGAAGATTCTGAACCATATTTTGTCTATCAAGCTCTTCAATGTCATCACAAGCAGCAAGCTGTTTTACATGAGTTGTATTGGGTGATTGTGAAAAAGAATCCTACGCTACTTGTGTGATACACTTGATTGTAGGTTGGTGTTCATTGCCTCTAACCCCTCTACTTTTATTGAGGCTTTCCCTGATGTAGATTGGGCAAGTAACATTGATGATCATTGCTTAGTCACAGGTTATTGTGTGTATCTTGGTTGTAATTTGGTGTCTTGGTGCCCTCGCTGACAGAAGTTTGTCTCTCGATCAACAATTAGACGGAGAACATGAATGTTGAGGAGGCTGTATCAGGAATAGTACGGATCCAAACTCTTCTTACTGACGGGTCTAGAATTGCATGAATCTCCTATTGTTTTGAGTGTAACACAAATTTTCTAATCGATCGTCTTATAAGGCAAGGGCACACCATGTAAAACACGTTTTATCAAAAACGTTTTTGACAAGACTTGTCTTCGCCCTATATGATAAAAAGATCAAATTTTCATAGATAATATTTGAAAGGTGCTATAATCATAAATAAAAAAAATCATATTCTAATAATAAAGCCCCGTTAATCATAATTTAAATTATATATTATTTTTAGCTTAAATATAATATAAATGCTTAAATATAATAAATATCAAATATGAATATAATATATTAATGTTTGTAAACAAACACTAAATATTTGTTTTATTATATTAATTTTTAATATTATATTTCGGGCAAATCCAAATTTCTCTCTAGCTTAGATGAACCGTGGAGAACAAGTAAAGGATGCTTAAACCAAAGAGAAAAAGACAACAATTATAACACTAACAAAAACCTGTACCGGCAGAAAGAAAAGGTACAATAAGCATCAATAATAGACTTAAGTTATAGATTCTTACTTCATTGGGGTCCACAAAAATGTGTTTAAAAGTAGGTTAAAATATATAATACGGTAATTTAATTTTTCTCACGATTGATTTAATTTATTGAATAATTATTTCAAAATATTTCAATAATGATCAGAGTTTAAATTTCACCAATTTTTTTATCGAGTTAAAAAATATGACCATATGAGATGATGATAGTTTTGTAAAATTCTACAAATGAGTTAAAAACTTATCATACGTATTAATTATTATTTAAAATTAATAAAATAAATGATACAGATGACAATTTTTAACTCTTAATTTGTTTGATTACATTTGTAGAATTAAAAGAAATTATAATCAATATATCAAATAAAAATAATATTATAATCAATATATATGTAAACAAACAAACAAATATGAGGCCATGTTTGATTACTAATGTACTTGTATTCTCTTTTAAATTCCCAAGTTAGAATCCCCTTATAAGCATCTTACTCCCCCCTCCCCCCAATCATCAACTGTAACAGGTTATATTTGAAATTTTGTAAACCATTAACAACTGAGATGCTTAGCCTAGTTGTTCATTTCGACAAAAATTAATTTTAGTCTTTCGTAACGTCCCGAAAAAAAAAATTAGGGAACACCACCTAATATAAGGTAGAGTGGTGATTTTCCTTATTTGAAAAGAAATAAGAAATAATATAATCATTGTATTTATTTATCTAAGATCGTACAACAAACAAAAGTTTTATTAATGAAAATTACCGGACCTTTAAGATAGATATGAGATGTTTAGATATTTATTCGTACCGAAACTAAACCTCCGAATAGAATCAAGAGGCTTGTTTTCGATAAATCTAAATAAGTGAACATTTCCCTTTCTACCTCTGATCAATTTTAAAAGTTATTATTTTTAAATGATTCAACTGGAGTGTACTTGTTCATTTTAAATTACTAAATTGAACTACCCAAGTGAATTAAGATAACTCTCTTCGATAATTTAAAAAATGAGCGAGCATTACCTTTTAATTCATTATTGAAAAGGTTGAGTGATGTGAATGAGGCTATCATTCTTATTAGAATAAATAAAGATGTTATGTAATCAATCAATAAATTTCAATGAAAATTATTTACAAATTTAAAGAATCAAATCAAAGAATCAATTTAATTAGCATGTTAAGATTATAATGCAAATAATTAAAAAAAATTACATGTGTAAAATAAAAAAGATTGAACAATTTAAAGTAAAGAGTGAATAAATTGTATTAAAAAATAAAGTTTGAGGGCATATTAAAGAGAAGATTAAAATTACTTACCTTTAAGAATCTATTATTGTAAAACAAAATGAATTAGGATTATGATAATAAAAAAAAATTATAATATGTAAAATAAAAAATAAAGTTACGGGTATACAATAAAAGAAAACAATATAAAATATACACAAAATGATAAATTAAGTTAACATCAAAATTAAATATAAAACATGAATGTATAAAATTTAAAAGCGCATAAAATTAATATGGAGAATAATAAATACAAATATATTAAAAGAAGTAAAAATAATAATTTCAAATAAAAAGGAAAGATTTGAAATGTTGAGTTAACAAAGAAAGAAAGTAAATCAAATTAGTATTTCAATTAATAAATCTATCATAAAAATTTAATTATAAAATAAATAAATAAAATTAATGAGATAAAATCTAAAAAATATGGAAAAAGAAAATAAAGAAGAGAATATCATTTAAAAAATAATTTAAAAAACGTAAACTTAAAATAAAAGTTTAAGATAAAAAGATGAAATTGTAAATTTAATTCCAAAAAAAAAATTCCAAAACAAATAAATAAAATGAATTGACTATGAAAAGAATTATCTCCTACCCATGAAAACATACAGATTCTATAAGGATCTGAGGGTCATTTAATTGGATAGTAAATCTATTTTTTGTAAAAAAAAAAAAATTTCATTCAAGATTAATTATTAGTTTTATCAAGAAAACTCAAGCAAAGGTAAATCTACAACGATTTAGCTATAAACTCTAGTCCTCGTTCATCGTTTGTCTCTCATCCGATAAGATTTTCAAACAAAAACAAGATCATGATTAGTCAAAACAATAACAAATAAAGTAAGAAGAAAAATAAAAGAGAAAAAAATTGTCGATTTTCGCTGAGAAATCTCAAGGAATGCTAGATTTAAAAATATATTCAATAGCATTTTCCTTATTCTCATTTTTCTCGATTAAAAAATAAGAACAAAAGAAAAAATTTAGATTGTCTTGGCCTTCAAAATCAACTTAAATGAAATATTTGGGCTTTAGAAAAAGAATAAAAAACTAGGCCGGACAAAATCGGGTATTACTACTACACCTTTTTGCTCGTTGGTATGTAATGCAAATATAGCAAGATAAAAAAATAGCCGATTTTTATTCGATTGATATAACTTCGTTCAATGGTTTCATCGCCTTATTTTAATCTTCGGTTGATATACTCTTCCATATTTTCTATACTTCAAGAATGATTGGGTATTTTTATTCTATTTCAGGGTTTTTTTCTACATCTTCTATTGCTTCAAGTATATGGGTTTGAAAATATTTGTTTGGTTCATCTTGGTCCAAATGTAATTGAATCTGTAAAAGTTAACAAAGTTATTTATTAGTGTACCTGTGAATATTAAAGTTAGTTTGGATATTGGTTTCTCTTTGTGAGTGAAGTCAGATGAAATATTCTTCCGATGACTCCCCTTCGCGAGGGTTTAAGGCAGGTGAAGTGTTATTCGGATGACTCCCCTTCGCGGGTTTAATCCAAGTCAAGTGTTCTTCGGATGACTTCCCTTCGCAGGTTTAAGATAAGTGAAATGTTTTTTAGATGAGTAACTTTCGCGGGTTTGAGCCATGTTAAACATTATTTAGATGACTCCTCTTTGTGGGTTTAAGCCATGTGAAATGTTCCTCGAATTACTCCCCTTCGTGGGTTTAAGTTAGGTAAAACGTTCTTTGGTTGAATCAAATTCATGGGTTTAAGACAGCTGAAATGTTCTTCGAACTGGATATCCTCCATTGTAGAGTTGAAATCTGATTTGAAGATTTGAAGTGGCAACTAGCTCCTCGTTGTTGAGTTCAATTAGATTGTATATGACTCATCCATTGCGAGTTAAGTTGATTTTAAAATGTACTCTTGACCCTAGATATCCTCTGTCATGGATTTTAAATTTGACTTGAAAATCTTGACTGAAAACTAGCTCCTCATCACTGAGTTAAGATAGATTACAAAAAATTCGATAATGCTTCTAAATCCAATATCATTTGCCATGAATTTGAAATTGGTTTTGAAAAAAAGATTTGACTGAAAGATAGCTCCTCGCCGTTGAGTTAAGCCAAATTGCATTAAGCCAAATTGCATTAAGCTTAAATATGCTCTTGGGTCAAGTATCCTTCGCCGTGGAGTTGAAACTTGACATGAAAGTTTCAACTGAAAACTAGCTCCTCGCTACAAAGTTAAGCTAGATTACAATTGATTTTGAATTAGTTGTCAAACTCAATATCCTCCATTGTGGAGTTAAAATTACCTTCGAAAAACTTGAACAAAATATAGTCCCTCGCTATTAAGTTAAACTAAATTGCGATCACTATGCTCTTGAGTTGAGTATCATTCATCGTGAAGTTGAAACTGGACTCGAAAGCCCTGATTGGAGACTAGTTCCTCGTTATTGACTTGAACTAAAGTGAAGTTGATTTTGTTATTCTTCTGAATCCAATATCCTCTATTGTGGAGTTGAAATTTGTTTCCAAGATATTTTAATTAGAAGATAGCTCCTCATTACTGAGTTTAGCTAAATTGCAGTCGGTTCTAAATGGGTGTTTGAATCAAGTATCCTTCGCAATGAAGCTAAAACTTGAGAGATCTCCAAAAATTATGTATACATGTGTAAAATTATGAATGTGATGCTCTCCGGTATGCCTAAAATGTAGAAAACCAGCTTCTCGTTGCAAGTTGAGATACGTTATGAATGACTTCTCCATTGTGAGTTAAGTCGAAGTTTGGATGACTCCCATTGCGGGTTAAGTCATGTCAAAAAAATGTCTCGGGTCAGATGAAATTTTTTTAAGAGAAAACATCTCAAGTGAGATAAAAAATTTGTTTCATGAGAAACTATCTTGAGTGAGACGAAAAATGTTTAAGGGAAAATATCTCAAGTGAGATGAAATTTTGTTTCGAGATAAACCATCTCGAGTGAGACAAAAAATTTCAAAGAAAAATATCTCAAAGTGTAAAAGTTTTCAAGGGAAATTTTCTCGAGTGAGATGAAATTTCATTTAAAGAGAAATTATCTTGAGTGAGACGAAAATTGTTTTTGAGGAAAACAATCATAAGTAATACAAATATTTTTGAAAAGTTTTAAAGATATCCTCAATAGAGGAAAAATGGTCTTAAGAAAGATGAGATTATTTAAAGATATCCTCGAGAGAGGAGAAAATGATCTTTAGAAACACATGATTTTGTTTACATTTTAATGAAACCTCAAAAAGATGAAAATGGTCTTGTGGCATTGAGAAAGTCATTTTTGGAAGATTTTTTAATGAGATCCTCAAGAGAGGGGAATCGTAGCTTTTCATGAAAATGAATGTAACTATGAATATTTTTATACAAAGATGAAATATGTCGTGATGCAAGTGCATACTTTCATGAATGATAATGATGCAAAGATACATGAAAACTCTTCATTTTTTTGATTCTCTGATTTTCCTCATTGAGGTATATCTTCTTGGTTCGTGACTCATAAAAATGTATTCTTCATACCTCGATAAACTTTTTCCTCCAAGGTTTCCTCACTTTGTCCCAACATTGATTATGAGTTGCCATATCTGAGAGGCCTTTTTCCATTTTCAAGATACATTCTCCAAAGATACTATATTGTTTGAAAATAATTTTCTTCCTCTTTTATTTTTCAACATGTGAAAGGTTTGTTGAAGAAAAAAAAATAATTCCCTATTTAGGCTCATAATTGAAGCAAATTGTAAAACATGAGTTCATAAAATATCAAAAGAATAAAATGCTCTTTCAATCTTTCAAAGTCATAGTTCTTGACAATTGTCAAGACTAATAGTAAGGGTTAATTTGAGAAGTTTTAGTTTGGTTTCCTTTTTTTCTAAGGGATTTATTGGTTAGGTGATCATGTAAACCATTTCCATTCCTTCATATATACCTTCGAGATACCCCTTGACCTTTGAAGAGTTAGTGTAAAGTGCTAATGATTGTTTAAAATGTCCATGTAAGCGCATTCGGAACTGTAGTGGTAAACCTTTTAGAGAGTGTTTATATTTTAATTATCTGAAATCTTCCATTTGTTCAAGTTTTGTAGACTCCTTTAGCAGAGGTAATGTGAAAATATCGATCTAAAAAAGAATTCTTGAGTGCTTGTGTGTATTCGACTATAACAAATGTTTCTTAACTCCCTTAGTTCATCTTCCATCAAAACTCATTCTTCATTCAAACTTTAGTCCTTACTTCCTTAATTTATTTTTTATTAACATTGGTGTTCTCATCTTTTCTTTGATTTTGCTGAGAGATCATCTCAAAACAAAGTCATTAGTGTCATGATCTAAATGTAATCCTATTCATAAAGTTATGGCTCTCGATATGCCCCATTACTTTAGCAAAATACCTCTAATTAAAGGATTCAAATGTCAGAAAGTCTTCAACTTAACAATTT
Source organism: Hibiscus syriacus (assembly GCF_006381635.1). NCBI lineage: Eukaryota > Viridiplantae > Streptophyta > Magnoliopsida > Malvales > Malvaceae > Hibiscus > Hibiscus syriacus. The sequence continues at coordinate 40,915 of NW_024062600.1, read as the reverse complement.
GAACAGAACTCACTTCATAAAGTTTGGACTTACCTCTATAGCTTCTTCAAACATTACCTCCAAAGATTATTAGCTTACTATTTCAAGCGGAGTTCCCCCAACAATATTACAATTATCTTGCATTAATATCTCATTATTTCCTTGAGTTTTTTATTTCAAGATTTCTTAAGCTCATCAAGAAGAATCTGTTATAGTTTGAGTGTCGTTGAAGGTTAGAAAATTCTATCTTTAAAGTTCAATTTCCAAGCAACTAACCTAATTTAAATTTATATATTCCACCATTCCATCTTTGTGGATTAAGAATCGTCATTGAACATCCTAAATAGAACTATAGTCTAAATGGTCTATCAATGTCGTGTACAATGAATGTACCATCTTACTTGTTTGCAAGAAGGCTCGTACTGCACCTGAGAAAGCTAGGGTGTGACTTTGGAGTGATCTTTTGAGGAAGTGTAATCAAGTGGGGTTTTTTGGGAAATCAAAGGATCTTGTCTTGGGTGAATGATAAAAGGAATATATTCTTACGAGGGGGTATAATCATGTTACTTGTCAAAGCTCTATAACCAAAATCCTTAAAAGTGCCTTTAATTCAGTTGATATTTAAAGAAATTAAAGATTAAAATTTTTCTCATTGCTCAAGACCCTCAAGACCTTAGAAGGTAGTATTTTATAAAATATGTTTAAACGTCCAGTGACTTACAAACTTTTAGAAAGAAAAGAAGGAATCACTTCCAAATTATATTGCAACAAAGCTTCAAGACGAATGAACATCGACATCTTTTAGATCTGCCCATTATTCATTAAATGCTCAAACATTTGGTTTGATCAAATTTTGGTCCTCGTGTTTTCATGCTCATGAGTTTCCCCTAAGGACCATTGTAGGTAGCATTATCATCATAATCTTCAGGATAAGGAAAATGATGAATTGCGAGATTAGAATCACTGGATGAAATTCTTCCATGAATTATTTTGATGTTTTACTTGATCAATGCATGCAAAGATGCTTAAACTTCATTTGAAATACTAGGATGTAAATGCAAAATATAAAAATGCAAGTGAAAATGTAAAATGCAAAGATGCAAATGTTATGTAAATGCATAATGCAAGTAAAGACATTGATCTAAATAATATCCTATGAACAACTTTCATTCTAAAGAAAAATCCTAAATATCATAAATAGTTCGACTATAGATACGACCCAACCCTTCTATTTAAATCTAAACTTTTATTCATCAGCCATCATTGAGATTACCGTTGTAGGGGGACTCTTTTGAATCAATCTTTTTGCTACTGATATGCGTCTTGTTTGACAAACCTTGTAACACCCCAGTTTAGGGGTCAAATCATAAGTTTTAGAAACTTATAGTCAGTTTTAGGAAATTGCAGGAAATCCAGAACCCAACCTGAATTTGCTCATTTTTCTTTAGCATTGAAAAAATTAACCCCCTTTCTAGTAACTTAACCTATAAACCCCTAAACCTGTTTCCCTAAACTAGCCCCTTCGCTCCTTAAAATCCACCTTGCTCTGGACGTCGATGTACGTCACTGCCCATCCCAATTGAACTGGTAATCCACTCCGACCAAAACCCCTCAACCCACGTCCCCGGATCATTCGCCAAACGACGTGTAAAGCCCAGCAAAGCTTCATCGTCTAGCTAGAAGTGTTAACACCATCTTAACAATATGTCGATGCTTGCGTTCAACAGCCCTATTTAGTTGCAAAGTGTGAAGGCAAGTAACCCAATGTTAAATCCCGGCCCTAAGAAAAATCGGTAACAAGCTTCTATATTCGCCACCTCAGTTTGTAATGCTTTGATTTGTGCACCAAACTGATTTTGAACAAACTTTTGAAATAGCTCAAATGCTACAACAACCTAATCTTCGCTCTTCAACAAGCATAATCACATATACCTTGTATGAGAGTCTACAAACGACACATAATAGTGACAAGGCTTAAAGCCACATGCGAAGAGTGACCAAGACGATCATGCCATAGTGTGCATGATCCGCTTCCATTCTACTTGAAACATATGCTTCGGATTTATGAACAACTCCAAAAAATGCCTGATCAAACTTATACAAACCATCAATTTCTTGACCTTGAGGTAAAATCGCTCATGTATCTTCATCACGAACAATGCAACGACCGGCATGAAACTCCAAAAACACTCGGTTGTCTATGGCAAACTTAGACACTAAAACGAGATTTTTTCTTGCTTAAAGCTCTTCAACAAGTGTCATTGGCTCTCTATTAACTGTAATACTTGCCACAAAGGAGAGAAACTCGTGTGGCAATTCTCCCAAAATTGTAGTAATTTTTTCTTGATCAGTAACAGGACTTCCACACGCCATCAACGCATCAAAAATTTCTTTTACTTGAGAAATATATGTCTGCATGCTTAACTCTCCTTTATTCATTGCTTTTAGTCTATAATGAAGATGCATAACAGTGTTTGTATACTTTACTATCAAAGAACCTGTTGTTCGCAGACTAGATCTCAGCTGCCATCTCCGCACCGACAAGTTGAGGGAGTAGCTGATGGTTGAATGCGGGGAGGAGCCACGATGCAAGGGCATTGTCTTGCACAATGGAGATTTTATGATCTTCGTTTTTGATAACGAATCCATCATCAAGATTCACAGCTGCTGGTGGCTGTGGAACAATTCCCAGTAATACCTTCTCAAGTCGATGACTTCTGACGGCATACAATACTTGCTGCTTCCACAACAAGAAATTGAATTCATCAAGGAAGAAAGTGTTGAACCACCGTGGAACCACCAGATCCCGTCGCGCATCACCAAAACTCAACATTTTGATGCAACCAGCGTACACGAAAGCAATGAAAAACTCCCAGAAAGACCAGCGAATGATACCATGCTATACAATGAAAATAACCAGGGTTTTGAAAGAAACCATCAGCGAGTATTATTGAATCATTGGGAAAAACTGTGTGATTCACAGAAATACATTTGTTTATATAGAATGCTTTGCACCAGAAACACGTGCACTCTAGTCACCTAACCACCTAACAACTTGCTTACATCAGCTTAACAACCTGGAGTTGCTTACATCAGCGTAATAGCCTAGAGGTTAACCACAACTCTTAACTTCACTTTAACACTCATAATCTTAAAACAATTTATACAAAAATATGAAAATATAAAAATTACAAAAGCAAATTTCTTTTATTTGAAACCTAAAACATAAGTTAAATATGTGCAACACAACTCAATAAAGTTATAACATCTACATGCTCACTTAATTCCTCTTTAGTGTACTTTAGTGCTCCCACTAAGACTCATTTGATGATATTGTTTTCTCATCACGATCCCTAAGACATTAACATATAAATGTAGAAATCTCAATGTTTAGCTAACAAAGCTCATTGATACACATTTATCCTACTATATATTTTATGAATTTCATAAACATAAGCATGATAGCATATTTTGAACTCATCGACATTAATCATTTTACTCTTATATCCTTTAACATTATCAACATAGTTCATTATGCTTACTCAGGTTCTATAGTATGGCCTATCTCAAGTCATAAGATTATCTTACCATTTATATCATGTTATCACTCACAATATTCCTAAATTCATTATGTACCAGATACATAATTACCCATGTTGGAAAATTATCATAAATTAGGAACTTTGAGGCATATTTTCTAAGGGTAAAGATGATTATTTGAATAATAAATTTACTGATTCATATTCTACTTCATGAGATCTTTACAACTGTATCTTATATTCTCAAAATGATTAAGCAATGAATGAGAAATTGATGCTCAAAGTAGGGTACATGTGAATTGTGTTGTATAAGGAAAATGGGAAAACTCATATCCCACATTGGTGGGATAACAAGCATGTGAATGGTTTATATACATCAACCAACTTGCTAGTCTTTGAATGACTTGGGTTAATATTGTGCCTTGCACGCAAGTATAGGGGGTGTAACTCCAAGCCCGCTGAACCCATTGTGGTTGGAGCGTACATGTACGACGTGGGTGACGTAAATGTAATAACCCAAAAATTTAGATAATGACCAAAATGAAAATTTGGAAAGTTTGATGGTCAAAGTATAAAACTTGGGAAAAGTTTGAGGAATTAAGGGATAAATTTCCTAAAAAGAATTTTATTCCATAAATAGATGGTTTACTCTTGAGAGTGGGGTTTTATAGATATCATATATTTAGATTTGGAATTTTAGTAAAGAAAAATTAGAAAGGGTTAAAGCCAATAAGGAATCGGAAATTCGGATTGAATTGGAATGTTACAAAAATTTGAAGGATGTTATAAAATGTTTGAAAATATTATTTTAATCTTTTAGATCAGAGAAATTTGGTTTGGAATTGTGCAATTTTTCAGATTTAATCGAAACAGTGGAATTTAGTGACTAAAACACATTTTTTTTGGAATTTCAAGGGGAAATTCGGAAATAAAAGTCAAAATAATTCATGTTTGACTTTGTAATATGATAATGATCAGATGGCTTGGTTTTATGGTAAATATGGAGATTCATTAATGGCAAAAAGGGAAATTCTTTTTAGATTGAATAAAATATTGACATCATAATATATAATGTCATGTGATAGATTTAATTATCATAAAATATCAATCATGGAAGAGCATTTCCAGCTTCTTCTTCCTCCAAGGGCCGACAGTTTCAAGAAAGAAAGGTAAACATTTTTAGTTTCAATTTTGAAGCTATTTATTGAGAATTAGACTCAGTGTAGTTAGGAAAAATATTCTACTTTCAATTCTCTACATTTTTACATGAATATTACTAGGGTTATTGTTGAATTTCATCTTGAGTTGATGAAGGGGATGTTTATTATTGTGTTTTATGGGTTTTGAAGAGTTGAGTGATTTTAAAGAATTGGTTGTAAGAAATGACGAAGAACCTAAGAATGAAGTTAAAGAAAACAGTTTGGATTTTTAAATCTGGCAGTAGGTTCGAAAATTCACCAGAAATTATATAAAAATAATTTCTAGGTTATTTTTTATATATTTATGTTCATATATCGATCTAGTTTCGTTTAAAACAAACGGGGTCAATTTCAAAGTGTATACAAAAAGATATGAATTTTTAACCAAGGAAATGTCAGAAAAATCGGACAGCAGATTCTGTAAAACAGATTCTGTTGATCAACTTTGAAAATTCATCATATATTGTACATAATGAATTAGAAGGATTTATTTATATTGATAGATTCATATTCGAGTCTAGTTTTCAATAGAAGAAACGGAATTGAATTCCAGTGTGTATATCAATACAGAATACTGATTCTTTAAAGGTAGTACGAGCTGTCTGAATATGAAAAATTGATGGGTTGTTGTGTAAGTGTTATATAATTGATGTACTATGCTAGAATTATTAGTATTAAGAAGTTAAGTGGTAAAATGGTGGACCATTTTGGATAAATTGGAAAAGATAGTTCCAATATTAAAAGGAATTAATAAGTGTTAAAGTATTTGGTGGTAAATAGTTTCAAGTATGATTATGGAGTTTTTGGGATTTGTTTATGTTAGTACAATACTAACATATGTATCGTTATGAATTTGTGATTAATACAGATTGTGATTGATTTGTGATCGAAGCAAGTCAAATAGAAAAAGGGGTTTATTGTGGACAATAGTGAGACACATATTTTGAAAGATATAAAGTGTCAAGGTGAGTGCAATACATGCATGAAATTATACATAGATGTTTTATACATTATCAAGAAGACTTGCGATAAGTCGACCTTGTTTATAACGGCATGATTTTATATCATTTTTATAAATTGACATTGATATGTCAGAGTATGAAATTAAAATACATTAATCACTGATTTTTGCATATGATGTTATCATGAACATATATGATTTTTACCATGAATGTTATTTCGGGTATGAACTGCCCCATTGTTAAATATTGATAATATACTTTGCCATGGATGGATCAAATAAAATAGACTGTATGCGCAAGTAAGTCATTAAGGGACAGGGTATAGTTGGCATGCCATAGAGTCCAGCAACAGGCTGCATATGGGATACACTAAAGGATACCTAGTGTATATGGTGGGTACGACCTTATATGCCATACGGGACTGTACTTAAGGATACCTAGTACAGATGGTGGACACGACCTTATGTGTCATACGGATTATGGTGGACACGACCTTATGTGTCATAAGGATTAGCACTACGGTGCTTATATTTGACTCGTGTAGCCAGGGTCCTTAGGGTTGTATATTGGGCTATTGTCTATTGTTTATGGTTATTGTCTATGGTATATGATTATGGAATAATGGCAAGTGTATTGGTAAAATAAGCTTACGAGCTTATGGAACAAATGGTAAGTATATTGGTAAAATAAGCTTACGAGCTTATGGGATAAATGGTAAGTAGATTGATAAGAAATGTTATATTATGATGATCATGGTAAAATATTGGATATGCTCGTAATATGATTAAATGGCATTTTGATTTTTGACATTGAAAATCATGCATGAATGTTATTACACTATTTATTGTTTTAATTGCCTCACTAAGTTTATACTTAGCGTGTGATGATTTTCACGCTTAGGTAAAAAGGCAGTAATGGAATAAAGAGTTTAAAGTGTCATCAAAGATCGAGAAGTATATTTCAATATCAGTAAGACATCCTAAGTTGTAATGTTAGTTTTATTAGTGGCATGTAATTATAAATGTTTTATTTGTTTTGTTAAACAAATTTGGAAACTAAATAGAGTTTTATTGAATTTATATGTATTTTCGAAAGTTACTGTAGCAGTTATTGTAGCATGAACAGTAACCACGAATTAAGAGATTTTCCAGAATGATTTTGGGGTACCGATTCCCCCACTGTTCATCGCCATTGTACACTGTTCACGGGTACTGTTCACTATTCATAAAAAAATCTTTTGAATTAAATTTGTTTATAACGTAATATAAATTATATGATATGATATTTTTATAATATCAATTACCAATTAAGGAATTAAAATTCTAAATTCAGTTTTGAAATGAAAATGGTTTTTTGATAATTCGGGTGACATCTATAATCTGTATAGGTATAATTATACGGGTTATGGGTGTTATAGTAAATGTCCGGACCGATTTGACCCCTAAGGGCATGTTGATATTTTACCTGCTACGAATTAAATATTTTTCTTAAATGTGGCATATCTTTTTGAATATTCTGAATTAAAAAGGATATTATATGATTTCATTTTAATTGAAATGTTAATATGGTATGACTTGCAGTTCACAAATATATTCTAATTAAAGAAATATTAATTGATTATTTCCGATTTTATTCATATACTAATTAATACCTTATTTTTTAGAATATATTGTTTCCAATTATTCTCCTATGGGAAACATTAAATACTATGTAAATCTACTAGGTTTTACACAACTCAAAAATCTCTTTTCTTCTTTTCTGATTCAGTGATAAACTTTAGCAAGATATAGTTCGTAATATCGCAAGTTGTGTTACTATGCTTTGATCATATCGTAGTTTTATCTTGGGAGATAGACGACCAAAAGATCTCGAGCACTAGGGAGTGTTCGAAATATGCCTTAAGGAAATTGTTTAGCTTCATGCCTCAACTAGTTTACAGTTTGTTAATCGGGTTCTTTACTCTATACTGTATCTTTTCCTTTATTAATAAAATTTTGATTTTTTTTATTTTCATCTCAAATTGTTATAATGTAACAATCTTAAGACATATTCTTCGCATACCTTTCTAAAAACAAATCTAATACTATTTGGATAAAAAAACTTGTGGGAATCAAGGATAAGCAAATTAATTCATTTTCAATATATATCCTGTCGTTTTAACTGGTTTTCTTAGAGTGGAAAATGCATTTTAATAGAAATTGGCAGTATAGTAACATTGGTTACTAATTATGTTTTGCTTCTTTTATAGAATAATGGAAGTAAAAGATTCCAACGAGTTGCCCAACCTGGATACTAGAATGATTATTCTGGTTCAGAATCAAAATCTGAATATGAATCAATCGACATTGAGTGTTAACCATGAAAAAAATCCATTAAAAATTTGTGGCGAAAATTTAAGATATAGAAACAAAAGATGTGGTTCTATCTGACCACGATGAATTATGTAATTTCTTGAAGGAAGATCCTTCTACTTTTAAAGATGGTGATGAGAAGGAAATGTGAATAATATCACTGTCTTCAATATGGTTGAAGCTTGGAACCACTCTAACTTCACATGCTAGAACTATATCCTGAGTTGTTTACATGATTCACTATATCCAGTGTATTCTACTTATGAAACGAAAAAGAAATTGTGGGAGGAATTGGACAACAAATATCAATCTAAAGATTCTGGAGCTAAAACGTTTTTAGTTGCCAAATTCTTGAAATATACTATGGTTGATTCCAAACAAATAATAAAACAAGTGGAAGAATTCCATCTTATTATTAACGGAATTCTTACTGAAATGATGGTCATAAGCGAATCATTCCAGGTGGCAGCTATTATTGAAAAGCTACCTCTTGGATTGAATGACTTCAAGAATTACCTAAAGTATAAGATGAAGGAAATGACCGTGGAAGAACTTATTATTAGACTTTGCATTGAATAGGACAATAGAGTTAATGTTGCCAAGAAGTTCAACAAAGAATCCTTCAAAGAGGCTAAGGCGAATGTGGTAGAAGTTAAGGACCTCCAAAAAGGAAAAATACCCCAACAATATGTCAAACCTAGACCTAAAGGTGAAATTCCGAAGAGGGAAAAGTTCTAGGGAAAATGCTACAACTGTGGAAAAATGAGGCACAAGCCTACTGAATGTAGAAAACTAAAAAGGTCAAAGCTCATGAGGCAAATGATGTGGAAGGATATGTTAAAAACATGGAGTACTTGGATCTATGTGTTGTGATCTCTATAGTCAACTTGGTTGACTCTAACCCAAGAGAAAAGTGGATTGATACTTAGCCACACATTATATCATTTGCAACAAGGATTCGTTTTCTAAGTTGATACCTTGCAAAAATGGGGAGCAACTCTACATGGTTAATGCTATGACTTCCAAGATCAAGGAAAAGGGTAATGTGGTCTTAAATATGACTTTTGGCAAAGAACTCAACCTGTATTATGTGTTCACGTCTTTTGAATGCTGAAAGAAAAAAAGAAAAGACACCGTATGAGTTATGGAAAGGTCAAAAACCTTTATACAAACATTTGAAAATATAGGGTGTATTGCCAAGGTAATGGCCCCATTACCAAATCAAATGAAAATAGGTCCTAAAATTGTGGATTATATTTTTATTGGTTATGCTAAACATAGAAATACATATCGGTTTCTTGTGAATGAGTCAAAGAATCCTGAGATTCATAAGAATACTAAAATGGAATCAAAGAACACATCATTCTTTTAATATGTATTCCCTTACAAATCTAGGGTAGTTGATCAAAGTTCAATAAAACGAACTTTAGAGACTAAAAATAAAGATAGTCCCAATGATCAACAAGAGGCTGAAACTGAAATATAGCTAAGAATGAGTAAACGAGAAAGAGTGGAGATCATTTGGATTACTTCCTAACCTTTATGTTAGTGTTTGAACCTCAAATATATAGTGATGTTATACGATCTTCGGAAGGCACCTTATAGAAGGAATCCATTAAAAGTGAAATCGACTCCAGCATGCAAAATCATACTTGGAAATTATTGGATCTTACTCCATGGATTAAACCATTGAGTTCAAAATGTATTTTTAAACAGAAAAAGAAAGCAGATGGAACAATTGATAAGTCCATATTGGTTATAAAAGGTTACCGAAAAAAGGAAGGACTTGATAATTTTGATACATACTCTCATGTATCAAGAAAAACATCCATAAGAAAGATACTTGCAATTGTAGCTTTGCAAAATCTAGAAGTACATTAAATAGATGTTAAAACAATTTTCCTAAATGGAGATCTTGATTAATAAATATATAAGTCAAGAAAGGAAAGTTTGTAGATGGGTGAAGTCTTTTTATAAACTTAAATAAGCACCAAAACAATGACATGAGAAGTTTGATAGTGTCATGATGACAAACAACTTTGTAACACCCATTTCCCGTGTACGTTTTCCGTACACAAGTCACATGTGTCACAAGACTTTTAAAAAAACATTATTTATTTGTAAACCCATAAAATTTTGTTTCGAAAACAAAACATTTTCTTTTATATAATAATAATAAAACGTTTGTTGTAACATATTACAAAAATTATCACTTTAATACATTCCAGACCAATTTCTTAAGTCCATATACATGCCAGCTAATTATCAAAATAGACATAAATGTCCTACAATTATTGATGTGGCAACCTTTTATTGATGTCCACTGCACTCCTTACTCTGCTAGTCTTTGTTATTTCCTACATGTGAAATCAACACATGCTAAGTATTTACTTAGTGAGGCATAATAATACAACATGTATTATACTTAAATATAACCATATCACACATTATCAAAAATACGAATGAAATCATATAATTCATATCAATTACATTAACTTGGCTTGGCTAACCAATCTTCATTCAAATAGAAAGATAAACTAATTTTAGTATGCCCAGTATACCTATCAATCAGTATTTTCCAATTTAATCTTTATTTTGCCCAATGTATGCCAAATTAGAATGCAAGGTACATGCATTCCACTGAAGTGCCGAAATGGAAATTCACAAAATCATTATGAATTCCATGGATTGTACACATAGTGCTGAAATGGTCATTCATAAACACATTATGAATACCATGAGTTGTACATTTAGTGTTGAAAATGCATCATTATGCATTAAACAAAAACGATCGATAACTTATATATACAATTGTATATCGAAATGGTAATTCACAAAGTCATTATGAATACCATATTGCACATATAGTTCCAAAAGTACACATAGTATTGATACGAGAATGCACTGTTATACATTAAACAAAATCGATCGATACCATCATACATGAAGTATGTCGAAATGCACCTATGACTCTCAATACACATACAATGGGCTTTTAAGTTAAAGTTCACATATTTGAACATTTATTTCTTCAATATCGATAACCATTGAACAACATCAACATTTATCTATTCATTTTAGAGTAGTTCATACTCTAAAACTTATTCATAATCTCATTCCCATAAACATTTGAAAACATATCAATGTACTGTAAAACATGCTTTATTAAAACATCTGAGGTTGACTCATCGTAAATCTCCCTCATTTCATAGAAGTACAACAAATGCACTCACTTGATATGCCTCACTAGTATGCTATAATGATGTCTGACTATACGACAACTTTATCCTTTCCCTTTTTCTTGCTTGACTCTGGAACTTGGTTACGATCTAAACAAACATACATAAATTACACATACTATACAAATGTTAGTATATTCTCAAACATTTATACTTTTAATAATACTGAAAAGTACTATTTTATTTAATTTCTATTAATACATCTTATCTAAAATTTCCAGACTCAATAGTATAAGTACCCTCACTATGGTATTGATACTTCTATATTATGGTACCGATACTCCCTTCAGTATCAGAACCATTTTTGTATTCTGGAATCCTTAGTATCGATACCTTCATTTTAGTATCGATACCCACATCAATATCGATATTAATTCCATCAGTATCGATATTGTTCATCCTATTTCCTCAAATTTAAACCTATTTCCATCAAGACCATTAAACTCATCATCACTAAACCCAACTAACTTTCTTTCATTAATCTTCCTTTATCATCTAAAATCTCCAAAGAACACTCCAAACCAAGAATCACACTACTTTTTCAAACATGTTTTTAATCACGTCCAAGGCTTTTAATCTATCATTTACTTATTTGACAAGTCAAATTTACTTGTAAACTTAAATAAAAGCACATATTTCATCATATCACTAAAAACCCCATTTTCTTAAATCTCAAATTATTCAATAATCACTTCATCCTTGAACTTTCCTTAAGCCTCTATATCACTTAAGATTTCAAAATTAGCCCATAAACAAAGGAAAAACAACTTGAATAAAACTTACCTTTGGCTATGGGGGAGAGAAAGAGAAGAAGAAGATAACTTATCCAACTTTCCTATTTTCCTCTTATTAAATATCCCTAAAAAACAAACTTTTAAATCCATTTCCCTTTAAAGGACCAAAATGCCCTTTCATTCATTTATTCATTCATTCATTCATTCATTCTTACTAATAGGTCTTAAACATAATTTTCCCAATTTATTTCTTGTACTTTACCCTTTATTCAATTTAATCCTCCAAATTTTAAATCCTTTCATTATAGTCACGGACCCGATGTTTGGGGTATTACAATTCTCCCCTTTAAGAAAATTTATCCTCGAATTTTTAGACGTACCTGATACGAAAAGCTATGGAAACTGCTTCCTCATGTCCTCAACTCTTTCCCAATTAGCTTCTTCTACTTTGTGGTTTTACCAAATCACTTTAACAAAATGAATCTTCTTGTTACGCATTTCCTTATTTTCTCTAGCCAAAATCCGCACCGGTTCTTCCTCGTAAGTTAAATCTAGTCGAGTCTCTATTTTTTCAGGTATGATGACATGGGATGGATCTGATTGGTACTTTCTGAGCATCGACACGTGAAAAAAATTGTGGATCTTGTCTATATCAGGAGGAAGAGCTAACTGATAAGCTATGGTCTGACCCTTTTTAGAACTTCATATGGTCCAATAAATCTCAGACTCAGATTTACTTTGCACCCAAACCGCAACACTTTCTTCCAAGGCGATACTTTCAGAAATACCTTATCCCCCACGTGATATTCAATCTCTTTTCTTTTTAGATCGGCATAAGATTTTTGTTGATCGGATGCTACCTTAATGTTATCCTGGATAACTTTCACTTTATCTTCCATTTCTTTCATTAAATTTGGGCCAACCAAGTCTCGATCTTTTAATTCAAACCAATTTAAAGGTGTTCTGCACTTCCTCCCATACAAGGCTTCATATGGGGTGGTCATCTTAATACTCGATTGGTAACTATTATTATAAGCAAATTCCACTAAAGGCAAATACCTTTCCTATAATCCTTTGAACTCAATCACACATACCCTCAGCATATCCTCTAATACCTGAATAGTTCGCTCTGTTTGCCTATCTGTTTGCGGATGAAAAAGCTATATTGAAATTCAATCGAGTACTCAATGCCTCGTGCAATGACTTCAAGAATCTTGAAGTAAACCTTGGGTCTTGATCGAACACTATTGATATGGGAACTCCATGCAGCCAAACTATCTCATTTACATACTTTTTCGTATATTTATCCTTCGAGTAATCTACCCGAAATGGAATAAAGTGAGCAGTCTTGGTCAATCTGTCTACAATTACCCATATTAAGTCCTTTTTATCGGGTAAAAAAGGTAAACCCAAAACAAAATTCATTGTAACTCGTTCCCACTTCCACTCAGGAATGGATATCGGTTGTACCAATCTGGACGACACTTGATGTTCAGATTTCACTTGCCGACATGTCAGGTATCTCGCAACAAACCCTGATACAACTCTTTTCATGCCAGGCCACCAATAACGACCCTTTATATCCTGATACATTTTATTCCCGCCTGGATGCATAATAAAAGGACAATAATGTGCCTTGGAAAGAATATCTTTCTTCAGTTCATCATTATCAGGAATGTAAAGTCTTCCACGATAATAAAACATCCATCAATCCTCACTCCGAAGTCTTTATACTCACCTTTTTCTACTTGCGCAATGCTTTCCAAGCATTTAAAATCTTGACGTTGTAGCTCTTTTACCCGATTAAAAAGCATCAATTTTAACTTAAGCTCAGCAATCAAGGCACCATCTTCCTTAAAAGATATACGTGCATCCAAATACCGTAGAGCGGAAAAAGTCTTTCAACTAAGTGCATCAGCTACCATATTAGCCTTCCCTGGTTGATAATCGATGATCAAATCATAATCTTTTAAAAGCTCGATCCATCTTCTTTGCCTCAAGTTTAGTTCTTTTTTAGTCAACAAATACTTTAGACTCTTGTGATCCGTATAGATATGGCACCGTTCATTATACAGATAATGATGCCAAATTTTTAAAGCAAACACAACCGCTGCCAACTCCAAGTCATGTGTCGGGTAATTTCTCTCGTGATTCTTTAGCTGTCTTGATGCATAATCCACAACTTTTTCATCTTGCATAAGAACACATCCCAACCCATTATGAGATGTATCACTAAAGACTACATAGTCTTTACCCGACTCAGGTTGTACAAGCACTGGGCCTCTATTACAATTCTCTTTAACATTTCAAAACTTTTTTGGCATTTATCCATCCAAACAAAAGGCACATATTTCCATAACAACTTAGTTAGCGGCGAAGCTAACATTGAGAAGTTCTTCACAAATCGTCTATAATAACCAGCAAGCCCCAAGAAACTCTGAACTTCAGGAACATTCTTTGGGGGTTGTCAGTCCACTATAGATTGAATCTTTTTGGGATCTACTCTTATACCTTCTGCAGAGACTATATTACCAAGGAAAGCAATCTCAGCTAACCAAAATTCACACTTGCATAATTTGGCATACAACTTCTTCTCTCGAAGTGTCTGAAGAACAACACAAATATGAACATCATGCTCCTCTCTTTACTTGGAATACACCAAAATATCATCTATAAATACCACCACAAATTGATCTAAGTAAGGTTGAAATACTCAGTTCATCAAGTCCATAAATGTTGCAGGAGAACTAGTCAATCCGAATGGCATCACCACAAATTCGTAATGCCCATATCGATCCGAAAAGTTGACTTTGATATATCCTCCTCTTTAATCTTTAATTGGTGGTATCCCACCTTAGGTCTATCTTAGAGAACACTGTTGCACCTTTCAATTGATCGAATAGATCATCGATACTCGAAAGAGGATACTTATTCTTTGTCATTACTTTCTTTAACTGACAGTAGTCGATGCATAATCACATAGACTCATCCTTCTTTTTCACAAAAAAACAGAGGTGCTCCCCAAGGAGAAACACTGGGTCTGACAAAACCCTTATCGAACAGATCTTGCAATTTAGCTTTTAATTCTCTTAACTCCATAGGATCTATTCGATATAGAGCCATAGAACCAAGTTTGATACCATATAAACCTCAATCTAGAATTCTACCTCACGATTTGGAGGTAATTCTTGTAACTCTTCCGAAAAAACATCCGGAAACTCCCTAAATGTTGGAACATCAACTAGTCTCGCTTTTGAAATTCGAGTGTCTACCACGTTGGCCAGAAAAGCTATGCATCATTCTGACATCATTTTCCTTGCAGTCATTGTTGATATCACATTGGATGGTGATTTCGCTTTTTCACCGATCACTATTATTTCTGAGCCTTCCACATCCTTCAATAATAACTGCTTCTTGCGATAATCAACCCATTCATGAAGAGGAGAAAAATAATCCATGCCTGAAATAACTTCAAACGCGTCGAAAGGTAATTCTATTAAGTTTGTCGGGAACACAATCCCTTGAACATTTATCGGGCATGTTCTACATACTTGTGTTACTCTTGCACTATAACCCATAGGGTTTACTACTATCATCTCACTAAAAATTAGTTCTAAAGGAATTCCTCTAGCTCAACCAACTTTTTACTAATATAAGAGTGTGTAGAACCAGTGTCAACCAAAAAATACAGGTTCATCAAAAAGATGGAATGTACCTATTAGGATCTCCGGGTCATCCTGATCCTCATTAGTTTTAATATTGTAAATTTTGGCTACTCATCGAGTCTCTTTTCACGGAAATGACTCAGATTGGCCTCTAGATCTATCCCTTCCTCTGCTTCTATTAGAAGCTACCATCGATCTCTCAGATTGCGCTGAATTATCCCCAGATTTCTTAGGACAATTTCAGGCATAGTGACCAGTTTCACCACACTGGAAACATGCTCCACTTAGAAATCTACATACTCCATGGTGAAATTTTCCACATGCCTGGCATGGAGTAGTTCTCTCTCCAAATGCTCTGCCCGAGCTAGCAGAAAAAGACTGTGATTGTTTAGTTTTCTGTGAAGCTGCAGCAAAACCATCTCTATCAGTATATCAAAAACTCAAGCCCTTGCCTCTCATAGCATAAAGGGAAGTTGAAGATGTTCCAACTCTTTTTCTTGTCTGCATACTCTGCTCCGCTGCTAGAGTATCCTCTTGAGCTCTTTCAATAGCCTTAGCTCGGTTTATAACTTCTTGCAGGCTAGGCAAGTTTAAAGCCAACATCATCTCTTTCAACTTTGCCCTCAAACCTCAACGAACCAATCACGTCAAGCTTTGTCATTGGGAACTACCTCAACAACAAAACGGTCAGCTTGTTGTACTCAGCCTCGTACTCATGTACTAGTCTATCACATTGTTACAAATTAAGGAACTTTAGCAGCATCGCCCACCTAAACTGCTCACCAATATATTTGTTCTTAAATTCCTCCTGAAAGAACTGCCAGATCATTTGCTTCGGTGGTGCATACATCGTAGTATTTTGACCACCACACTCGAGTTGATCCTCTAAGTAAATATACAGCTCCACCCAGCTTTTCAGAATTCGAGCAGTGAAGACTTTCAATCATTACCATAACATTATTTAACCATAAATCAACCTCTATAGGACCTTCATCCTCTTTTCCTCAGAACTCAGGAGCTCCCAAACATTTCAGCTCTTTTGGGATCAACATCCTTGATACTAAAGGAGCAAAGGGAGGTGGAGAAGGTTGAAACTGAGTCAAGATGGCATCGATAGATTGCATAAAATCTCCAAACTCTTGCATAGTCATACCTTGATGTACGGGCGCACTAGCATTTTCAGATGGAATCGGATGCTCGCTATTAACCTCATAGCTTTCGCTACCTGATCCTTCTCTAATTTCTTGTTCAGTCGCTCTTTGCGAGTTCGAATATTATGACATCTAAAAGGACATAAATAATAATAACACTCAAGTTAGTAAGGAGTGACATCAATCAAACTCTAATGACACCATAACAGTAACCTTGACAAACATAGTGGCATGTAAACCCTTTTTAAAGTCAAATAAACCAAGTTTCGACCGAGAATTGACTAAACCTGTAGCTCTGATACCAATAAATGTAACACCCATTTCATGTATATGTTTCCGTACACAAGTCACATGTGTCTCATGACTTTTAGAAAACATTTCTTTATTTGTAAACCCATAAAATTTTGTTTCAAAAACAAAACAATACATTTTCATTTATATAATAACAATAAAATGTTTGTTGTAACATATTACAGAAATTATCACTTCAATACATTCCGGAGCATTTTCTTAAGTCTATATACATGCCAGCTAATTATCAAAATAGACATAAATGTCCTACAGTTATTGATGAGGTAACCTTTGCTTGATGTCTACTTCACTCCTTACTCCGCTAGTCTTTTTTATTTCCTACAAGTGAATTCAACATATGCTAAGTATTTACTTAGTGAGGCAAAATAATACAACATGTATTATACTTAAATATAACCATATCACCAATTACCAAAATATGAATAAAATCGTATAATTCATATCAATTACATTAACTTGGCTTGGCTAACCAATCTTCATTCAAATAGCATGATAAATTATTTTTAGTATGCCCAGCATACCTATCAATCATTATTTTCCAATTTAACCTTTATTTTGCCCAATGTATGCCAAATGAGAATGCAAGGTACATGCATTGCACCGAAGTGCCGAATGAAAATTCACAAACTCATTATGATCTCCATGAATTGCACACATAGTGCTGCAATGGTCATTCATAAACACATTATGAATGCCATGAGTTGCACATTTAGTGCAAAAAATGCACCATTATGCATTAAAAAATCTATTGATAACTTATATACATAATTGTATATCGAAATGATAATTCACAAACTCATTATGAATACCATAATTGCACATATAGTGCCAAAAGTACACATAGTACTGATACGAAAATGCAATGTTATGCATTAAACAAAATTGATCGATACCATCATACATGATGTATTTCGAAATGCACATATGATTGTCAAAGCACGTACAATGGGCTTTTAAGTTAAAATTCACAGATTCAAACATTTATTTCTTCAATATCAATAATCATTGGACAACATCAACATTCATCTATTCATTTTAGAGCAGTCTATACTCTAAAACGTATTTATAATCTCATTCCCATAAACATTTGAAAACATATCAATGTACTGTAAAACATGATTTATTAAAACATTCGAGGTTGACTCATTGTAAGTCTCCCTCATTTCATAGAAGTACAACAAATGTACTCACCTGATATGCCTCACTAGTATGTTTTAATGATATCTGACTATACGGTAACTTTTTCCTTTCCCTTTTTCTTGCTTGACTCTGGAGCTTGTTACGATCTACACAAGCATCCATTAATTACACATATCATACAAATGTTAGTATGTATATTCTCTAACATTTATACTTTTAATAATAGTCAAATGTACTATTATATTCAATTTCTATTAAAATTCATCCTATCTAAAATTTCCAGACTCAATAGTATTGGTACCCCATTATGGTATCGATACTTCTATACTATGGTACAAATACTCCCTTCAGTATCGATACCATTTTTGTGTTCCACAATCCTTAGTATTGATACCTTCCTCTTAGTATCGATACCCACATTAGTATCGATATTGTTCATCCTATTTCCTCAAATTTAAACATGTAGTATATGCATTGTTCTTCCAGTACCGATACCCTTTTCCCAGATTTTTCATTTCTCATTTCGATTTTACAAAAAATTCATTAAATTCTCTTATTTTTACCTACAACAAGACCATTAAACTCATCATCACTAAACTCAATTAACTTTCCTTCATTAATCTTCCTATATCATCTAAAATCTCTAAAGAACACTACAAACCAAGATCACAATAGTTTTTCAAACATGTTTTTTTATCACATCCAAGCCTTCTAATCTCTCATTTACTTCTTTGACAAATCAAATTTACCTGTAAACTTAAATAAAAAATCATATTTCGTCATATCACTCAAAAACCCATTTTCTTAAATCTCAAATAATTCACTAATCACTTAGTTTTAATCATCCTTGAACTTTTCTTAAGCGTCTATATCACTTAAGGTTTCAAAACTAGCCCATAAACTAAAGGAAAAACCAACTTGAATAAAATTTACCTTTGGCTTTGAGGGAGAGCATGGGACGAGCAAAAGAGAAGAAGAAGATAACATATCCAACTTTCTTATTTTCCTCCTCTTAAATATCCATAATAAATAAACTTTTAAATATATTTCCCCTAAAGGACCAAAATGCCCTTTCATTCATTCATTCTTACTAATAGGTCTTAAACATAATTTTCCCAATTTATTTCTTATACTTTACCATTTATTCAATTTAATCCTCTAAATTTTAAATCCTTTCATTATAGTCACTGACCCAAAGTTTGGGGTATTACACTCTTTAAGATAAATGAGTACCAAATGTGTTTATGTTAAAATCATAAATATTAGATATGTGGTTTTATGTTTATATGTCGAAGACATACTCATTGTTGGAAGTAATAATAAAATGGCATAAAGTACCAAAGACATGTTAAATTTAAGATTTGACATGAAGAATATGGGATTGGCCGATACGATTTTAGGCATCCAAATTTAAAGGTCATTTGAAGGCCTCATATTGACTTAGTCACACAATGTGGACAAGTTTCTTGAAAAATTTAACAAGAATGATTCTGGTATAGCCAGAACTCCTTTAGATTCTTTTTTCACATTTATTTAAAAATAATGGTGAAAGTGTTCACCAAGTGGAATATGCAAGGGTCATAGGTAGCATAATGTATCTCACGAGCTTTACTAGACCATATATCACTTTTACTGTGAGCAATTTAAGTAGATTTGCAAGCAATCTAGGTGAAAACCACTGGAAAGTGATAACGAGGATATTATCTTAGATATACTCGAGACTATGGATTGCATTATTACAAAGATCATGCTATTATAGAATGAAAATTCGATGTCAGTTGGATATTTGATATTCAAGATTCAAAAGGTACAAGTGGATATGTATTCCCTTGGGAGAAAGAGTTGTGCCATGGATATCCTCAAGACAAACTATTATAACTTGATCCAGAATGGAACCTAAGTTTGTAGCTCTAGATAAGTCTGGAGAAAAAGCAGTGTGGCTTTGAAATTTTCTTAAGGGCATATCTAAACGGCCAAAACTTGTGCCCACAATATGCATATATTGTGACAACCAAGCAATAATTGCTAGGGAATAAAATTTCATGTATAACGATAAATTAAGACATATGCGTCGTAGACATAATACCGTTAGAAAATTGATCTTAAAGGGAGTTATCTCTATTGATTTTGTAAGATCAAATATAACATTTTGGATCCACTAACCAAAGGGTTAAATCGAGATTAAGTTGAGAAAATATCTAAAGGAATATAACTAAAGCTAATGGAAATTAAAGGTGTTAAATGAAGGAAAATCTTACCTAATTAACCGAAGATCACAAGATCTAGGTGCAAAGGGAAAATCTAATTGCATAAACTGTGTACGGTCACTATGGGGGTTTCTAACTTGATAACTCCATAAAAAGACTCAATTTTCAGTCTTTTCACTTAAGTTATTGCTAGTCTAAACAAAGTATGCACACCATTTTAGTTGCAAATAGGTTATATTAGCTTGTGGTGGATAAGTTTTGCATAGGAAAGATTTATTTGGTATGACTGATGCTGCTGAGGAGAAAGGGTTGTTTGGATTGTGTTTGTGCAGGAAACTTACAGATGAATAACATTTTAGTTGTGACAACACAAATTTGCAAAGGCTAACAGAACAAATGATAACGTGAGGAGCAGATTTATCTCATCAAGGCAAGGTTTATCTGAAGAAGTCTGAAGCAGGTGTGACGAAACCGCCTATGTCACAAGCCAGCTAGATGACCTACTTCACGTACAAACAAGCCTTAAATATTCTGACAGACGCCAACTACCTCTCCTTTTTAAGTCTGGGCATTTGATAACGGTTATTTAAGGAAACTCCAAAAGCATGCAAAGACCTAATAGATCTTTCCTTATAAATAACAAGAAGTAGCCGCCAAAGAGAGGAGGCAAGAAAGAAGAGAGAAGAGCTTTATCCAAGGCGTGAGCAACCAACTACATTGCTTTCTCACCGTCAACCAACCAAACTTTCTTGGTGTCCTCCACAACCAAACTTTAACAGAGCGGTGATCATGTCTTGAGAGAGGCTGATCACCAAGGCAGGCGCGTTGCTGATCAGAATTATCGCGATAGAGCTCCCCAGTTTTGGGAGTCGTTCTTCCTTTGTTCTTAACTCTTTATCTATTTAGGGTTGTATTAAACGTTAAATCTTAGATGATTTTTGATAGCACCATGACTGTCTTACTTGGTGTTAAACTTTGTTTTACCTGAATAATAATTTTATGTTTTATGAATAATGAATTATGTTTTACTTATGGTTGTTTTTGTCATCGTTTAAATATTTTACCTTACACTGTAAGAGAATCAAGAGATCACCTGGGGTTTTGGTAAAACATGTCTTGGAAATGTAAGAGCATCGAGAGATAGCCTTTTGTCTAGATTGTGATTCTTAGATTCGAGAGGTTGTTTGCATTATATTTAAACCTACACTTGTCTTATTTTATTACAACATTCTACATACTTATTTTGCCTCGACCAAACTTTTCTGCTATCATTAAATCATTTCTTTATTTTATTAGTATTAGTTCTTAAGCTGACACTTAGTAGGAATTAGTTTGTGACACTAGTTCTCGTTGTGGTGAAAATATATTTCCAATCCAATCCCTGTGGAGGCGATACTCACTTACCCTATATTACTTGAGTCGATTGTGTATACTTGCACAAATTTGCTTGCCTTAACATATACATTTACAAGCGATCAAGTTTTTGGCGATGTTACCGGGGATTGGCAACTGACGAAATTTTTAGCCATAACAAGTTCTTTTGTGTCACCTTATATTTATTTAGTCTAACATAGTTTATTATTTTCTTTTGTAGGTTGTTATTCTTGCATGACCTTGAGATCTGCTGGTAAGCCTTTGGAACCATTTGACCCTGAAGTTAAGCAATCATTCAGACAAAGGTTGCATGCCCAAAGAACCAAAGAATATTTAAACCAACTCCAAATGCAAGATAACATGGGAGATTTAGGACCTAATGCAGCTATCAATCTTCAAGTTTCAAGGCCAAGAGCAATACGAGATCATTTGAACCCACTTCTCGATGACCTCAATCCAGACATAGTGGTACCTGAAATACAAGCCACTCATTTCAAACTAAAACTGGTGATGTTTAACATGTTAAACTCTATTGGACAATTTGGTGGTTCACCCAATGAGGATGCTAGGTAACATATTCGTGCTTTCCTTGAAGTGTACGATTCGTTTCGACAACAAGGAGTACATGAAGATATGCTCAAACTAAAACTTTTCCCTTACTCCCTACGTGATAGAGCAAGAGCCTGGCTCAGCGGAGTTCCTTCCGGCTCAGCGGAGTTCCTTCCGGCTCAATGGAGTCATGGGCAAATTTATGCAAGAGTTTCCTACTCCGATACAATCCGCCCAATATGAATACACAGCTTCACAATAACATTGCGAGTTTTCACCATGGAGATGATGAATCAATGTACGAATGTTGGGATAGGTACAAAAGCCTACTTCGCAAATGTGTTAACCATGGCTTTCACGATTGGACACAAGTGGTGATGTTTTACAACAGATTCAATGCACCAACTCAAATGTTACTAGATGCATCAGCAAATGGCACCTTACTGGACAAATCACCTGAGGAAGCTTTTGATATCCTCGACAGGATAGTAAATAATGATTATCAGTTTTCAAATACGAGATTTGGAACCGACAGAAAAACATCTAGAGTATATGAATTAGAGGGTAAGGATTCAGTAGCAGCTCAACTTTTTGCCATAACCAATATGTTGAAAAATTTGCAACGTCCTAATGAGGTAAGAGAAGTCAAGGTGACCAATAACGCAAGCATTTTTTTCATGGCAACCATCATGAGAGTGAATGCCCTGAAAACTATGAGTCAATCAATTTTGTGGGCAACTATAATCGGAGCAACAATAACCCCTATTCAAACACGTACAATCCTGGTTGGAGACATCACCCAATTTTTTCATGGAGTAATCAAGGAAACATCAACAATCAAGCAGCAAATTACAGGCCACAGCAAAATAATTTTGACCATCAACATTTTCAGAATCAGCATCATTAGTAGCCCTGGCAAAACAATAAAGGTATAGCTTCTTCCTCTAATACTAATTTCAATATTAATTCCTTGGAGTTATCATTGCAGGAATTTATGGCCTCGATGAAAGATTTCATGGCCTCTACAAAGACCTTGATACACGAACATTCTGCAACAATTAAAAATCAAGGAATTTTGTTACAAAGCCAAGCAACACTTTTTCAAAGCCATATTTCATCTCTAAGAACATTGAAAAATCAAGTGGGACAAATTGCTACGACATTACACTCTCACCCACAAGGAAATCTCCCTAGTGATACAGAGATCACTAAACATCATGGGAATGAACAATGTAATGTACTTACACTAAGGAGTGGAAAACATGTCAACCAGGATGACAAGTTTGAGGGAGAACATCTGAACAGTCCTCGCCATGGCATAACACAACCAGAGGATCGAGTTGAAAATGTTGAACGAGAGGAAGCGCCTGAAGAGAAGGAAAGAACTGAAGATTTAGAAAGGTATCGCTCAAATAATGAGAAATTCATGGTCAAGGCCAGAGATTCTTCAGCATCAACTACAGATAATGTGAGACCTCCACCATCATTCCCTCAACGGTTGAAAAAGCATGATGATGACATCCAGTTCAAGAAATTTGTTGATGTTCTGGATTAGTTATGTATCAAAGTACCGTTACTAGAAGCCATCGAACAAATACCTTCCTATGCCAAATTTCTTAAGGACATTGTTACAAAGAAACAAAAGATAGAACGTGTTGCCACAACAACATAAATCTGTTAGGCAGTAAGCAAACTCCCACCAAAAAAAGACCCTGACAGCTTTATAATACCATGCTCAATTGGTAATGACTTAATAGGATGAGCTCTTGTTATTTTGGGATCAAGTGTAAACTTGATACCAAAGTCCATATTTATGAAACTAGACGGGTATCATGCCTATTCAACCTCAGTCATCCTACAGCTAGCCGATCGGTCATATGTACGGCCAGTGGGCATAATAGAGGACGTCATAGTAAAGGTGGATAAATTCGTATTTCCAGTTGATTTCCTCATCCTGGATTGCAAAGCCCATGAAAATGCACCAATCCTTCTGGGACGACCCTTCTTAGCCACTAGGAAAATCCTAATAGATTGTGAAAAGAGAGAGTTCACAATGCGAGTATGAGAGCAAAGCGTTACCATCAACGTATTCAATGACATGAAATATATGGACGGTTCAGGAGAGTACCAATACATTAGAGAAGTGGAGGAGAAAATAATCCTTAGTAGAGGTGAATCTCTAAGACTCGATGAATACATCATTTTGTACCATGACCCTACAACCTAGATGCATGAACAAGACACTTTAGGCCTAAGCGAATTATGCTCAGAAGATGATTTAGAGAATCATGGCCCTGACAACGGAAATCTAAACAATGGATGCCCTTAAAACGATACCAATGCACGATACAGAAGAAATACAAAGGATCAATCGAGGCTTTTTATAATAAATCAGGTATGAAATTCGAAGCCTTGGATTATGATGAATTTAAGTCTCAAGAGTCATCCTTGCAACATGCACCGAAACTGAAACTTAAATCTTTGCCATCAAACTTGAAGTATGCTTATCTAGGAACTGATGAAACTCTACCAGTGATAATTTCTGCCAACCTAACCTCCGAACAGGATAATAGTTTGTTAAATGTTTTATCACAGCATAGAAAAGCTCTTGGATGGACAATGGCAAACTTGAAGAGAATTAGTCCGACCAGATGCATGCACAAAATCAATCTAGAAGATAGCCATAGCACTTCGGTAGAACCCCAAAGAAGGATCAATCCAATAATAAAGAAGGTAGTCATAAAAGAAATTATAAAATGGTTGGACGTAGGAGTAATTTATCCTATATTCGATACATAAAGGGTTAGCCTATTGCAGTGTGTGCTAAAGAAGGGTGGTGTGACCGTGATTAAAAGCGAACATGATGAACTCCTCACCACAAGAACAGTCACGGGCTGGTGCTTATGCATGGATTACAGGAAGCTCAACAAAGCCACAAAGAAAGACCATTTTCCCCTCCCTTTCATCGACCAAATCCATGCATTTTACTACTTCCTTGATGGATACTCAAGATATAACCAAATAACCATA
Source organism: Hibiscus syriacus (assembly GCF_006381635.1). Lineage (NCBI taxonomy): Eukaryota > Viridiplantae > Streptophyta > Magnoliopsida > Malvales > Malvaceae > Hibiscus > Hibiscus syriacus. The sequence continues at coordinate 15,484 of NW_024062600.1, read as the reverse complement.
GCACCGGAGGATCAAGATAAAACCACTTTCACATGTACGTATAGTACATATGCATTTAGACGAATGTTGTTTGGACTGTGTAACACTCCAGCTACATTCCAAAGATGCATGATGACAATCTTTTCAGATATGGTGGAAGAATGTATGGAAACATTTATGGATGACTTCTCCTTTTCGGGTGATGATTTTGACTGATGCCTCAACAATCTATCCAAGGTACTGAAATAATGTGAAGAAGCCAACCTAGTGCGGAATTGGGAAAAATGCCATTTTATGGTAACCGAGGGAATAGTGTTGGGACACAAAATTTCATGCCGATGCATCAAAGTCGATAAAGCCAAGGTGGACGGATTGCAAACCTTCCCCACCCACCAATGTGCAAGGTTCACGCAATTTCCTTGGTCATGCAGTCTTCTACAGGCGGCTCATAAAAGATTTTTCTAAAATCTCTAAACATTTGTGTCTTTTGCTTCAATAAAATCATCCATTTGAATTTACTAATGATAGTTTGAATGCCTTCACAGATTTGAAGAAAAAACTTTTGGCAATACCAATCGTTATCCCACCAGACTGGAATGAACCTTTTGAGCTCATGTACGACGCTAGTGACTATGCAGTCAAAGCAATTCTAGGGTAACGAGAAAGTAAAATCTTTCATGTTATATACTATACGAGTCGTACTCTTAATGATGCACAAGTAAACTATACCACCACTGAAAAAGAACTCTTAACAGTAGTATTTGCATTCAATAAGTTTAGGCCATATCTAATAGGCACTAAGGTAATTGTGCATACAGATCACTCTGCCATTAAATATCTGATTAATAAAAAAGATACAAAGTATAGACTAATTCGGTGGATATTATTAATACAAGAGTTCGATTTAGAGATCAAGTATAGAAAATGTATAAAAAATAAAGTGGCAAACCATTTGTCTAGGCTAGCTAACAAACATGATTGTCCTAATACCACAGAAATTAAAGAGGATTTCCCTGATGAGAAAATATTATTTATAACGATTGTGCCGTGGTATGCTGACATAGTTAATTTTCTTGTTAGTGGTATTGTTCCTCCTGATTTATCTAGCCAGTGCCGAAAGAAGTTTCGACATGATGTGCAACATTACTACTGGGATGAACCATTCCTATTCAAGCAATGCGGAGACCAAATAATCTGAAGATGTATTCCAGAAGAAGAGCATAAAGATATTCTACACCAATGCCACTCGTCACAATATGGAGGGCATTTTGGTGGAATTAGAACAACAACGGAAGTGCTTCAGTCTAGATTTTATTGACCAACCTTGTTCAAAGTTGCGCATGAATTCTATAAGTCATGTGATAGATGCCAACGAATATGAAAGATATCGAAACGGCATGAGATGCCTTGGCAAAATATTCTGGAAATTGAACTCTTCGACGTATAGGGAATAGACTTCATAGGACCCTTTCCCACATCATTGGAGATTTATACATTCTCTTGGCAGTGGATTATGTATCAAAATGGGTAGAAGTCATCGCAACACCTAAGAATGATTCCAAGATGATGTTAAAATTTTTAGACAAAAATATATTCACCCGATTTGGAATACAATGAGCTATCATTAGCGATGAATGCACATATTTTAACAATAAATTGATTTCCAAGGCACTGAAGCGATATGGAGTATGAAATAGGATTGCTATGGCGTATCACCCTCAAAGGAATGGACAAGCTGAAGTGTCAAATTGGGAAATTAAATAGATCATTGAAAAAGTGGTTAACCCAAGTCGAAAGGACTGGTCGCCAAAACTAGATGAAGCACTATGGGATTATCGCACAACATTCAAGACACCGTTTGGAATGTCACCATTCAAACTGGTTTATGGAAAAGAATTTCATCTATTTTAAAACTTGAACATAAAGCCTATTGGGCCATCAAAAAGTTAAACATGGATGCTTAGCTTGCTAGAGAAAGAATACTCTTAGAACTGAACGAGATGGATGAATTCAGAGTACATGCATACGAGAATGCCCACCTATACAAAGAAAAAACAAAACGATGGCATGACAGAAAAATATTGCCAAGGCAATTTTATTCTGGACAACAAGTACTTCTCTATAATTCACGTCTTAAATTATTCCCAGGCAAGTTAAAATCACGATGGTCAGGACCATTCATCGTACACCAAGTCCATGACAATGGAGCAATTGAAATCAAGAACCAAAACGATGGTTTCTTCTTCAAGGTGAACAGCCAGAGACTCAAGGAGTACAATGGAGCCCCAGTCATGCATGATAAACTAGCATCGTTGGCACATGATGCCTAAGAGTTTGCTTTATTTACTTGAACAAAATTCGTTGCCTAGGCAACGAAAATTTGAATTCTGTACATAAATAAATTAAGTTATTTTCTTCTTTCATTATTCATTTAATTTTATTTCTTTTTTTGTATGCTTACAAATCACACGTGGCAGCATGAGGAGTTGCAGCATGCATGAAAAGAAAAAGAAACCCTAGGGTGCATGGTTTTGGTGGCAGAATAAAGAGGAAAAGAGATCTTTTCCCCCACTTTATGTTTAATCATATATTTCTCATTAAATGCAAAAATATTTTCCCTTCGTGTAAGGACAACACTACCTCGAAATCGCCCATTACGTTCCAAAGAAAAAAAAAACTACCAAACTTCTTCTTTTTCATCGTGCCCCATTCTCTCTCTACCAAACAAGAAAAACTTTTTTCTTCTCTCAACGAATTCCTCCCATCGCCACCACTAATTTTACCACACCAATCAAGTACAATGGTAAGATAAAGGAAAGCCCCATCCTTAACACAAAGTTTTGAACGTTTCCACATAGCCGAAGCGGAAGCACGCTACAAAATCCTCCAAAACCGTTAAGTATATTTGGAGGATAGGTTTGTTTTCCCATCCAATGATGAAGAACCGTTTGGACTAGAGGTGATGGACGTGATAAAGAAACACAACTGGGAGAAGTTTGCTCGTCATCCCAAAGCCGTAGAACCGGCGATGGTAAGGGAGTTCTACGCCCATCTCGAAGACCCGTCTAACCACACAGTGTACGTCTGAGGAAAACTCCTTCAATTTTCCCCTTCATCACTCAACAGATACTTTAAGTTGGGGAAAGTGTAGAAGCAACACAAGTGATTTGTGGCTGAGGTGGATTAAGAAACGTACAACGGAGTGCTGGAAGATTTATGCATCGGGTGGGCCAAGTTCGAAGGGAATGCCCCAACGAGGAAAAGAGCAGATCGTCAAGCCCTAAAACCAAACATGAAGTTGGGGAACCATTTTCTCAAAGGCAAGCTGATGCCAACATCTCACAACACCACTGTTCTCGTGAAAAGATTGATGCTCTTGCACTTAATCATATACATGAGGAAGATCGACGTTGGAGAACTCATCGTTGAATAAATCCATGAGTGTGCCAAGAGGAACTGGGGCAATCTATTGTTTCCCAACCTGATAACCGCACTGTGCAGGAAAAAGAAAGTCCTCGAGGTACCTTTTGAGGACTTCATTAAATCAAAGGAGGGTATCACCAAGAAGAATGTACCCGAGTTGATGAGTTTCGACGATAACGCCCCGCATGAAGGGTTGGAGTGGGGAGCAAAATCGGTTGTCGTGGCTATAATGGTCGCTGTGGTCACGCACACTCGAGAAACGCGTGAAAAGATCGGGCGCCTAGATCACATGGAGATGTACTTCGAGTATGTCAAGGCTAGGGATGCGCAACTCAACACTTTCTTCAAGGAGTTACTCCCGAACACTAACACCAGACTGCCGACCTTCCTCAGTGTCATCCTCAAATACAATACGGGCGGCAGCACATTTTATGCCTCGACATCGCAAGTCCCTCCAGAAGTTCCCCCAGGAGTGCCCACTGATGTGCCACCACTAGCAACCCATGTCTCATACGTACCTGAGGAAGGCCAAGGTGACACAGAAGAGTTCGTCAGTTCCTCATCCTTTTCCACCTCCGATAGCAATCAAAATACCCCACCAAACTTCTTCTCCGATGAAGATTTCACTCCAACACCGAAGCAATCCGAGCAAGATCCCATTTCGTCCCCGGTCCGTCAAGTTCCTAGCCCAGCAATAGCTCCTAGCCCAGTACCAGTTCTAGCACAACTGACTCATACTACCGAGCAGTTAAAACCAGCACGAGCCTCAATCAACAAAAAGCACTACAAGAGAACGGCAGGCCATATACTTAAGCCGTCTCCCTCGATGACGGTAGTAGTAGACTCGGGATCCGAGAGTCTTTATCCACCCAAACGATGCCAAACGAGGGCGTCCAATCAAGCCACCCCACCATAATGAGTTTCCATTTTAGTTTTAGTTTTTATATTTTATTATCTGTATATAGCATCATGTAGTTTTACTTTTCATGCATTGAGGTCAATGCATTCCTCAAGTTTCGGGGAGGTATTGTACCATATTCTGTCATACTTTGTTAAAAAGCAGTTGATGATAATTGGTTGAAAATATTTGTTGTCATGACATAACCATGTTAAGATTATTGTTAGGAATGAATTAGGGATTCCCAATGATGAATGCATAATTTGATTTTCTAGGCCAGAATTATTGTTAAGATTGTCTAAAGAAGAGAACCAACCCTAGGCCTGATTATTTGAAATTTATAAACACGATTGTAGGTTTTCCTTATTTCAGGTAATCTGTAAATTTTTTGGAAAAGAACTTTCTACTTGTCGAGACTTCAAAAATATTTTAAGGGTAAAGTGAAAACTCTCTAGTGTTTAAAAAACTTGAAAAATAAAAAGGGACACTCCTCTGTGCAAAGGCATAAATAGAAAAACTCCATAAGAAATTAAGAGTAGCCAAGGCATATGAGTGAATGAAAGTAGTCACAGTATGACTCTGCCCGAATAGCTTAGGGGTAGAAGGTATGCTCCCTTTCACCTAGAGTGTGGAACGGCAGGTGTGATGAGCTGACTCTCCTGCCAAAAAAAAGTTGATAAATAACTAGGAGTATAAACTAAGCCTGATAAATAATTTGATGCCTTGACAAACCAGAAGTGCTTACTTTAAGTTTTCTAATGACCTTTATACATAGACTAGTTACAATCATGCACACACAATAACAAAGAATCCTGACCAGGGAAGGGACTTGACTGATATGATTGTCGAACATGTTGAGGCCAAACATTTTTACTGAGGGCTGAAATCTCAAACCATACGATATGCTTAATACTGCTTTGCCATGACAATTTTGATTTTCTTATAGCTATTGTACATTGCTTGAGGACAAGCAATAGTTTAAGTTTGGGGGTGTGATGACTCTGTAAAAAGACTCAATTTTCAGTCTTTCACTTAAGTTATTGCTCATATAAACAAAGTATGCACAACATTTTAGTTGCATTTAGTTGTATATAGGTTATATTAGCTTGTGGTGGATAAGTTTTTCTTAGGCAAGATTTATTTAGTCTGACTGATGCTGCTAAGGAGAAAGGGTTGTTTGGATTGTGTTTGTGCATGAAACTTACAGAGGAAGAACATTTCAGTTGTGACAACACAAATTTGCAAAGGCTAACAGAACAAATAATAACGTGAGGAGTAGATTTATCTCATCGAGGCAAGGTTTATCTGAAGAAGTCTGAAGCAGGTGTGACGAAACCGCCTATGTCACAAGCCAACTAGATGACCTACTTCACGTACAAGCATGCCTTAAATATTTTGACAGACGCCAACCACCTTTCCTTTTTAAGTCTGGGCATTTGATAAAGGTTATTTAAGAAAACTCCAAAAGCATGTAAAGCCCTAGGAGATCTTTCCTTATAAATAACTAGCCATAGCCGCCAAAGAGATGAGGCAAGGAAGAAGAGAGAAGAGCTTTATCCAAGGCGTGAGCAAGAAACTGCAGTGCTTTCCCACCGTCAACCAACCAAACTTTCTTGGTGTCCTCCATAACCAAACTTTAGCAGAGCGGTGATCAGGTCTCGAGAGAGGCTGATCACCAAGGCAGGTGCGGTGCTGATAAGAATTATCGCGATAGAGCCCCCCAGTTTTGGGAGTCGTTCTTCCTTTGTTCTTAACTCTTTATCTATTTGGGATTGTATTAAACGTTACATCTTAGATGATTTTTGATAGCACCATGACTGTCTTACTTGGTGTTAAACTTTGTTTTGCCTGAATAATATTTTTATGTTTTATGAATAATGAATTATGTTTTGCTTATGGTTGTTTTTCTCATCGTTTAAATATTTTACCTTACGCTGTAAGAGAATCAAGAGATCACCTGGGTTTTGGTAAAACATGTCTTGGAAATATAAGAGCGTCGAGAGATAACATTTTGCCTAGATAGTGATTCTTAGATTCGAGAGAATTAACATAAATCCACGTGAGCAATGGAATGAATCTGAGATAGTGAAGTTCTAACTTGTTTTCCTTAGAGATAAAGAGTGAGTTTCAAATGAAAAAAAGGGGTAGATGCTAGAGTAGGATAGATAACGCCTATAGTTCACGCTGAGAGGTATTGCTACAATAACAGTTTGACAAACAAAGGGTTTTAGATAACGCTTAGGAGTATTGCCATAGCAGCCGTCTAAGAATACCTAGTAATCCTGCCGGGCAACTTTAGCAAGTCATAGTAATTCACTCTAGACTTAGAATAATTGTTGTCAAGATAGAAGTTTAGCATAAGTTCTCTGTGATACTTTTGAATATGTGAGGTTGTTTGCATTATATTTAAACCTACACTTGTCTGATTTTATTACAACATTCTGCATACTTATTTTGCCTCAACCAAACTTTTCTGCTATCATTAAATCACTTCTTCATTTTATTAGTATTAGTTCTTAAACTGAAACTTAGTAGGAATTAGTTTGTGACACTAGTTCTCGTTGTGGTGAAAATATATTTCCAAACCAATCCCTGTGGAGACGATACTCACTTACCCTATATTACTTGAGTCGGTTGTGTATACTTGTACAGATTTACTTGCCTTAACATATACATTTACAAGCGATCATGACTGTCTTACAGAGCCCTCGGCTTTGGGAGTCGTTCTTCCTTTGTTCTTAACTCTTTATCTATTTGGGGTTGTATTAAACGTTGAATCTTGGATGATTTTTTATAGCACCATGACTGTCTTACTTGGTGTTAAACTTTGTTTTGCCTGAACAATATTTTTATGTTTTATGAATAATGAATTATGTTTGCTTATGGTTGTTTTGCTCATCGTTTAAATATTTTACCTTACGCTGTAAGAGCATCGAGAGATCGCCTGGGGTTTTGGTAAAACATGTCTTGGTAATGTAAGAGCATCGAGAGATAGCCTTTTTTCTAGATAGTGATTCTTAGATTCGAGAGAATTAAGATAGATCCATGTGAGCAATGGAATGAATATGGGATGGTACAGTTCTAACTTGTTTTCCTTAGAGATAAGGAGTGGGTTTCAAATGACTAAAAGGGGTAGACGCTAGAGTATGATAGACAACGCCTATAGTTCATGCTTAGAGGTATTGCTACAACAACAATTTGACAAACCAAGGGTTGTAGTTAACACTGAGAACTATTACCATAGCAACCGTCTAAGAATACCTACTAATCCTGTCGAGCAGCTTTAGCAGGTCATAGTAATTCATTCTAGACTTAGAATAATTGTTGTCAAGATAGAAGTTTAGCATAAGTTCTCTGTGATACGTCTGAATATGTGAGGTTGTTTGCATTATATTTAAACCTACACTTGTCTTATTTTATTACAACATTTTGCATACTTAGTTTGCCTCAACCAAAATTTTCTGCTATCATTAAATCACTTCTTCATTTTATTAGTATTAGTTCTTAAGATGACACTTAGTAGGAATTAGTTCTTAAGCTGAAAATATATTTTCAATCCTTGTGGAGATGATACTTACTTACCCAATATTACTTGAGTCGATTGTGTATACTTGCACAAATTTGCTTGCCTTAACATATACATTTACAAGCAATCATAACTCAAGTTTGTTACTATGATGTAAACAATGAATAAAATGGTGTAGGTTAAGCAAGGCTTTTAATAACCATTGTGTGCTTTGGTAAGTCGAGCAACATAAGTTACCAATGTGAGAGTGAAGTGAGGTCGCTTCAAGGAGACTATAGGGATTAGTTCTTTCAAACTCTTACAGAACCAAGTGATATCCACGGCTATATGGACATGCCCATGAGAAATTATATGCTTGTCAGAAAGACAGTTGAGTGAAGAATATCATCGTTTACACAAATGGTAGAACAATTCAAAGACATCACGTTTACTAGTTAGCATTAAAGTAAATATATCATCATAAAGAAAGGTTCAAAGGAGGACACCTACCTATCCTATGCAATTATCGTTTCGTTGGATCTATCACCACATCGAGTCAAAATATTTTGATAAAATCATCAAATTCATTCATGTAAGGGATTGTTGGAAAAATTATGATAAATTGGAAACTTCAAGGCATATTTTCTAAGGGTAAAGATGGAGATTCAAATAATGAATTTGTTGATTCATATTCTATTACAAGAGATCTTTACAACAATATCTTATATGCTCAAGATGGTTGGGTGATGAATAAGAAATTGATACTCAAAGTAGGGTACATGTGAATTATGTAGTGTAAGGAAAATAGGAAAACACATATCCCACATTGGTGGGATAACAAGCATGTGAAAAGTTTATATACATCAACCAACTTGCTAGTTATTGAATGACTTATGTTAATATTGTTCCTCGCGCGCAGGCGTATGGGTTTCAAATCTAAGCCTGTCTAATCTATCGGGGTTGAGGGTGGTGTACCCGCATACGTAAGCGACGTGAATGACCGGACTGATTGGGCCCTTCGAGGGCTTATGGTTCTTTTACCCACTACGAATTAAATATTTTCCTTAAATGTGACATATCTTTTTGAATATTCTGAATTAAAAACAATATTCTATGATTTCCTTTTAATTCAAATGTTAATATGAAATGGCTTTTAGTTCACGAATATATTATAATTAAAGCGATATTAATTTATTATTTCTGATTTTATTTTGATACTAATTAATAGGCTTACTTTTCATATTATATTGTTTCCAATTCTTCTCCTATGTGAAACACTATAAATGACGTGTAAACCTACTATGTTTCACACAACTCAATAATATGTTTTTCTTCTTCTTTGTTTTCGGTGATAAACTCTAGCAAGATATATTCCATGATCTCACAAGTTGTGCTATGTGCGTTGATCATATTGTTTTTTTATCTTAGAAGACAGACGAACAAAAGATCTCGAGCACCAAGGAGTGTTCGAAAATATGTCTTAAGGAAGTTGTGCAGCTACAGGCATCAACTAGTTTCCATTTTGTTAATCGGGTTCTTTACTCTAAAATGTATCTTTTTTTATTAATAATTTTTTATTTTATTTTTTGTCTTGGATTTTTATATTATAACAAACCAATCTAGGATATATCTCTAATATATTAAGGTGATTTCTATAATGATATTTTCACAACTCACTATATGATAGTTACCTTATATGAATATCACATTTAATTCTATCATCTACATTTGTAAGTATATCATGCATATAATCATCGATAACAAACACATATATTCTACTATAGTGGACAAACATGTAGGTTCATATCATATCGTAGAATTGTTTCTTCACAATTAATGTTTTTCTTTATGAATTAATATGACCAAGGAAATTTTAGTCATTTCACTCCTCTAAGAGTACTTCAAACTATTATCACAACTTATCTCGAAGTACTATAAGGAAAATTTTAAGATTCGATCTCAAAGAAGATGAGACAACATAAGTGTTATGAACAAGAGATCAAATGAGCAGTCAAGTCAACAATTAGAACTATTACAGCTGTGCAAGGGAAGATGTGTCAAGAAGAAACCAAATACATTGGGTGAATTCATGCATTTTTACCTAGTTGTTTAGCTTTATAAAGAAAATAAGTGTAAAATAATAGGTATAGAAAATTATTATCAAAACACTATATTTTTATTCTATCTTCTTCTTATCTTTCTTCTCTCTATTTCCTATACTTCTTTATCCAAAATTGCAGATAAGTTCACAACAAAGGTGCTTTCATTTAGAGACTAAGTTTTAATGAATGGAACAGAGGCCATTAAAAGAAAAAGCAAGATGAATAACTAATGGGCTCTCTTGAGGCTCATGTCGAGGAGCAAAAGCAAGTAAATGAAGAGATCCATCAAATGCTTCAAGATGTAATACATCAAATAACTCTAATCTCAATGCAGTTGGGGTTGACATTCAATGAACACCCTGAAATCAATGGATCAGATAAAGTTGAGCCTAAGAAAAATGAAAAATGCTCCTCACTACATGTTCGACAATTTGCCAACACCAAAGAAAAATAATGTTGAAGACTAAACAAATCAGAGCAGTAAGGAAATTGATTTTCCAAGTGATATAACGAAAATCATAGGTTCATCTAAACTTGTCGAAACAACAAGAATTCAGGTTTAAGATAATAATATTAAATTACAAGAGCATTGATGCAGAGGGATCCGAGACAGATGATGTTGAGCTTTCAGATTGCACATTGATGGCGCTGAGATACCATGAGTTGGAAGATCAGCGCAAAAGCGGGAGTTGATTGTGATATGTTCCTCATTGGGGCCGTTTTGAGTGTGTTTCATTCTTTTGGCTATAACTTTGACTACGGATGTCAGAATCGCGTATAAGACCCCAATTCGGAAAGCCCCTTTCGACGCGTACGCTGTCCACATTGAGCATGGATCCATGTGTCCTTTTTACAACCTCAAATTCTGCCGTTTTTCCCTCCGAAGCACTAGTTTTATTTATTTTTTACTATTTATGGTAATATTTCGTTTGTCAGTTAGGAAGTCAATTTAAATTCGATTTGGGCCGGATTTTTTGCATATTTTTTATTTTATTTCGAATTTCAATTTAGAGTGATTTTTGGGATTTTGCTATTTTTGGTAAAATTCGGATAAACATGATTTTTTGCTATAACAGTCCGGCTTGTGGACTGATTTTGACATTGTTTGATTTTATAATATTTCGTTAAACCCTATAGACTTGTTTTCTCTGGTTTTGGGTGAATTTTCTCTTGTGAATCATCTGTTGGAACCAACCTACAAGATAATCGCTATCCTATCCGGCGTCAAGCATTTGTCGAAGGAGATGGGAACCTACATGTAATGAGAACCCAAAATCATGTCAATGGCAGTAAGTGCGGAAACAATCACTTTGAATTTAAATTTTACACTGTCAAATATACAGGATTAAACTCTTGGATGTTAGGTGTGTCGTATGTTGCTGACAATGGATATAAATTACAACCTACACATGTAATATAAGGGATTACCTATCCTAGTTTTAGTTGTTCATGTTGGGGAAAATTGTTAGGAAAATAAACCGAGTACAAGTAATTTCCCTATAACCAGATTAGTGAGAATGCGAAATAAAAGCAGAAAAATAATACCCGAAAATTGATAACGTAGTTCAGCCAATTGTGCTTACGTCTCCGGGCTGCTGCAGATCTTTTACTAAGAGAGAAAATTTACAGGTGTTTACAAAACACTCACTACTCACAAGAAAGCTCTCTAGTATAGGAAGAAAGAAATGTTTTGGGATGATTTTGAAGCTAAATGGGTAAGGGTATTTATAGTAGAAACTTAGGGACTAATCTTTGAAAATACCCTAAAGTGCAATGACTAAAGTGAATTTACTCATTCCTATTTTCAACAAACATCTACCAAAATTTTTCCAAACTTTGAAAAACATTTTTCAAAGAAACATTTACCAAACTTTGAAAAAAACATTTTCCAAAGTTGGTTGCCAAACTTTGAAACTTTTAACAATCTCCCACTTGAAGACTGATTTTAATATGTCTTCACACCTCGATCAATGCAGCAGCATGTCTGGTCTTGTTATTCTAGCATGCCAACTGAAGTTGAACACAACTTCAGTTTGTCCGTAGTCACCGTCTTTGTCAACATGTCTGCCGGATTTTGAGCTCCACTAATCTTTTCAAGTTTCAAAATCCCATCTTCCAGAAGAGACCGGATAAAATGATATCTCAATTGTATGTGCTTTGTCCTGGAATGAAAAGACGGATTCTTTGCTAGATGGATAGCACTTTGACTGTCGCAATACAAAATATTGTTTTCTTGTTTCTTGCCTAACTCTTCCAAGAAACTTTGGAGCCAAACCATCCCTTCATGGCTTCCGTAACAGCGACATATTCTGCTTCAGTTGTGGAGAGAGCAACTATCTTATGTAGTTGAGAAACCCAACTCACTGTAGTTTCTCCTAGAGTATAGACATACCCTGTAGTGCTCCTTCTGATGTCGACATTTCCGGCTAAGTCAGCATCTACATAGCCTGTCAGTATCATATCTCCACCTTTGAAACAAAGTGCTTTGTTTGTGGTACCCCGAAGATATCTGAGGATCCATTTGACTGCTTCCCAGTGTACCTTGCCCGGATTATTCATGTACCTGCTAACAGCTCCCACTGCATGAGCAATATCTGGTCTGGTACAAACCATGGCATACATCAGACTTCCAATTGCTGAGGCATACGGCACCTTCACCATGTGTGCACGTTCTTCCTCCGTCTTTGGTGATTGGTCTTTGGAGAGTCTGAAATGAACACCTAAAGGTGTACTTACTGGTTTAGCATCTTGCATGTTGAACCTGGAGAGTACTTTGTTGATGTACTCAGCCTGTGATAACATCAAAGTCCCTGACTTTGTGTCTCTCTTGATCCTCATCCCAAGAATCTGCTTTGCAGCGCCCAGATCCTTCATAGCAAACTGCTTCAACAATTTTTGCTTCAAGTGTATAATCTCTTGCATGTCTGAGCCTGCAACGAGCATGTCATCAATGTACAATAATAAAATAATGAAGCTGTTGTCGAACCTCTTGATGTAGCAACAATGATCTGCTTGGCATCTGATAAAACCACTGCTACTCATGAAGCTATCGAACTTCTTGTACCACTGTCTAGGAGCTTGTTTTTAAACCATACAAGCTCTTCTTCAACCTGCATACCAGGTTTTTCTTGTCTGCCTCTATGAAGCCTTCTGGCTGCCTCATATAGATTTCTTCCTCCAAATCACCATGAAGGAAAGCTGTCTTTACATCTAACTGCTCAAGATGTAAATTCTCTGCAGCTACAATTTTCAACACCAGTCTGATTGTAGACAATTTTACGACTGGAGAGAAAATTTCATTGTAGTCAATACCTTCTTTTTGCTGAAAGCCTTTGACAACCAATCTTGCTTTGTAGCGTTTGCTCCCATCGTGCTCTTCTTTGATCCTGTAAATCCACTTGTTGTGGAGCGCTTTCTTGCCTGGTGGTAATTCAGCTAATTCCCATGTCTGATTTGACATAAGCGAGTCCATCTCATCTTTCATGGAAAACTCTCACTTGACTGAATCCTCCACTTGCATTGCTTCATCATAGCACTCTGGTTCACCATTGTCAGTCAGCAACAAGTAGTGTAAAGAAGGAGAATACCGTTGGGTTGGTTTAGGAATTCTGGATGAGCGTCTCAGTTCTGGTGTGCCTGGTTCTTCTTGAACTGCTTCAGGATTGATCTGAACATCATTTTCAGAAATCTCCTCGAACTCAGCAAATTCCTTTGTTTCAGCTTCGGTATTACTTGATTCTGCGGTTGACCTATCTTTGTACATCACATTTTCATTGAAAATGACGTCTCTGCTTCTGATGATCTTTCGATTTTCGTAGTCCCAAAACCGGTAACCGAACTCATCACCACCGTAACCAACAAAGATGCATTTGTTGGACTTGGCATCAAGTTTACTTCTTTCAGCAGAGTTTATGTGTACATAAGAAATACAACCAAACACTCTTAAGTATGAAAGATTTATTTCTTTCTTGCTCCAAGCTTCCTCTGGTATTCCGCCATCCAAAGGAACTGAGGGCCCACGGTTGATCAAGTAAGCTGCAGTGTTGATAGCTTCAGCCCATAGAAATTTGGGCAATCCGGCATGTATCCTCATGCTTCTGGCACGTTCATTCAGAGTTCTGTTCATGCGCTCTGCTACGCCATTCTGCTGCGGTGTTATGGGAACTGTTATCTCCATCTTGATCCCATTGTTTGCGCAGAAATCTCTGAATCTACTGTCTCTGTATTCTCCTCCATTGTCAGACCTCAACCGCTTGACTTTCAAACCAGTCTCATTTTCCACCATGGCCTTCCATTTTCTGAAGGTATCAAATACTTCTGATTTCTTCTTCAGAAAATAAGCCCACACCTTCCTTGTTGAATCATCGAAGGTGACATAATATAGTGAGCCCGCAAGAGATGGAACTGGGAATGGTCCCCATACATCAGTATGAACCACTCTAACCTTTCTGCCTTGGGTGTCTTGCCAATCTTTGCAAAACTGACTTTCTTTTGTTTGCCAAAGATGCAATCCTCGCATAGTCCGACATCTACATTCTTTAGATCCGGCAGCTTCCCTTTTGACAGAAGTATCTTCATTCCTTTCTCGCTCATATGGCCAAGCCTTTGGTGCCATAGGTTTGATTTTCCATCAGCATCTGCTACTGCAATGATATTCTCTAAATTTGAGGTTACATAGAGAGTACCAGTCTTCTTACCACGAGCAATGACGAGTGCTCCTTGGTAATCTTCCATTCACAGCCTGAAAAGGTTGTGCTATATCCTTCTCCATCAAGTTGTCCAACAGAAATCAGATTTCTTTTGAGGCCAGGAATATGTCTCACTCCTGTCAGCTTCCAGGTGGTCTGGTTTGGCAACTTTAGTCGGATGTCTCCTTTTTCGATCTTTAAGGTTTCATCATCAGCAAGATGAACCTTCCCAAAATCACCACTGACATAGTTCTCCATGATTTCTTGGTATGGGGTGGAGTGGAAAGATGCCCCTGAATCCAAGATCCATGATTCAATCGGACGGTTGACGCTTAGAATCATGGCATCACCTGTCTCCTCTGTCACGTTGGCAGATTCCTGTGCACCGGTATCTTTCTTCAGTGCTCGGCAATCTCTTTTGAAGTGACCCTTCTTGCCGCAATTATAACAGGTAAAATCTTTATTTCCTGTTCTTGATTTGTCCCTTCTGGATTTTTATCTGCCACGATTTGAATTTCTTTAAAGTTCTCCCTCTAGACTCGGTGTGCAAGGCTGAGGAGGTTGATGCTTCACCCGATTCTCTTCGTCGAATTTCTTCACTCAATACCAGATCCCGAACATCGTCGAATTTTAATTTGCTGTTTCCCGACGAACTGCTGACTGCTGTAACAGTAGCATTCCAACTGTCTGGTAGAGATGATAAGAGAATTAAAGCTCGAACTTCATCATCGAACTCAATTTCCACTGAACTCAACTGAGTTGTGATTGTGTTGAGTTCATTTAGGTGTTGTGCTACCGATGCCCTTACGCCATCCGTAAATTGAATAATCGCCTCATCAAATGAACTTTGTTTGAGGCCAATGGCTTCTCGTACATACTGGAGAGAGCC